>NC_091175.1:35294865-35582365 GCF_040958095.1 Procambarus clarkii
CCATGGCGGAAGAAATGAAACAGAAATTTCCCAAAGTACTTTCGAATATTAATACATCTTCAGAAGGAATGAATGATTTACAAGTATTGGACAAATATATATGCAGGAGAGAGAGTTGAAGTGAAGTGAGGTACAATGAAAAAATGAATGGGAATTAGGTGGATACAAATAAGAGCCGCAAAAGAAATGCAGAAGGCCCATTGGCCCATACGATGCACCTCTTTTCTTACCCACTAATGGTTTATGGGCCCATAAAATAAGAGGTGCATCAATTGGCCCACACATGAATAATAATAGCATAAGATAGTAAATATTTACAATGAATTAGTGAGCCAAATGTGTATCAATGATCCTACTCAAATCGCCCTTTAATTGATCTATTAAAAATGGATCTAAATTATATAAACCACTGCTAATATTCAAATTACATTCTTTAGTAATCTGTATTAAAGCAGATTCAATTATGTTCCTATTGAAAGTGATTTTACATTTCGCTATTAAAGATGCCATCTCCCAATCAATTTGGTGAGAATTTTCTGACAAATGAACAAACAAAGCATTAGACAATTGGCCATGTCTTACAGAGTATTTATGTTGCAAAATTCTACATTTAAAATCTTTAGATGTTTGCCCACCATAGAACCTATTACAGTCTTTACAAGGTATTTTATAAATGACACAATTATCACTACGAGGGCTGTTTCTAACTAATAGTTTAAAAGTGGCCACTGCATTTGTTGTCAACCCGGTGAGGAGTGAGGACCTGGTTGTCGCTGCTGACATGGCTTGTGTCCCGTGTTTCTGCTGAGGGGCCCTTGGGGCCGGCACGGTCTGCAATCATGGGGAGGCCAGTGCCCCCTGTCACCATTCAGGCCTCCATTGGCCTGGAGTTCTCTAGGATTGCTTCCTACCAAGCTGTGGAGGTGGTGGTGATTGATATGCTACATGTCCCAGTGAAGTCTGTGTGTGGTGTGCAACTGCTTGCCGGACGGCGGACGATTAAGTAAGATTTATCAAGATCTAGTCACGCGCTATGATGGGCGCTCATTCGATCTTCCTGGATATGGTGGGTCGGTGACCCTCTCAGACCGTTGTGGAGCCACGACGTATGTGGCAGTGCATGGGATGCCTTTTGAGTTCCCTAAGGATCTCTTACATCTGTACTTTGGGCAGGTCCTACATGTGAGGATAAATGCCGTCCCTACCGGGAGATAGGGAGTCCCGTGTGGGACTTCCACACTCTCGCCATGCGCCTCCGAGATCCTGTACCCTCCTCCATCATGCTGTTGGGGTTCCCGATTCGTGTTTTTCACGCAAGACAACCTTGGACATGCTTCAGGTGCGGCCTACCGGGTCACCTGGCCGCGGGGTGTGAGGAGCGCCGGGTCACCCGTTAACCTCTTCCAGGAAGCGGATTTTTCCCCGTTGGCGGCCTCGGACCAGTCTCCACGTGGTGGACCGTGTGTTGATTCCCTGCCGGTTTCTGCCCCGGTGTTGGGTGGTGGTGTGGAAGTTGACGTGGATGTTTGGGGTGGCCGCGCCCCCCGCTGCCGGCTTCCCCTCCTCCGACGTCCCTGCTCCTGCCGCCCGAGGCCGCCCCGTCTCAACCGCCCCTGCCTGCTCCGTCTCTACATGCGGCGTCTCCTGCCCTTTGGATGTCCGTGGCGAGGTGTCTCCTGTGTTGTGTGATCCGGTGCCCCCAGCCGTGGAGGCTCCGGTTCTCATGGGCCGGGCTTTGAAGGCGCGTCCGTTGGAGAGTTCTGATGTGCTACAGAATAATGAGGGTGACAGCTTGGACAACCGGCAGCCTGTCTCCAAGCGCTCGAGGCGGGTCCGAGTACATCTCCCCTTCGTGATGTGCCTTGAGTGGAGGTGGGGGGAGTACGTTGATCCGGTGTCTCCCGTTGAGGTTGGCGGTGCTGTGGGGGACTCTGTGCTACCTACTGAGTCGCCCTCTACGCCTACTGCTGTTGGCTCCCCACGGTGGGAGGTTGCTCCAGCCGAGCGGGACCTCGTCGTGCTCCTGTGCCAGGTGGCGGGGCCCCAGACGCATCTGTGTCCTCTGCGGGTACTCCCAGTGTGCAGCCCCGTGAGAAGCCTCGTGCGCAGGCCAGTACAAGTCCTGTGCGGCGCCTGGAGCGCCTCCCTGTGCAGATTACAGTGCAAAACTCCCTAGTGTAGACCTCTCCCCTGTGATCGCGGCTGACGAGGGCGTAGTCCCTCGGTCGCAGTGTTTGGGCCCCACTTGGGATGACAGGGTGCTCTGGGCCCGTGGTGCTCGTCGACAATTTGGGTACCGAGATTAAAGGGGTTTATATATGGGGTGCCTTGATTGGATGCCTCGGCCTTGTGCGTCTCCTGGTGGCCGACCGCTGCCCGACTACGTCCAGATGGTTTGGGATGCGTACTGTTTGCGCTTCCCGGTGCAGAAGTTTCCGGACAAGTATCGATAGTGCCTGTGTTTGTTTGTGTACTCCCTGTCTGTGATTTTGTTCCCATGTCTGCGGTTCTGTGGTGTTTGTCTACATATTAGGTTTTGCCCTGTTGGGCAGTGTGCTTGCTTGTGTGTTCCGTATGCATTTTTTGGTTGTGCTGTGCTGTTTGTGTCCTGTGTGTGTGTTTTGTGTTCTGTTGCTTGTGTGGGTTCTGAGGCTGTTGGGTGTATGTGTGTGTGTGTGCGTGTGTGTTTGCCGGTTCCTGCGTGTTCCGGTGCTTGTTTTGTTTTGTTTGTATGTGTGGGTGTCATTTCCCGGTCCCTGCGTGTTCCGGTTATGAATTCATGTCTGGCTTTACTATTTGTCCGGCTTGTGTGGCCCTTCAGGCTAGCTTGTGTACCTAGATTTGTAATTGTTGTTTTGTTCCATATCATTCTGTGTTTTTTATTTCATGTTTTCTGTTGTATGCTTGTTTTGTTTTTTAGTTTTGTGTATCCTTTTTGTTTTCATGTTTTGTTTTATGCTTTAACGTTCACTGCTTGTGCAGTTTGCCTGCCTGGTTTTATGTGTATTTAATGTGCTTTATCAATAAAAAGAAAAAAAATAGTTTACCAACCGTATTTTCGTAACTAAACAATACATGTATATCAAAAAGTTTCAAGGCCTTGACTATATTTTCAAACACAGAAAAATATGGTAAAAATAACACATTCTTAAGGCGGATTTTGTCACTGCATATATTATTATAATACGTGCGACGTGCTTTGCTACGGCAAACTTCTAAAAAACTCAGTTGGATAACAAAGCTTGAGACCAATAGAATCAATAAACTTAAACTCTAGAATAAACTCTAGAATAAATCAATATTCTTAAACTGACACTTTGGCGGTTATGAAGGAGTGTATAACGCTGTGGCACGTTATACACTCTAGATAATGGTCAATACATAAATACGTTAAGGCTATACACTGATTAAGATTGTTGGTTGTGCTGTTTGTATATCATATATACAGAGGCACTGGGAGGGGGGGGGAGGTAGAGGCCCCCGGGGGGGGGGAGAGAGCGTTGGAAACAGAGGTCCCGGGGGGGGGGTGGGGGGGGGACGTTGGTGAGAGAGGCTCCAGGGGGGGAGCCGTTGGAGACAGAGGCCCCGGGGGGGGGGGGGGCGTTGGAGAGAGAGGCCCCGGGGGGGGCGTTGAAGAGAGAGGCCCCAGGGGGGGGGGCGTTGGTGAGAGAGGCCCCGGGGGGAAGGGCGTTGGAGAGAGAGGCCCCAGGGGGGGGGGCGTTGGAGAGAGAGGCCCCGGGGGGTGGTGGCGTTGGAGAGAGAGGCCCCGGGGGGGGGGCGTTGGAGAGAGAGGCCCCAGGGGGGGCGTTGGTGAGAGAGGCCCCAGGGGGGGGGGCGTTGGAGAGAGAGGCCCCAGGGGGGGTCGTAGGAGAGAGAGGCCTAGGGGGGGGGTCGTTGAAAAGAGAGGCCTGGGGGGGGTTCGTTGAAAAGAGAGGCTGGGGGGGGGTCGTTGAAAAGAGAGACCTGGGGGGGGGGTCGTTAAAAAGAAAGGCCTGGGGGGGGGGGGCGTTGAAAAGAGAGGCCTGGGGGGGGGGGGGGCGTTAGTTGTTGTTGTTGTTGAGTTAGGGGCGACGACGGTCGTGGGATCGGATGCGCCCCGGCGTACCCGTGAAGGGTGAATCGCAGAGCCAGGAAAGGCGTAATGCTAAGCCAAAACGCGAAACGAGTGACGCCAAGCACTCGAAACTAATATGCCACACGGCAAAGCTACGCACAATGGGAGAGGCAGAAGCCCATAATAGAACAGGGCAAACAAACAGCAAGAAGGGCACACAGCATGTCATAGAGCAAATACACAAGAAATCAGAGCACATACTTGCCCGGGAACTTGGCCCGCAGAAATCTTACATTGAACGCCTCCCAGAGCACCCATTGCCAAGGGTCTCGTCCATCCACCGGGGACGCCATAACATCCGGAACCGGGGCAACAAACACCTGCAAACTGGGGACCCAGATGGTAGAACTCATGAGGCGAGAAGTCGCCACCCGTCCCCACAGGAAGGGAACTTGCCCCCCACGAAAGCACTCCGGTCCGTCAGACAGCAGTAACTCGGCAATCTCCGACCAGTGACCCGGTGGCATCACAGACGCCGGCAACACGTCCCCCAGGGCCCCAACGCGCACCTGCACCACAGGGGTACCCGCGGCCCCGGGCACACCACCAGACGACAGCAGGGAACCCGGACGGCGCGCATCCTTCCGTAACGTCACCACCAGGCCACGCCCAGCACCAGAGTCCACACCATCCCTGGCAGCGGAAGCCACCACCCCCCACTGTGGAGAGTCCCTCGGCGGAGAAAGAACCGAAGGCACGTCCGAGACACAGGCACCAGCACCAGCAGGCACATGGACCTCCGCCACCACGAACCGCGGAGACATCGACGCATCCGTATCCACACTGTCAACACCCGAAGCCCCACAGTCACTGAAGTCACCAACGTCGGCCCAGGAAGAAGACGAACGCCGGGAACGTTTGGGCACCGGCCGGATATCGTCAGAGCCGGTAAGTGACCCAGAAACACGGGTACCACGAGCCGAAGGAACCGACGCCAGGACGGCAGCAGCCTCTACCACAGGGGGAACCGGGCCACACACAGCAGGAGGCTCCGCAGCCACCCCAGCACAAAGCACATCCGGGACCCGAGTCACGGACACAGGGCCAGGCGCAGCATCAGAAGACGAGGGAGAAGACAGCGACGTCACACAGGGAGCTCCAGGAAGGCCCACAGGAGCAGCTGGAACAGCAACAGGATCAGGCAGACCAACCGACGGTACCTCAAGAACCGGAGGAGGGACGGCAACAACCGGAGGAACGGCAGGCGCCGCCGGGGAAGATGCAGCAGCAGACGGGACGCGCACCACCTCATCAACATCACCGGAGACTGCCTCCAGGGGGAGCGGCGGGAAATCCTCGTCGCGGAACAAGTTGACAGGAGCAGCAGGGCCTCAGAGCACCCGGCAGCCTGATGCCCCAACAGGCCACACCGGAAACAGGTACGAGGCTGCCGGGCATAATACACCCGGACGTAGTACCCCATAAGCCGGACAGAAGAAGGTATATCCGACTGCAGGCGCATCCCCAACGTGCGAATGTTTGTACGCCTCCCAGCATACCGCCCCGAGGAGAGCGTGTTCACCCGCACGCTGACAACAGTACCAAAACCCCTGAAGTAACGCCGGAGGAGGTCATCAGGGAATTCCAGGGGCGCACCATGGATACTGACATAAGTCAGGGCACCACTGCGGTCCGAAATCGCCACAGAGCCGGCATCGTCTGGCAACGGCAACGTACGCCCCCCGTACCGACGGAGGAAGTCCCGGTACTCGTCCTCCCCCACGAACTTAATAACAACCCGATGGGCCGAAACTAGCTCCACACCGTAAACAGCTTCCACCGGGACACGAAGCATGTCACACATCACCATCTCGATGGTCGGATAATCAGCCTTACAAGTGAACTCCAGGCCCACGGAGTTCACACGCTGAACAGGAGGAAGATGGCCCCCCATGTCAGAACTGCCACGTCAACGCAGCCAGGCAGGAAACAAAACTGGCAGGGCAATGACCGGGGGGCGTTAGTATGCTTCGGATTTATCCGTTTCAAAATTGTCTCAGATGTTACTCCTTACTCTGCTTTTCTTGTGCTTTGCATCGGACATTTGGTAACACTAAATTGTATCCCACGTTACACTGTAAGCAGGAGACCGTCTGACTCATTATGTGTCCACTTACGAAGCCTGTACATCTTTCCTCGATCATGGTGGCTTAGTCTTTATACATTAAACAGTTTACCAGCTGCGAGGAGGTGTTCAACTCGAGGCTACTATAGTTAGGGGTCAACCTCGTCAGCCCGTTGTAACACCTCTATAGATATGAACTAATAATATAACACTACTTCTCATTTGTAACACCACAATATAGCACCACTAATGGTTATACCGGAACCAAAGGTACCCTCGTAGCCTGGTGGATAGCGTGCAGGACTCGTAATTCTGTGGCGCGGGTTCGATTCCCGCACTAGGCAGAAACAAATGGGCAAAGTTTCTTTCACCCTGAATGCCCCTGTTACCTAGCAGTAAATAGGTACCTGGGAGTTAGTCAGCTGTCACGGGCTGCTTCCTGGGGGTGGAGGCCTGGTCGAGGACCGGTCTCAAGATAACTTCAAGATAACCCTTCCACGGAAATACTAACAGGATTAACTACTCTGCCACCATCTGCCTTGTTCATTAACTATATCAAGCAACGAGGCAAGAAACATTACTTGACTTGGAAAGTCCTTTTTTTTCTTTAACTGTCATTAATTATGGGACGGTTGTTAGCAAATTATATCCAGAAGCTAGGGGGAATTAACAATTGACACAGATGGGAGGTTTAACATAAGTTCATTGAGAACAAATTAGGCTATTCACCACTATAAAACCCTACTTTAACACTGGCAATTGTTACGGGTTCCAGACATGGAAACGTATCAAAGATCACACACATTACCTTAATTAAGACCACTCTCTGCCTCTCAGTCTGGTGGATTCACTCTGTCTCCTGAGGCTCGCCTGAAGCCTCACTGACCTGCAGCCTCACTGACCTGCAGCCTCACTGACCTGCAGCCTCACTGACCTGCAGCCTCACTGACCTGCAGCCTCACTGACCTGCAGCCTCACTGACCTGCAGCCTCACTGACCTGCAGCCTCACACTACCACCGACACTCCAGCACTCTCTATCTCCTAAACTATCATACAGGGGTATATATACAACTGAAACAGGAGGGGGGGGGGCGTTTTACACTGTTTTGGAAAGTCTGGTGTGGTCCTGTTCCCTGCTGATTCAGCCTACTCGTGAAAAAGTGTTTTACACACCTAAATAGTTGGTCAGCACATCAGGGCGGCAGCTTCCCATGATGTGCAAAAAAAGCACTCAAGATGTACCATTAAGTTGTTTGCCAAGACTATCAGATTATTCATAAACAGGAACAAGCTGACTAGGGAGGAGCCAGAAAATATTTCAATTAACTCCAGCTGCATCTGAGGTCTCAGGCTGACCCCACCAGGACGCTCCCACGGCGAGCCACGGGTGTACTCTCCAGGCATCACAATACGTCAACCTCGTCAGCATGTCCTCATCAACAATGGCTAAATGCTAGTGAATCCAGCCGCCAAACCCCCCCCACCCTTGTTTGTGATGTAAAAATGGTTTACACGCGACTTACGACTGATGACTTTCGAACATTTTTCGAAAAGTGCTTTGCTCACGTCCTCTGTTCAAATCACAACACTAAATGCTTCACCCACATAATTCAAATACAAATAATTGCCAGCCGAACTTAAGCACTTAACCTAACCAATAACTAACAATACATAAAACTTTAATATATAATAATATTAATTATATATATGAGAACGAACTTGTTTTTAGTGCACGATGGGTAAAAAAGTTATGAATTCATCTTAGGGGGGCCGCTGCTTTAACGAGCCTCGCCTGAGGATAGGTTCTACATATACAAATAATGGTGAACAGAACCTAAACACCTAACCTATGCCTAAATATGCTATTATATATAATTATATCTGATCTGAGAAAACCCCTATTTGGAATGAACATCATGTTAGGGGCGATGACCGAGCCTATGGGGTAGGCTGTGGACGGGTCGAGGACAGGTTGAGATATAAACAACCTGAACGTCTAACCTAACCTAGTCTAACTTAACATAGTCTAATCTAACTGAACCTAACCTAACATAGCCTAGCCTAACCCAGCCTAACCTAACCTAAGTCTAACGTAACCTAACTTAACCTAACCTAAGTCTAACATAGACTAACCTAAGTCAAACTATCTAATTCTAGCACATAATATTAATTTTCACACGAGAAAAAACCTTTTATCAAGACTCAATATGACGTTAACAATCTGGGACTGCTACTCTGGGGCCAGCCACAGCCTGTACGACCATTGAAGAAAGATATACAGGTTCCGTAACTGAAACCGCAAGTCTTTCATAAACGCTAACCGACCAGAGGGCCTCCTTAGAGACTGGGCCGCTGAGTCATTGATCCTCGAAACCTTAGCAGGTGTTTGCGGGTCTATATATATGTTTGAACTGAAGTCAGATGAATGAAATGTGTAAGAGAACAGTTTGAAGTAGAAATGTATACGAAATCATGAGGTGTATGAGTGTGTGTATGCGCAGGTTGGGGATGCATAGGGATGTGAATTCCGGCATGCAACATTTTGTCAATATTCTGCACTTCTTCGGTAATGAACCCAATGGGACACGTTCAGCCCGTGTGTGTGTGACGCTTGTGCGAGCTCCGTGATGTGTGTTGAGTGGTGGTGGCATCCCTGGCCCCGCCCCACCCTCTGTCTCTGTCTTTTTCCACCTCTGTCTGTCTATCACTGTCTGTCTGTCTCTCTCTCTCTCTCTCTCTCTCTCTCTCTCTCTCTCTCTCTCTCTCTCTCTCTCTCTCTCTCTCTCTCTCTCTCTCTCTCTCTCTCTCTCTCTCCTACTCTCTCTCTCTCTCTCTCTCTCTCTCTCTCTCTCTCTCTCTCTCTCTCTCTCTCTCTCTCTCTCTCTCTCTCTCTCTCTCTCTCTCTCTCTCTCTCTCTCTCTCTCCCTTTCATTCTCTCTCACGTTTGTTTTCTGTTTTTTTTTTTAATTTTGCCCCGAGGGGCAAGTTTATTGGGCAACACCACTCATCGTGTGAGTGGACACACCGCCATAGTGACAGTATTGGGCAGCGTCACTCATCCTGTGAGTGGACACACCGCCATAGTGACAGTATTGGGCAGCGCCACTCATCCTGTGAGTGGACACACCGCCATAGTGACAGTATTGGGCAGCGCCACTCATCCTGTGAGTGGACACACCGCCATAGTGACAGTATTGGGCAGCGCCACTCATCCTGTGAGTGGACACACCGCCATAGTGAGAGTATTGGGCAGCGCCACTCATCCTGTGAGTGGACACACCGCCATAGCAGCATGTACAACACTCCCCAAAAGGAAGAAAACCTGCTGGGTTGTTCATCCTGTCACTTGTACCCAGACACAGCTGGGACTGGCTTAACTGTCTCAAGTGAACAGCTCCTCAAACAAGAAGATTAACATCTATCAACCCTTAAAAGCTTACGTTATCTTGCGGGTGCAAAATGGGGAAATCTTTTAAGAACAGTATCAATATTTGACAAATAGTGTTTTCCTAACTCAAACAATGTGGGGTTTATTATTCTACACATATTCCTAATGTCTCTCAGGTGTTCACATTCACGTAGGTAGTGGTCAAGGCGGTGTCCGTCACTCTCACCACAGATTCTGCAATTCAGCTGATCAACTGTTGTCTCTATTCCGAATCTCCATGGATATTTGTATCCAAGATGGATTCTCGCTATTACTGATTCTCTCCCTCGTCCTCCTCCTCTTCGGCCATAATGATTGGGATTGCCAGCTGCAACCATGTTGTACCATCGTACAGATTCACTGGTTTGTGCTTCTATTCTCCTTTCCTCAGTTACCTTGTCACGGTGATGTTGCCTGACAATACCTCTAAATTGTAGTAGAGTCTTGGGTATGAAGTATTCAATATGGTCTCCTTCAGCGCCTTCAGCAGCCAGCACATCTGCTCGTTCATTCCCACATATTCCAACATGGGAGGGGATCCACAGGAACTTGACGACTCTTCCCTGGTTGGTTAGTACTCTCACAGCTCTCTTGATTTCAGCGAGTATCGCAAGATTTTCTGTCCGATTTTTACTTAGGCTTTGCAGTGCTGCTTTTTTAATCAGTGCATATCACTGCACCATTAGTGTTTCGTTTAAGGAATCTTAACGCCATAACAATGGCAGTTAGCTCTGCTTGCGTTGAAGAGGCATAGTTCTCAATACTTGTCTTTTTCTTCATTTCTGCGTTGGAAGGTATTATCCTTGATTACCGTGTATGCTGCATCAGCCCTGCCATTGACAGGATTAGATGACCCGTCAGTGTAGATTTGATCTAGTTCATCTCCGGCTTCTTTATAAATATCCTCGAGATACTTGTGCCTCATTTCTTGTGGTATCATGTTGGAGTTTTTCGTTGCCATTTCATTGATGGTAATCTTGCATGAGTCATCCTCCCAGGGAGGTAACCTCTCTACAGGCAGGAGCTCACGGGCTTGCTCAAGCAGGTGAAGTTCTTCTAGGTAGCAGACTGATCTGAGATGCCATTTTTTGCTTCGTCTGTTTCTTCTTGTTAGCAGCACAGAATTCATTTTTTGGGGCAATATCATTGTAATAGGGATCTCTGGCTATCCTAATTGCAAGCTTAGCATTCATTTCCTTAATTCTGCTTTTAACACTTGGGAGGGACAACTCCTCTCGTAGATTAGACGTTTTGGCAGTTTTTGGAACGACAAGAATGATTGTTATGGCTTCATTTTTAATGCTTTCGAGCCTTTTTATATCGCTTTGGGAGTAGGCGCACAGAACTGGTGCGGCATAGTCTATGACGGAGCGCACATAGGCTGTGTATATCATTTTAAGCACGGCAATAGAAGCTCCTTGTCCATTCGTGGCTTTCAGTGCCGTGAGTCGACTTTTGCATGTTCCCATGAGCTGGTTGAGCTCCACTTTCTTCCCTTGTTAGAGCCGACGGTGACGCCAAGGTACCGATAGTGGTCAACCCATTCAAGTGTTACACCATTAATTTGTAGTTCCTTATTTTCTACCCGTTTGTGATGAGAGTATGCTTTTGTCTTGTTTGTGGAGAGAGTGAAACCGAGCTTCCGGAAAATCAATATTTGCAATGTCGTTCATAAGTACATTGAATAGTGTGGAGCTTAAGACTTCGCCTTGGGGGTCTCGAGTTCCATACTCATTGTTCTGGAGACTGCTCCGTTGAAGCAGACCTTGGCTTTCCTCCCTGTGAGGTAGTCTTCAATTCATTTCAAGCGTCTTCCTTTGACACCCATCCATGCAAGCTCGTCCAGGATCGCAATTCCTTGTGCTTTGTCGAAGCCTCCTTTAATGTCAACAAATGCAGAGTAATTAGCTGTGTCATTAGCCAAATAATTAACTATACAGTTTGTTGTACTCCGTCCTTTAACAAATCCATTGACCCCCTCCCCTAATCTGGCTATTTTGTACAACAGTCGGTTTAGAATGATCCTTTCAAGCATCTTGCAAGTGCATGACATGAGACTGATAGGTCTGTAATTGCCAGGGTCATTGGGCTTCGGTATTGTAACGATTATTGCGTGCTTCCATTTGTTGAAGGCCAGACGCTTGGGGCTAGCCTCACCCAAATGAGCAGGGAGAATGGACTGAGGTACGGGATAAACATAGACTGATCGGGGTCGCCAGAATTCAAAAGGAAACAGCGTCCCAGGGTTCACATATTCAGACCCCCCAACCACAACTATTTTTGGGTACTACCCACAGCTAAATATTTTCAAAACTATTGTTTTTTCTTCTTATAATAATATACAACATTATTCACTGATCTCAAGAAAATTAGCATAAATTTGCTCAGAAAATGAAAGTATCCACTAGGGCTGTGAGGTGGGAGTGAACCTACGACCAAGGCATTGCCAGCTACACACTCAACCACCGGACCACCGCAGACTTATCGTGTTTGTAATAAATTTCCTGCTATCCATAATTTGCTCGTAGTCTCATAAAACAGACGATTGTTTCACATCTTCAACGGTTTCTCAAGCCACGTGCACCTCTTTCCCAGAGTAAAGGGAAAGCAAACTATGCATTTTTCTTTTTTGTTTTTTCACAACGCTGAGCTCCAGCGACTACCCTCAAATTTGGCATTTATATTTGTTATGAGAGAGAGAGAGAGAGAGAGAGAGAGAGAGAGAGAGAGAGAGAGAGAGAGAGAGAGAGAGAGAGGTAGAAAAAGAGTGAGACAGAAAGAGTGAGAGACAGTAGATAGAGAGATAGATGGAGTGATACATGCTAGATTCATGGATAGATGGAGTGATAGATGCTAGATTCATGGATAGATGATTGATAGAAGTTATATCATGGATATATAAACGTAGATGGATAGATAATTGGTTAGATAGATGGGTGAATTGATGTGCATATGGATATTAGATGGATAGATAGACAGATAAATGAATAAATAGATGGATAAGTAGACGAATATGTAGATAGATTGACAAATAGATTCACAGAGTAGATGGATGGATAAATAGATGGACAGATGATGTATATATAGATGAATGGATAGATATATGGGTGGATAGGTAGATGGATAGATAGATGGATGGATAGATAGATAGATGAATGAGGAAATGGGTGGATAGATAGATAGATGAATGAGGAAATGGGTGGATAGATAGATGGATGGATTTTTGGATAGATATATAAATAGATAGACAGTTGGATGGATAGACAATTTGATGGACAGACGGATAGATGAATAGAAAGATAGATGGATTTACAAATAGATGGATAGATATATGGATAGATATATGGATAGATGTGTTTGCCTATTAGGATTTGTTCAATGCTGACAAATCCTTGTAGACGATCTCTGGGGACATGGTTTCATTACGGTGTACGCCAAGGGTGAGCCCCGGATAGCAGGTTCGAACCCTGGTCGGCCCACACACACATATATAGATATATACATATACACATGTGTGTGCGTATGTATTAATGTGGTGACCGGGGAGGGGGGAGGGGTGAAGAAGCCCCGGGTGATGCGGGCCAATAAATATGGCTGACGCTGACAATAATAGTTTTATACAATGACAACAAAGGTAGCATAGGGAAGGCCGACCACAACAGCTTTGTTGTTTGGTCCGAAACCTAATAATAGGACGTTTATTATTGACTGACCAATTTTATTGTCTGAATTATTTATGGTTTGTACACAGATGGTGGAGTTATATGTAGGTGAGTACACATATGGTAGAGTTATATGTAGGTGCAACCCGTTCTCGCACTTGCTTATAGTCAATATTGGCTTATTTAATAAGTGCATATGTGACATACTAATTGGTTGTGATTATTTTAGTTTACCTTGAAAAGCTTCATAGAAAACACCGACCTCACACACTTTCTTAGTATGTTAAGATAAGCATCTTATTGCTTCTTATTTACAATTATTATTTAACCTATCAATGGTATAGGTTAGGTAATAATTGTAATTAAGAAGCAATAAGATGCTTATCTTAACATACTAAGAAGGTTAGGTAAGGTCGGTGTTTTCTATGAAGCTTTTCAAGGTAAACTAAAATATTCACAATCAATTAGTATGTCACATAAGCACTTATTAAATAAGCCAATATTGACTATAAGCAAGTGCGAGAACGGGTTGGTAGATGAGTACACATATGGTAGAGTTATATCTCAGTGAGTACTGTTACGGTCCCCCATCCTATATCTTCCCTAATCCAGCGGTAAGAATCATGTCTCTACATCCCGTACGTTCTCTGTTAGGGAGCATTTTCATATATATATAAAGAGTAGTCAAGTTATCATATGGAGTTAAGTTTACCATTTTAGTTTTGGGCTTGAAAGTGGCTTATGTCCTTAATAATTTCAATATGGTGACGAGGAGACAGAATTCCCGCCAAGGGGCGAGGGCGCCAGCCGCCTAGCGATTGGTCAGGACAGGTCATGTGATGGAGTTGACCAATGGGGGCAGTGCCCCAGCGCGTGACGCCACAGGGCAGAAGACGGCTGTCTCCGCCAGCGCCAAAGGAGCTCAGAGCTTCACCAGCCGTGTTAAAGCACGGACGTGCGTCAGTGAGCTCTCCAGATTGTGATGTCAGGGAGCCTCAGGAAGTGGATTAAACAGCTACAGTCATTAGTACAGAAGTCGAGGAAGACTTGTAATTCTGTAATTCTGTTTTGATAATTGGTATAATTCAGAGTGTGCAGTTAATCGCTCAGTAACCTAGAGATGGAGGATGGTAAGGTAGCCTAGTTCGTGGGGTCGAGGGATGAGAGTGTGTCGGAGGGTTGCAACAAGGCCCAGCTCCAGCTAGTGGCGAACCACTTTGGTATAAGATTGAGGTCGTCCAAAGTGGTGGAGCGGTGTATAGGGATAATGGCTCACCTCAAGGCTCGAGATGAGGCCACTGGGGAAGAACCGTCCTGGGCACCTGCAGTGGGAGAGCCCGAAATTACGGAGGAAGCATGGGGAGATTCTTCAGTAGTAGAGTGTAAAACTGGAAATGTTGAAGATGCAGCTGGAGGCACAGCTAAGGAGGAAAGGGCACGAGGTGCAGCTGAACAGGAGGAAAGAGAAGCCCAGCTGCGATGGGAGGAGCAAGAGCACGAGGCCCAACTGCAACGGGAGAAGCGCGAGGCCCAGCTGTGACAGGAAAAGCAAGAGACACAGCTGCGACGAGAGGAGCGAGAAGCACAGCTGCAACGAGAGGAGCGAGAGCGAGAGGCACAGCTGCGACGGGAGGAGGTAGAAACCAACAAGGAAGTCGAACTGAGGGGCATTGAGAGTGGGATGACATTACAACCACATGAAGGAGTGTGACTTGCCAGTATTTGTGCCTCATGAGGTCGAGAGTTTCTTCGACCATTTTGAGAGGGTTGCAAGCCTGAAAAGATGGCCGGAGGTGGACTGGGCGAACTGGTCCAGAGTAGGCTGACTGGTTAAGCACGGGAGGCCTACAACATGTTGGACCTCGAGGAGTGTTCGAGTTATGAGGCAGTGAAGAATACAGTGTTGCCTTCTTTCCGGTTAACTCCAGAGTTGTACCAAAAGAGGTTTAGAGAGTGCACCAGAGCGCCGGGGAGGATGTACGCCGAGACGGCCAGGAGTTGGAGCAGAGATTTTTTAAGTGGATGAAGGCCGAAGAAGCAGCGAAGGAGATTAAACAGCTAATGGTGATGGAGAGGTTTATGTCCATACTCTACCCAGAGCTGAGAGTGAAGGAAGTGGGCTTCAAAGATTTGAGGGCCGCAGGAGACAGGGAAGACATGCTGGAGGAGGCACTACTCCCTCACAGGGAAGGACCGCCTAAACAGCCAGCATACCCAAGGTTCAGTGACAGCTTTAAGAGCATGGGAGAAGTGAAGACGGGAGCCGATCCTCCCAGGTCTTGCCTCCTGAGCGGAGTGAACCAGGGGTTCAAGAGTTCCAGGGAACCAGTGAGGAGACCTCAAGGGGGTAACACTAGGTCTAGCTCTGAAGCAGGGGGCGCTGCCAGGGAGACTGCAACAGAGGGCTCAACGAGGATCCATGGGGCAACGTCTTCCGGAAGTGTTACTTACCAGAGTGACTGGTTGGGGACCTCCCAGGAGGAGATGGTGCTTCAACTGTGGAGCAAAAGGACACTTTGCTCGGAAGTGTGGTCGTCCCAGGCAAAGTGGGAATATGGCTCTGGTCAGGATGGCAGACCAAGGAGTCGAAGACATTTTGCGGAGGTCGCCGATAGAAAAAGAAAAAAGAACCCACCTTTCATTTGTAAGGGTCAGTAAGAATTGGTGAAGCAGACCCTATCCCAGTGAAGATGGTGAGGGATACTGGGGCAGATTTTACCCTGGATGGGGGAGACCCTATTCCCCAAGGGTTACAAGAGTACCAGTGTAGGGATAGCCATGGTGGATACTGGGGGGGGGGGGCAGTGGGAATGCCCCTTTATGAAGTTACACTGGACTCGGATTATGGCTGCAAGACCATAGTGGTAGGGGTCATTGCCTCGCTTCCAAGGATGGAGGCTCAATTTGTTTTAGGGAACGACTCTTGTGGGGGGGAATGTGTTCTCCCAAACTTCGTCAAGAGTGAGGAGTACATGGAGCCCTATAAAGGGGGAGACAGTGTAGCAGACACAGAGGGAGACGCGAGAGGAATCGCGAGGATGGCGTTCCTTGTGGGTCTGGTCAGGCTGGAGAGAATATGCCAGATGACCTGGGTCTCGATCGTCTGTTTGAGGAGGAGACTGCAGGACAGGTGTCAGAGTCTGGGGTCTCACCGAACCCAAGTCTGCGGCGTACTTCTTTTTGGACGAAGGAGTGCTGGTGAGGCAGTGGAGGCCAGTATGGACGGAGGCTGATGATGAGTTGGGGGTAAGGCAACAAGTGGTGTTGCTGTCACGGTACAGAGATGCTCGAAATTGCACACTCTGTGCAATTTCTTTCAATCTCTGTGCACACACACTATGCTCCGGATCAGGGAGCATTTCTATTAGCCAGGAATGGATGCTGATCTGAGATGACGTTGCAAGACGTGTTGTCCTTTTCAGAGGGCGGGGAAAACGTTCGAATTATACTGAAGGCCCCCCTGATGTACCTGTTCCTGCCTTCGGACAAGCGTTCAAGCGTTTGCTTATAGACGGTGTGGGACCCTTGCCCCAGACAAAGAAGGGGAATAACTATTTACTGACTATTATGTGTTTCCTCTAGGTTCCCAGAAGCAATTTCGGTACGTCAATTAATGTCAAAAAGCATTATGGGACATCTCTAGCGATTTTTCTCTTGGGTGGGTGTGTGCAAAGAAATTCGGTCAGACTGCTGAAATGTGTTCCAGTCAAAGTGGTTTTGGCAGACTATCGCAAGCTGGGGTATAACCCAGTTACGCTCTTTACCCTATAGACTGCAGTCCAGGGGGGCGATTGAGAGGTTTCATTCGACCTAGACGATGTTGACAGTATACTGTGCCGAGCAAGGAGTAGAATGAGATGAAGCCATGTATCCAGCTTTATTTGCGATACGGGACTCTGTAGTGGAATCTTTAGGACTCTCGCCATTTCAGCTAGTATATGGGCATGAGGTGTGAGGTCCCTTATTGCAGCTGAAGGAGCAGCTGACATCGGGACAGACCTTACTGACAGTTGCGCAGTATGTGCGAAAGTTCAAGGAATGTTTAGAGAAGGCAAAGAAATTGGCAACTGTGCACCTTAGGACAGCACAGAGGAAGATGTCTGCTTGGTATGATCAGAATGCTGTCCCGAGGGAGTTCGACGGGGGGAGGGGGGGGGAAGGGGCGAAGGTAATGATGCTGCTACCTGGAAGAGGTAGGGTGACTGAGTCGCGCTTTGGCAGTCCTTATTTGATCGCGTGAAGAATAGGCAAAGTAAATTATGACGTCAGCAAACCGAACCGCCCATGTAAGACGCAGGTGTGTCATGTGAACCGTGTGAAGCCATACTTCCAGGAAGAGGAAGACGTCGCCGTTCAGACGGAGACGACACGGCCGGAAGGAGAGAAGAAAGTAGTAATGTTTGTGAGGCTGAACCAAGAGTTACCAGTGGAGGAAGGAAAGTGGGCCCGAGCCGATGGTTATCTTGAGGTTATCTTGAGATGATTTCGGGGCTTTAGTGTCCCGCGGCCCGGTCCTCGACCAGGCCTCCACCCCCAGGAAGCAGCCCGTGACAGCTGACTAACACCCAGGTACCTATTTTACTGCTAGGTAACAGGGACATAGGGGTGAAAGAAACTCTGCCCATTATTTCTCGCCGGCGCCTGGGATCGAACCCAGGATCACAAGTCCAGCGTGCTGTCCGCTCGGCCGACCGGCTCCCCGACGGTACTCATCGCCCCAACACTGAGAGTTTAATACACATCAAGGAGAGACAACACCAGGAAGCGAGACAAAGGGGTGGCCTAGTGACCCTATTAAGGGAGAACGAGTCACTTTTCACATACGTGTCTCGACGACATAGGAGCGTGGTGCACGAGGTGGAGGTGAGAAGCCAGAGACCGATTAAGCAAAGTGCTTATCGGGTCAGTCCGGAGAAAAGGGAACTAATGCGGAAAAAGGTGGAGTATATGTTGGCGAACGACCTTGCGGAACCCAATAACAGCGAGTGGAGTTCGCCTTATTTGTTGGTGAAAAAGAGTGACGGTTCGTACCTTTTTTTTTGCACGGACTTTCGAAACGTCATCACTGTGTCGGACTCCCGTCCCTTGCCCCGAGTGAGTGATTGTATTGACCAGTTGGGAAACGCCAGGTACGTTCCGAAGGTCAACTTATTAAAAGGATATTACCAGATACCATTGACCCCGAGAGCCAGGAAGATCTCTGCCTTCGTCACACCCGATGGACTCTAACTATTCAAAGTCCTTCCATTTGGGAAGATCAACAGCGGAAGTTTCTTCTAGAGGATGATAAACGAGGTTATCTTATCTTGAGGTTATCTTGAGATGATTTCGGGGCTTTTTAGTGTCCCCGCGGCCCGGTCCTCGACCAGGCCCCCACCCCCAGGAAGCAGCCCGTGACAGCTGATTAACGCCCAGGTACCTATTTTACTGCTAGGTAACAGGGGCATAGGGTGAAAGAAACTCTGCCCATTGTTTCTCGCCGGCGCCTGGGATCGAACCCAGGACCACAGGATCACAAGTCCAGAGTGCTGTCCACTCGGCCGACCGGCTCCCGCTCCGAGATGCTTCGAGGAGCTGAAGGATGCACGGTGTGTATATAGACGACATCGTGGGGTACGCTGGGAAGCACATGAAACTCGTCTCAAGGAGCCTTCAGGAGGTTGGAGGAGGCGAACCTCACTATCAATTTTTGAGGCGGGATAGTGTCGCAGACAGTGACTCAGCCCGTTTGGGACAGTGACTCCACCATGGGAGCACCCCAGTAAGACTGGGGTGCTCCCAGGGTGGTCAGGAGCACCCAGGCACAGTGGAGCGAAGACCTGCAACAGTACACATATGGTAGAGTTATATGTAGGTGAGTACACATATGGTAGAGTTATGTCAGGTCATTACACATATGGTAGAGTGAAGTCTAGGTGAGTACATATATTGTTGACTTATATGTAGGTTAATTGTGCCTGAATTTACCTGAGAGTGAAGCACCAGCCTGCCATCTAAATATTATAGTATATATAGTTACTGTCGCTCCAGTGTATCTATAGTTACTATGACACCAAGGACAACTATAGTTACTCTAGCTCCGAGATATCTATAGTTGCTTTGATCACAGTGTATCTATAATTACTCTGGCTCCAATGTTTGTATAGTTACTCCGGCCTCTGAGTATCTATAAATACTGTGTTCCCATTGTATCTATAGTTGCTGTGGTATTATGGTATCTATAGTTACTCTGGCTCCAAAGTATCTATAGTTACTCTGATCCCAGTGTATCTACAGTTACTCTGGCTCCAAAGTATTTATGGTTACTCTAGGCATGGTGTATGCATACTTTGGTTCCAAAATATCTATAGTTTCTCTTCCCCTCCCCCCCCACCCTCGCTCTCTCTCTCTCTCTCTCTCTCTCTCTCTCTCTCTCTCTCTCTCTCTCTCTCTCTCTCTCTCTCTCTAATTCTTTGCCAACCATTCCGCCCACCATTTAGTATTCGGCATATGTTGCATCATTAAACTAATGGTCACCCCTATTCAGTACATCTATTTTTGCAACCATTCACTTCTACATTATTGTGCAGGTCCTTTGACAGTTGGACCACTTAGGATAATAGAGAGAGAGAGAGAGAGAGAGAGAGAGAGAGAGAGAGAGAGAGAGAGAGAGAGAGAGAGAGAGAGAGAGAGAGAGAGAGAGAGAGAGAGAGAGAGAGAGAGAGAGAGAGAAAGCACCATCATACCACAGTGGAGCATACTTGGCCCTCTGCTGTGAAATGTCTATTTCAATTATCTACTTTCATCTCATTCCTGATGCTGAAGCCTATGGTGATGAATACACTCAAACCTTCACATACAGAAAGGAAGAAATGCCAACTGTTGCAAGGCTCATCAGTCACCAACTTTCAGCGATTTCTCCCTGGGGGTAGGGGATAGTAGGTTATATTTGTGGCTTAGAAAACACAGGTGATGGTGATAACTGGACTGTACATTGCAAATCGGACAAGATCGCAAATGGGTGGCAAAAGCCTAGAAATCACAGATGAAATTGACATTTTGAGAATCAAGTCCGACTCTTCAATGACAATGAAGAGCCACGTGTTTAACCTAGCCCAAAAGGCAGCTAGGGAACTTACAGATCTATTGCGCATCGTACCCCTTCTTGACAGTCGGAGGTGCAAAACCTTTTATGAAGCACAAGTTCACTCTCATCTTCTCTCTTGGATTGCCTGTCCTCCGTCATTTATCAGACTTTTGGACAAAGTACAGAGACGGGCACGACGGTTCATCTCTAATCTTGACCAAGTCTGGTGGGAACGGTCTGAACATCAGAGCCTGCAAGACGTTGGTGGTCTTACTGTTATGTACAAGGCCAACATCTTCAAAGTTCCTCACCTGGCCCAACTCCGTGGACAACCAGTAGTTGGCAACCATAACAATAGGCTCTCAACCCTCAACAGTCTCATGCTGGAACTGCAATTCTCAAGAACATCACCTCATCAGTGATCATTTATTCTTAAGCTGACTCGCATCTGTAACTTGTTCTCTCATCAGGTTGATACACGGGAGATCGTACTTGACTTCATCAGGTCATGATCACATGAAGGCTCTGGCACACAGTTGGCTACAGGCTCATCCTGTTCCTTATATGTTTGTTACCTAATGCTAATGAATAAAGTTATTCCTAATGATGTATATAAAATCATGAAATAATTGGCACATGAAATAACTGGGTCTCTTCGTGCAGGTTTCAACTGAGTTGAGGTAGGATTACAGCTCTTGCAGTTTCACCAGGTTCTTTATTTGATAGTTACTACATGATAGTTCCCTATGGAATAGTTAGTTTCAAAGAACATTTTCATGAAATAAATGAGTCTCTAGAAGTAGGCTTCAGATGAGCTGAGGAAGGATAACAGCTCTTGCTTGCCGTTTCAGTATGCACACTGAACCCTAAACTTAGTTTAAAAGAGAGAGACTTTCCAACTGCTCCCACTCCAAAATGCCAAATGCTACAACGGTAATTAATCAGCACAGCAATTTGTAAATGGGGAGAGAGATAGCAGGTCACATGTTTGGGTGAGAGAACACAGACAGTGATGATAACCAGACAGCATATTTATAATTGGACCGGCATACAAAGGCGCCAAAAACCTAGTATTAGAGAAAAAAATTAACATAATTGGGCTTGAAGCTTGACTCTTCTTCAATGACTGAAAAACCGTGTGCTTAACTTAGCTCACAAGGCAGCCAGAAAACTTTCAGCTCCACTTCACAACTCAGACCTTCTCGAGCGCAGGAGTTGCAAAACCTTATACGCAGTAACAGTTCACTCCCAGCTTGAGTATTCGCCCCTCTCCTGGACTGCCTGCCCTCCATCATTCATTAGAATTTTGGACATGTGTAGAATCATGCGAGAAGATTCGTCTCTTGTCTTGACCAAGTGTGGTTGGACTGGTCTGAATATCAGAGCCTCCAACACCGTCGAGATGTTGGTGAACTTACTGTTGTGCACAAGGCCAATATTCTCAAAATTCCGCACCTGAAGCAACTTCGTGAACAACCAGCTGTTGGTGCCCATAACTGAAGGCTCTCAGCCATCATCCCTTATGACCACATAAGATTAAACAAAGTCTGGTGGGACCTCTTGCGTTACCTGTTAGGTCTGTGCATTCTGACACAGACCTGTTCCAGTCACCACCATTGTTACACTAATTCTATCATCGTTGCTGTTATTGTTATAGATTCAGCTACTCGGAACAAGTTCCAAGTAGCACGGGCTATGGTGAGCCCGTAACTTACCTGCCACAGGAGCGGGGCATGTAGCACGGGCTATGGTGAGCCCGTAGTGGACTTACCTGCCACAGGAGCGGGGCATGTAGCACGGGCTATGGTGAGCCCGTAGTGGACTTACCTGCCACAGGAGCGGGGCATGTAGCACGGGCTATGGTGAGCCCGTAGTGGACTTACCTGCCACAGGAGCAGTCATCGTCCCCCGGGGCTTATATACCCGAAGCTGCCCCGGCTAATGCAAGCTAATGTCGCATGGGACCTGACCTCTCCCAGGAGACCGGGCCTCTCCCAGGAGACCGGGCCTCTCCCAGAAGACCGGGCTAGATTTTCCGGCGTGTTACACAAGAATGATGACTAAATCATTCATGGAATGAATGATTCATTCCTAGAGATCATTCATTCCTATGCTGACTCACATTTGGAAGTTGTTCATGCATCAGGTTGATATCCTGGGATATCAAGTCACCTGATCACATGAAGGTTCTAGCTATTGGCTCGTCATCTTCCATATATGATTGTTACTTAGTTTTAAACCAAGTTTATTCCAAATTCTCAAATAATGATCTCGTGAAAGGAATAAGTCTCTCTGGTGCAGACAGTAGATGAACTGAGGTAGGATAACAGCTCTTGCTTACAGTTTCACTAGGTACCTCAATGGCTACCCTTATGAACCCAACTCTTTGTTTAAAAGAGAGAGAGAGAGAGTAGAAAGACAAAACGAATGCAAAAGAACACGAAAGATAATGAGAGATAAAGAAAGAACGAGACATACATACATTCAAGTGGGGGGCCTGATGGCTCAATGGACAACGCTCGGGATTCGTAGTCCTAAGGGTCCGGGTTCGATCCTCGGCGGCGGCGGAAAGAAATGGGCAGAGTTTCTTTCACCTTGATGTACCTGTTCACCTAGCAGTAAATAAGTACCTAGGAGTAAGCTGCTACGGGCTGCTTTCTGCGCGTGCGTGTGTGTGTGTGTAATTACCTAAGTGTAATTACCTAAGTGTAGTTACAGGATGAGAGCTACGCTCGTGGTGTCCCGTCTTCCCAGCACTCTTTGTCATATAACGCTTTGAAACTACTGACGGTCTTGGCCTCCACCACCTTCTCACCTAACTTGTTCCAACCGTCTACCACTCTGCTTGCGAAAGTGAATTTTCTTATATTTCTTCGGCATCTGTGTTTAGCTAGTTTAAATCTATGACCACTTGTTCTTAAAGTTCCAGGTCTCAGGAAATCTTCCCTATCGATTTTATCAATTCCTGTTACTATTTTGTATGTAGTGATCATATCACCTCTTTTTCTTCTGTCTTCTAGTTTTGGTATATTTAATGCCTCTAGCCTCTCCTCATAGCTCTTGCCCTTCAGTTCTGGGAGCCACTTAGTAGCATGTCTTTGCACCTTTTCCAGTTTGTTGATGTGCTTCTTAAGATATGGGCACCACACAACCGCTGCATATTCTAGCTTTGGCCTAACAAAAGTCGTGAACAATTTCTTTAGTATATCGCCATCCATGTATTTAAAAGCAATTCTGAAGTTAGAAAGCGTGGCATAGGCTCCTCGCACAATATTCTTAATGTGGTCCTCAGGTGATAGTTTTCTATCTAGAACCACCCCTAGATCTCTTTCTTTATCAGAATTCTTTAAAGATTTCTCACATAATATATAGGTTGTGTAGGGGTCTATGTTCTCCTATTCTCAGTGTGTGTGTGTGTGTGTGTGTGTGTGTGTGTGTGTGTGTGTGTGTGTGTGTGTGTCTGTGTGTGTGTGTCTGTGTCTGTGTGTGTGTGTGTGTGTGTGTGTGTGTGTGTACTCACCTATTTGTACTTGCCTGTTTGTGCTTGCAGGATCGAGCATTGACTCAAGACGGGACAACACAAGTGACTTGAAGAGTACAGCCATTGTGATGGGATCCCTGGATTTGAAAGTTCTCGTAATCCATCCTATCATTTTTCTGGCTGTCGCAATATTTGCTTGGTTATGCTCCTTAAACGTTAGGCCGTCAGACATTATTATTCCCAAATCCTTTACATGCTGTTTTCCTACTATGGGTACATTTGATTGTGTTTTGTATTCTGTATTATGTTTAAGGTCCTCATTTTTACCGTACCTGAGTACCTGGAATTTATCACTGTTAAACATCATGTTATTTTCTGATGCCCAGTCGAAAACTTTATTAATATCAGCTTGAAGTTTTTCAGTGTCTTCAGCCGAGATAATTTTCATACTGATTTTTGTGTCATCTGCAAAGGATGATACGAAGCTGTGACTTGTATTTTTGTCTATATCTGATATGAGGATAAGGAAAAGCAGCGGTGCAAGGACTGTACCCTGAGGTACAGAGCTTTTAACTGCACTTGGACTAGATTTTATATGGTTGACCGTTACTCGCTGAGTCCTGTTTGACAGAAAACTGAGTATCCAGCGTCCTACTTTACCGGTTATTCCCATTGACTTCATTTTGTGTGCTATCACGCCATGGTCACATTTATCGAAAGCCTTTGCGAAGTCCGTGTATATCACATCAGCATTCTGTTTCTCTTCTAATGCCTCAGTGACTTTGTCGTAGTGCTCAAGTAGCTGTGAGAGGCACGATCTTCCCGCTCGAAATCCATGTTGGCCTGGGTTGTGGAGGTCATTGGTCTCCATGAAATTGGTGACCTGACTCCTAATCACTCTCTCAAATACTTTTATGATGTGCGTTGTTAGTGCAACTGGTCTATAATTCTTTGTCAATGCTTTGCTCCCTCCCTTGTGTAGAGGGGCTATGTCTGCTACTTTGGTCCCGCCTCTCAACTGTCAATCAACTGGTGTACAGATTTCTGAGCCTACTGGGCTCTATCATATCTACACTTGAAACTGTGTATGGAGTCAGCCTCCACCACATCACTTCCTAATGCATTCCATTTGTCAACCACTCTGACACTAAAAAAAGTTCTTTCTAATATCTCTGTGGCTCATTTGGGCACTCAGTTTCCACCTGTGTCCCCTAGTGCGTGTGCCCCTTGTGTTAAATGGCCTGTCTTTATCTACCCTATCAATTCCCTTCAGAATCTTGAATGTGGTGATCATGTCCCCCCTAACTCTTCTGTCTTCCAGCAAAGTGAGGTTTAATTCCCGTAGTCTCTCCTCGTAGCTCATACCTCTCAGCTCGAGTACTAGTCTGGTGGCAAACCTTTGAACCTTTTCCAGTTTAGTCTTATGCTTGACTAGATATGGACTCCATGCTGGGGCTGCATACTCCAGGATTGGCCTGACATATGTGATATATATTGTTCTGAATGATTCTTTACACAAGTTTCTGAATGCCGTTCGTATGTTGGCCAGCCTGGCATATGCCGCTGATGTTATCCGCTTGATATGTGCTGCAGGAGACAGGTCTGGCGTGATATCAACCCCCAAGTCTCTTTCTCTCTCTGACTCATGAAGAATTTCATCTCCCAGATGATACCTTGTATCTGGCCTCCTGCTTCCTGTGTGTGTGTGTGTGTGTGTGTGTGTGTGTGTGTGTGTGTGTGTGTGTGTGTGTGTGTGTGTGTGTGTGTGTGTGTGTGTGCGCGCGCGAATGTGTGTGGAATAAAAACAGTTAATTGACAGTTGAGAGGCGGGTCCAAAGAGCCAGAGCTCAACCCCCGCCAGCACAACTAGGTGAGTAGAACTAGGTAAGTACATAGATATAAACGAACGAGACAGAGACAGGCAGACATACATATATACATACAGACAGAGAGAGAGAGAGAGAGAGAGAGCGTGGGCGCTGGGACCCCTAACAAAGCAGTTACTACACTTTGGGGGGAGGTAGAGGGGAGGGGAGGGGGAAGGATTTTGATGGGGTGAGGGATGAGGGGGGCTGGTTGGTGAGGGTCAGGAGTGAGGGCGTAGGGGGGGTAGTGGGGAGGGGGGAAGGGGTAGGGAGGGGGGATTAATGTATGACTCACTGCTGTGCCATCTTGTGAGTTGCGTGCTGTGCCCTGTAGCGTGGTGGTGCTGTAGCTCTTGGCCCAAGGCTCTTAAAGTACCAGGTTTGTCGTGTTCATGTCTGCGATGTTCCAATGGTCCTCTCCTGCTTCTTACTGACTATGGTATGATATACGTTACCTGCACTCATACCATACCTGCTACAGTACCATACCATACCTGCTACAGTACCATACCATACCTGCTACAGTACCATACTTGCTACAGTACCATACCATACCTGCTATCATACTATACTTACGAACTTATAACCATACCGTACTATATACCTGCTTCCATACCTTATCTGATACCACACCTGCTACCATGCCAACTACCATACCATACCATACTTGTTACCATGGAGTACCATACCATATCTAGTAGTAACGTTCCTCCAGTCAGTTACATTATCTCTGACCTCATCTGTCTGTCAGTTAGATAAAATTTGTCATCCATGTCAGCAGTCTCCCTGTCACCCCTCCAGCATGTTCCAGTTTCCAGATCAGCTTCTTGTGTGGTACTCTATCAAAAGCCTTTTTTTAGGTCCAGATAGACACAGTCAACCCAACCACCTCTTTCCTGTAGTATCTCTGTGGCTCTATCATAAAAACTAAGATGATTTGTAATATAGGATCTTCCTGTTCGAAAATTATACTGCCTGTTCGTAATTATGTCATGACAACCAATTTGGTTATAACTATTGTTTCTAGTGTTTTCACTACCACGTTTGTTAATGACACGGGTCTATAGTATAGAGGTCCCTCTCGACCACCACGTTTATAGATTGGAACTGTGTTGTGTGTTTGTGTGCTAACCTAGTTGTACTCACCTGGTTGTGCTTGCAGGTGTTGAGCTTCGGCTCTTTGAATCCGCCTCTCACCTGTCAATCAAGTGGTGTACAGACCTACAGGGCTCTATCATATTTACATTTGAAACTGCATATGGACTTGTCTAATCACAGCTTAATGCATTCTATCTGTTAACCACTCTAACACTGAAAACATTCTTTCTAACGTCCCTATGGCTCATTTGGGTACTAAGTTTCCACCTGTGTCCCCTTGTTCGCGTCCCACCCGTGCTAAACAGTTCGTCGTTATCTACCCTGTCAAATCCTCCGAGAATTTTATAGGTAGTGATGATGTCTCCCCTAACTCTTTTGTCTTCTAGTGTCGTGAGGTTTAGTTTCAGTAATCTTTCCTCGTATCTCAAACTCCTCAGCTCGGGAACTACCGTGATGGCATACCTTTGACCTTTTTCTAGTTTCGTTTGGTGTTTGACTAGATGTGGACTCCACGCTGGAGCCGCATACTCCATTGTTGGTCTGACATATGTGGTATACAAGGTTCTGAATGATTCCTTACACAAGTTTCTGAAGGCAGTTCCTATGTTCGCCAGCCTTGTGTACGCCGCTGATGTTATCCTTTTGGTGTGGGCTTCAGGGGACAGGTCTGGTGTTATATCAATCCTCATATCTTTCTTTCTTTCCTCCTGACTTCTGAAGGATTTCATCTACCAGCTGTTCCTTGTGTTTGTGTCTGCTCCCTACGCCTATCTTCATTACTTTACACTTCATTGAGTTAAACTTTAATAGCCATTTATTGGATCATTCCTTCAGTCTTTCCATGTCATCTTGAAGCCTCTTGCTTTCCTCTTCCTTGAAGTTACCTTGAAGTGTTTCCGGGCTTTAGCGTCCCCGCGGCCCGGTCGTCGACCAGGCTTCCTGGTTGCTGGACTGGTCAACCAGGCTGTTGGACGCGGCTGCTCGCAGCCTGACGTATGAATCACAGCCTAGTTGATCAGGTATCCTTTGGAGGTGGTTATCGAGTTCTCTCTTGAACACTGTGAGGGGTTTGCCAGTTATGTCCCTTATGTGTAGTGGAAGCGTGTTGAACAGTCTCGGGCCTCTGATGTTGATAGTTCTCTCTTGAACACTGTGAGGGGTCGGCCAGTTATGTCCCTTATGTGTAGTGGAAGCGTGTTGAACAGTCTCGGGCCTCTGGTGTTGATAGAGTTCTCTCTCAGAGTACCTGTTGCACCTCTGCTCTTCAACGGGGGTATTCTGCACATCCTGCCATGCCTCCTGGTCTCATGTGATGCTATTTCTGTGTGCAGGTTTGGGACCAGCCCCTCTAATATTTTCCTCGTATAAATTATTATGTATCTCTCCCGCCTGCGCTCAAGAGAATACAGGTTTAGGCTCTTTAGTCGGTCTCAATAGTTTAGATGTTTTACTGAGTGGATTCTAGCAGTAAAGGATCTCTGCACGCTCTCCAGGTCAGCAATTTCTCCAGCTTTGAAAGGGGCTGTCATTGTGCAGCAGTACTCCACTCTAGAGAGCACTAGCGTTTTGAAAAGTATCCTCATCGGTATAGCATCTCTAGTGTGAAAGGTTCTTGTTATCCAACCTGTCATTTTTCTTGCAGTTGTGACGGCTACTTTATTGTGTTCTTTAAAGGTAAGGTCTTCCGACATGAGTACACCCAGGTCCTTTACATTGCCTTTTCGTTCTATGTTATGATTTGACTGCGTTTTGTACGTGGTTTCCGTTTATATATTTTCATTTTTTCCGTAGCGCATGAGCTGGAACTTATCTTCGTTAAACACCATATTATTTTCTGTAGCCCATAGAAAGACCTGATCTACATCTGACTGGAGGTTCGCCGTGTCCTCTATGTTGCCTACTCTCATGAAGATCCTAGTGTCATCTGCAAAGGATGATACAGTGCTATAGGTTGTGTTCTTGTCTATGTCCGATATGAGGATGAGAAAAAGTACTGGAGCAAGCACAGTACCCTGGGGGACTGAGCTCTTCACGGTTGATGGGCTGGATTTTATTTTGTTGACTATTACACATTGGGTTCTGTCAGTCAGGAAATTGTAAATCCTCTGTCATAATCCTTCTCATAATTTTGCTATCGTTAGCAAACACTGAGAGGAATGAGTCTATACTCTCTGGCAGATCATTAACGTACATCAGAAACAAGATAGGGCCGAGTACAGAGCCCTGTGGGGCTCCACTGGTGTCATCCCACCAATCTAAGGTCTTATCCCACACAGTAACTCTCCGCATCCTGCTGTTTAGGTACTCCCTTATATCCACTGGAGCACCTTACCTGTGTGTTACCTGTGTGTTTGTGTGTGTATGCCAAAAGGGAGTCGCTTTAAAGCTGGTCTAGCAAAAAGAAAAGAAGAAGCAGAAACCACTAGCTGAAGCCAAAGCTGTTTGACCCATCCCGTGACGATACGAGTTTATAAACAGTCACCAGTGAACGTGGAACGATTCGGTGCCTTAAGTTTAGGTAATGGAGTGAACTGACGACTTTAATGTTCACACGTGACTTGGTCTTAGCAGCGTGGGTGGAGCCTTCGAACACCAGTCATTAAAGATATGGCGAGATACGTTGAATTGGTTCGTCCTGGATCGTGTGTGTATCAAGTTGAAACTCGGAAGGTCAGGTCGTGTGGGCGTCTGTTTATGGAATGAGCTGTGTGGGAGGTTCAGGGAGGGGGGGGGGTATGAGGGGAGAGAGGGAAGGGGGTGGTGGAGAGTGAGGGAGGGTAGGGGGGGAGAGGTGAAGGGAGGAGGGGTAGAAGCTTATGGAGAGGTAGATTATAGGGAGAAGTCATGATGAAGTATTGATTGTTGTCATGGTTGGTGTTTACTGGAGTCTCCCGTCCTGTGTCTGTCTGTCTCTCTCTCTCTCTCTCTCTCTCTCTCTCTCTCTCTCTCTCTCTCTCTCTCTCTCTCTCTCTCTCTCTCTCTCTCTCTCTCTCTGTCTCTCTGTCTCTCTGTCTCTCTGTCTCTCTCTCTCTCTCTCTCTCTCTCTCTCTCTCTCTCTCTCTCTCTCTCTCTCTCTCTCTCTCTGTCTCTCTGTCTCTCTCTCTCTCTCTCTCTCTCTCTCTCTCTCTCTCTCTGTCTCTCTGTCTCTCTGTCTCTCTGTCTCTCTCTCTCTCTCTCTCTCTCTCTCTCTCTCTCTCTCTCTCTCTCTCTCTCTGTCTCTCTGTCTCTCTGTCTCTCTCTCTCTCTCTCTCTCTCTCTCTCTCTCTCTCTCTCTCTCTCTCTCTCTCTCTCTCTCTCTCTCTCTCTCTCTCTCTCTCTCTCTCTTTCTCTCTCTCTCTCTCACCCACACACACATTAGAGTAGTAGACAAATGGAATGCATTAGGCAGTGATGTGGTGGAGGCTGACTCCATACACAGTTTCAAGTGTAGATATGATAGAGCCCAGTAGGCTCAGGAACCTGTACACCAGTTGATTGACGGTTGAGAGGCGGACCGAAAGAACAGAACTCAACCCCAGCAAGTACAACTAGGTGAATATACACACACACACACACAAGTTTGCAACAAGACTCGTCCCAGCGTTACGATGGATGGGATATGAAGAGCGCCTGAAGGAACTGAGACTGACGACACTAGAAAAAAGAAGGGAGAGGGGGGAGGTGATGGGAACAAATAAAATACTCAGGGGAATTGACAGAGTGGAAATAGACGAAATGTTTACACTGAATACCAACAGAACGAGGGGGACATGGTTGGAAGCTGGAAACTCAGATGAGTCACAGAGATGTTAGGATGTATTCTTTTAGCGTGAGAGTAATTGGGAAATGGAGTGCACTTAATTAAGGATTTGGAAATAGGACCGGAGTCATTGCTGTAAACAACTGATGGCTCAAAAAGGCGGGATCCAAGAGTCAATGCTCGATCCTGCAGGCACAAATAGGTGAGTATACACACACACACATACACAGTTTGTATCTTTGGGGGAGCTTGCCAGCACCCCCCCCCCCCACAACCCAGGCCCCCCTCACTCTCAGCTCCCCTCACAACCAAGGCGCCCCCCCCTCCTTCCCCCTCCCCATCCCAGACCCTCCATGATTACCTATTCCAGTACATTGATTATGACTATCTAATGCAATTACTAGAAACATACAAATTAAAGAAATTAATTCAGATTAAGAAGAACTAAGAAATGCCCAGAGACCTGAAAGCTGCAGTATTAAAAGTTATGACAAGTTTTGTAATAATAGGTATATGTATGGTCAGCACAGTAACCGGACCAGGCAATGTGATGTAGTCATTGCGCGAATTCGCCTTATCTTGAGAGGTTATCTTGAGATGATTTCGGGGCTTTAGTGTCCCCGCGGCCCGGTCCTCGACCAGGCCTCCACCCCCAGGAAGCAGCCCGTGACAGCTGACTAACTCCCAGGTACCTATTTACTGCTAGGTAACAGGGGCATTCAGGGTGAAAGAAACTTTGCCCATTTATTTCTGCCTCGTTCGGGAATCGAACCCGCGCCACAGAATTACGAGTCCTGTGCGCTATCCACCAGGCTACGAGGCCCCGAGGCCTTGGCTATAGACACATCTGGCAGGTTAGTGAGGTTGAGCCACTACCAGAATACTCAGATTGTAAACTCTGTGATAAACCTTTAATGCATTCACTAGAACACTATATTGTTGAATGTGAAGCCGTGGACAGAAAAGAGTCAGCTTCAAGGTGATGTACACGAACATACATGGGATTACAAGCAAGGCGAGTGAATTTAGGGAAAGAGCACAAGAAGTAAACCCAGATGTAATTGGAATCACGGAAACAAAACGCTCAGGATATCATAACAAATGCGGTGTTTCCCCAGGATTACACTGTAATAAGGAAAGAGAGGGAGGGTAGGGGAGGAGACGGAGTGGCCCTACTCATGAGAAAGGAATGGAGTTTCAAGGAGATGGTTATCCCGGGCTGTGAAGGCTTTAGAGACTACATAACAGGCACCATGACGATGGGAGGACCTAGAGTAGTAGTAGCAGTGATATATAACCCTCCACCAAATGACTGAAGACCCAGGCAAGAGTATGACAGAAACAACATGGCAGTTAATAACATAATTGAGAGAGCAGCCTCTGCTGCCAATAGAAGTAGATCCCACATGCTCTTCATGGGGGACTTCAATCATGGCTAGGATAGACTGGAAGAACAAGGAACCGCATGGAGGAGAGGATACATGGAGAGCCAAACTAGTGGAGTTGGCGACAAGAAACTTTCTATGCCAACATGTCAGGGAACCCACTAGGATGAGGGAAAACGATGAACCAGCGAGACTCGACCTAGTCTTCACTCTGAATGACTCCGACATAAGGGAAATTGACTTCGTGGCCCCAGTAGGAATTAGTGATCACAGTGTACTGACATTTGAGTATCTGGTCAAAGAAGGGCTAAAGTACTTGAGAAAGGGAACTGAACGCAAAAGACTAGCATTCCGTAAGGGAAATTACGAGGAGATAAGAAAATTCCTAACGGATATAACATGGGAATCAGAGCTCAGAGGAAAGACGGCCCAAGACATGATGGACTACATCACACAGAAGTGCAAGGAGGCAGCAGAAAAGTTTATCCTGGCCCAAAAGGTAAAAAATGAAATGCAGATGAGAAACCCATGGTTTAATCAGAGATCTAAGCTAGCTAAGCAACAAAGTAAAAGAGCATGGAGAAACTATAGAGATAACAGGACACATGAGAGCAGAGAAGGTTACCAGAGAGCCAGGAATGATTACGTCAGGGTAAGAAGAGAGGCAGAAGGGCAATATGAAAACGACATAGCAAGCAAGACTAAGACCCAACCCAAATTGCTGCACGTCCACATCAGGAGAAAGATAACAGTGAAGGAACAGGTAATGAAACTGAGGATAGGGGCATACAGATTCACTACAAACGATAAAGAAGTGTGCGAGGAATTCAATATGAAATTCCAGGAAGTCTTTACATTAGAGCAAGGAAAAGTTCCAGAGATAAGAGAAGGAATAATTAACCAGGCACCACTAGAGGAATTTGAGATTACCAGTGGAGATGTAAGGAAGCCTTTGCTAGAGTTGGATGTGACAAAGGCTATAGGCCCGGATTGCATATCACCATGGATACTAAAGGAAGGAGCAGAAGCACTGTGCCTGCTACTCTCCATGGTGTATAACAAATCACTGGTAACAGGTGAACTGTCAGAAATTTGGAAGGCAGCAAATGTAGTCCCGATATAGAAGAAGAAGGATAGACACGAGGCACTGAACTACAGGTCAGTGTCCCTACGTTGCATACCATCTATCTTGAGGTTATCTTGAGATGATTTCGGGGCTTTTTCTAGTGTCCCCGCGGCCCGGTCCTCGACCAGGCCTCCACCCCCAGGAAGCAGCCCGTGACAGCTGACTAACTCCCAGGTGCCTATTTACTGCTAGGTAACAGGGGCATTTAGGGTGAAAGAAACTTTGCCCATTTGTTTCTGCCTCGTGCGGGAATCGAACCCGCGCCACAGAATTACGAGTCCTGCGCGCTATCCACCAGGCTACGAGGCCCCCTCGTATGCAAGCTAATGGAGAAAATTGTGCAAAAAAAAAAAACTAGTCAAACATATGGAGCAAAGGAACTTTGTGTCACAACACCTACATGGTTTGAGGGATGGCAAGTCATGTCTCACAGGATTAATTGAATTCTACGATCAGGCAACAACAATCAGAGAAGAAAGAGAGGGGTGGGCAGACTGCATATTTTTGAATTGCCAGAAAACCTTTGACACAGTGCCACACCAGAGACTAGTGCGAAAGCTGGAGATGCAGGCAGGAGTGAAAGGGAAGGTACTCCATTGGATAAGGGAAACTAAATTCCTAAGAAACAGAAAACAGCGAGTCACTATGCAGGGTGAGGTCTCAGATTGGCGAGACGTCACCAGTGGGGTCCCACAGGGTTCAGTCCTAGGACCCATACTGTTTCTTATATATGTAAATGATCTTCCAAATGGTATAGAATCATTCCTTTCATTGTTTGCTGATGATGCAAAAATTATGAGGAGGATTAAGACAGAGGAAGACAGTATGAGACTACAAGATGACCTAGACAGACTGCATGAATGGTCCAACAAATGGCTACTAAAGTTCAACCCGAGTAAATGTAAGGTAATGAAACTAGGCAGTGGAAACAGGAGGCCAGACAAAGGATACAGAATGGGAGATGAAGTCCTTCATGAAACGGACAGAGAGAAGGATCTGGGAGTTTATATCACACCAACCCTGTCTCCTGAAGCCCACATAAAAGGAATAACATCTGCGGCGTATGCGAGGCTGGCTAACATCAGAACTGCCTTCAGGAACCTGTGCAAGGAATCATTCAGAACCTTGTATACCACATATATAAGACCAATCCTGGAGTATGCGGCCCCAGCATGGAGCCCGTACCTTGTCAAGCACAAGGCGAAGCTTGAAAAAGTTCAGAGATATGCCACTAGGCTAGTCCCAGAATTCAGAGGCGTGAGTTACGAGGAAAGGCTAAGGGAAATGCACCTCACGACACTGGAAGACAGAGGAGTAAGGGGAAATATGATCACCACCTACAAAATTCTCATGAATTGACAGGGTAGATAAAGAGAAACTGTTTAACATGGGTGGAACGCAAACAAGGGGACAAAGGTGGAAACTGAGTACCCACATGAGCCACAGGGACGTTAGAAAGGACTTTTTCAGTGTCAGAGTAGTTAACAGATGGAATGCATTAGGCAGTGATGTGGTGGAGGCTGACTCCATACACAGTTTTAAATGTAAATATGATAGAGCCCAGTAGGCTCAGGAACCTGTACACCTGTTGATTGACGGTTGAGAGGCGGGACCAAAGAGCCAGAGCTCAACCGACGCAACTACAATTAGGCGAGTACACACACACACACACACACACACACACACACACACACACACACACACACACACACACACACACACACACACACACACATCCTGCGCCACCAACCACCCACTTCACACCCTCTCCACTGATCGATCCCATTCTCAGACGATCACACACACACACACACACACACACACACACACACACACACACACACACACACACACACACACACACACACACACACACACCATCAGTAGCACCGTAACTACAGTACCGTGAGGCTACACGGTACAGGACCTACAGATACACCACCAGCGGCAGATCCTCAGAAATTTTGTATTATTATTATTATTTTCTACCACAGACGTGGCCACACATTTACAATGCTAACCAGCATATATACATTTTCTTCAGAGAGGTGTGTAGTGGTGAGAGACAGAGACGGTGACCTCCAGACACCTTAGTTGGCGGGGACTGGCCTGGCCAGACCCTGGGTGGGAGTGTTGGGTCTCAGCTCCTGGGCCAGCTGGGTCTTGGCTCCAGTGTTGTGTCTCAGCTCCTGGGCCAGATGGGTCTTGGGTCCGGTGTAGTGTCTCAGCTCCCGGGCCAGCTGGGTCTTGGGTCCGGTGTTGTGTCTCAGCTCCTGGGTCAGATGGGTCTTGGCTCCAGTGTTGTGTCTCAGCTCCCGGGCCAGATGGGTCTTGGGTCCGGTGTTGTGTCTCAGCTCCTGGGTCAGCTGGTTCTTGGGTCCGGTGTTGTGTCTCAGCTCCTGGGTCAGCTGGTTCTTGGGTCCGGTGTTGTGTCTCAGCTCCTGGGTTAGCTGGTTCTTGGCTAGAGGGTTGAGTCTCAGCTCCTGGGCCAGCTGGGTCTTGGCTCCAGTGTTGAGTCTCAGCTCCTGGGCCAGCTGGTTCTTGGGTCCGGTGTTGTGTCTCAGCTCGTGGGCATCTGGGTCTTGGCTCCAGTGTTGTGTCTCAGCTCCTGGGTTTGGTATTATTGTAACCGTTCATTTTGTTCTAGATTGGAACATGTGTTCCTAAGTGTTCCTCTCTCTCTCTCTCTCTCTCTCTCTCTCTCTCTCTCTCTCTCTCTTTCTCTCTCTCTCTCTCTCTTTCTCTCTCTCTCTCTCTCTCTCTCTCTCTCTCTCTCTCTCTCTCTCTCTCTCTCTCTCTCTCTCTCTCTCTCTCTCTCTCTCTCTCTCTCTCTTTGTCTTACCTGGCTCCCAGCCTCTACAGGTGGGGGAGGTACAGCACAGGTCTTTCACAGACTCCATGAAAAGCTCTTTTGAATAAGGTGAGTGAGCAAAGATGGCGCGGGTCTAGGAATCTTTCTTGTCCACTTCAGATAACAAAAACAAAACAAAAAAAATGTAAAGTAGAAAAAGACAAACAAAGGAGCCTCAGAAGGGTGAATAGCATGGATACAAAAAAATCACACAGGAGAGAAGACAATAATTAAAAAAGTGTGTTTGTTTTGTATTTAAGTAACCGATTTTTTTTGTTTAGCTTTGTTTCACCTTAAGAAGTTTAAGTGTTACAAACAATTATTAATAAAAGTGATAATGTATATTTTTTTAATAATAAAATTAACAGTAATGTCAATAATGATATGAATAAAAGTAATAGTAATAGAGAACATGGATAACGATGCTGCTGGATAACGTAACGATAATTAACTACTGCTATCTTGGGGCAGCAGTGGTGCCTAGAGCTTGGCCCTTTTACCTGGGGGCACGTGTGTGTGTGTGTGTGTGTGTGTGTGTGTGTGTGTGTGTGTGTGTGTGTGTGTGTGTGTGTGTGTGTGTGTGTGTGTGTATTCACCTAGTTGTTTTTGCGTGGGTTGAGCTTTGCTCTTTCGGCCCGCCTCTCAACTGTCAATCAACTGTTTACTAACTACTATTTTTTTCCACACCGCACACACATACACCCCCCAGGAAGCAGCCCGTGACAGCTGACTAACTCCCAGGTATCTATTTACTGCTAGGAAACAGGGGCATTCAGGGTGAAAGAAACTTTACCTATTTATTTCTACCTGGTGCGGGAATCGAACCCGCGCCACAGAATTACGAGTCCTGCGCGCTATCCACCAAGCTACCAGGCCCCCTGTGTGTGTGTGTGTGTGTGTGGGTGGGTTTGTTTACTGGTACATCACCTCCCTCACCTGAGTAAACAATGTTATCGTTTGCGGTTATCTAGGTGAGTTTAGGCAAGGTCTAGTCGGACGTGAAGGGGAAAGGTTACAAAACAGCCGTAAACATACTTTCTAAAGCTCAGCACTTCAACCCAGCCTATTGCAGAATATATATTTCAACTTGATCATAGAAGGGAGAAAGAATAATACCACCAGCAACAATTAACAGATTTCATTAATTGAGAATTAATAAATACCATTCAAGGGTCATTTCTCTTACTTTAACCATTTCCAGCAAGATCTCAATTCCAATATACAGAAACAATGGGGGTCAAGCCCACACAATGAATCACTGGTCAACTAATCACTATGAGAACATAACGAAACAATCATCATGATAAAACAATTAACTATACAAAAATAACAGTTAAGACAAGGTAAATTAATTTAATATATATATATATATCTTGGCCCTTTAGTTCACTAATAGCCTCATTGAATAACTTTATAATAAATCGTACAAGTAGAGATGTTTGTAAATAATAACCAAAATATATCTTTGACAATACTGGTAAGATTTGATATTGGTCTGTCATTGTTTATCTCAGCTCTCTCGCCTTCTTTAAGAACTGGAATTCATAATTCCTCTATGGTAAGAATAATTCTCCATGGAGGTGAAACATGTGTCACTTGTGGTTCATGTTATCATGATGCCTCACAACCTTATGGGTTGACAGGAGGTAACTCCCTGGACGGTGGTACTCTCTACCGTTACTGTTGACTAAAGTAACAGGAGGCTACTCCCTGGAAGGTGGTACTTAGAACGTTACTGTTGACTGGAGTAACAGGAGGCTACTCCCTGGAAGGTGGTACTCTCTACCGTTACTGTTGACTAAAGTAACAGGAGGCTACTCCCTGGAAGGTGGTACTTAGAACGTTACTGTTGACTAAAGTAACAGGAGGCTACTCCCTGGAAGGTGGTACTTAGAACGTTACTGTTGACTGGAGTAACAGGAGGCTACTCCCTGGAAGGTGGTACTCTCTACCGTTACTGTTGACTGGAGTAACAGGAGGCTACTCCCTGAAATGGAGTACTCTCTACCGTTACTGTTGACTGAAGTAAACAGGAAGCTGATCCCTGGAAGCAAGGCAATTGTGGAACTCCAAATGTGTGTGTTTATGAAGAGAGAGAGAGAGAGAGAGAGAGAGAGAGAGAGAGAGAGAGAGAGAGAGAGAGAGAGAAACAGAGCGAAAAACTTATTTTAACACCGTTCAAGTCTTTATCTATTGTTATCGGGACTTGTACTGGTGGACAGCTTGTCTGAGAGTCAAGCTGGTCGTGAAGTCACTGAAATTAAGTTGACAAAGTTGCTTCAGAGTTTTTGTATTCAAGTTAACAAACTTTGACTTGATAAGCGGAACTTTTTTCTGGTCTCTGGTTGATCTAAGTCTACGCTTTGTATTGTGCTTTCTTAATGCTGCCTTCTTGAGCGTTTAGTTAAAAGAATGAATTCTTTTTCTGTTTATTCTTGTTTATTCTTATCTGTTCCTTCATTCCTTCCATCATATCCCCGCTTCTTGTCCTCATATCCCCGCTTCTTGTCCTCATATCCCAGTTCCTTGTCCTCATATCCCAGCTCCTTGTCCTCATATCCCAGCTCCTTGTCCTCATATCCCAGCTCCTTGTCTTCATATCCCAGCTCCTTGTCCTCATATCCCAGCTCCTTGTCCTCATATCCCAGCTCCTTGTCCTCATATCACAGCTCCTTGTCCTCATATCCCAGCTCCATGTCCTCATATCCCAGCTCCTTGTCCTCATATCACAGCTCCTTGTCCTCATATCCCAGCTCCTTGTCCTCATACCCAGCTCCTTGTCCTCATATCCCAGCTCCTTGTCCTCATATCCCAGCTCCTTGTCCTCATATCCCAGCTCCTTGTCCTCATACCCAGCTCCTTGTCCTCATATCTCAGCTCCTTGTCCTCATATCCCAGCTCCTTGTCCTCATATCCCAGGGATACTACTGGGTGTGAAAGAGAGGTGTACTGGTAGACACAGTTCACTCTCCCTGTTCATCCCAGGTTTATCTCTACTCGCTCTCTCTTCCACTCGTTCTCCTGTTACACTTCAGCCCGCATCCGCCGTCTCTCCTTCCCTCTTTACCTTCCCTCTCCTCTCCCCTGTTCCGTAGCCTCTCCCTCGCTCCCATTTACTCTCTCTCTCTCTCCTCAAGTTTCTTTTCTCTGCATATCTTACTCATTTGCGCTTCCTGGCTCCATTAATATCATCTCCTACTTTCTCTCTCATTTTAAGAAGCAAGTAGTGTGTTGTGAAGACTAATAATAACTGACAGCAATGGTAAGACACTCGCTCCGCCAGCGATTTGGCCTGGGTTCGTATCCTGGTCGGGGAGGATTGACTGGGCGCCAGTTGTTAACTAGACGCCTCAGTTCACCCGGCAGTGAATGGGTACCTGGTTGTTAAACGATTTGGTGGTTTGTAGTCCAGGGAAAATAAGAATAAGGAAATGCCCAAAATGTTATGCATGCTAGTGGCTTTACAAGAATGTAAGAACTCTTGTAAGACCGCCTCTTGTAAGAGGGGCCTCGTAGCCTGGTGGATAGCGCGCAGGACTCGTAATTCTGTGTCGCGGGTTCGATTCCCGCACGAGGCAGAAACAAATGGGCAAAGTTTCTTTCACCCTGAATGCCCCTGTTACCTAGCAGTAAATAGGTACCTGGGTGTTAGTCAGCTGTCACGGGCTGCTTCCTGGGGGTGGAGGCCTGGTCAAGGACCGGGCCGCGGGGACACTAAAACTCCGAGATCAACTCAAGATAACCTCAAGATAGCCAGGAGCACATTGCAACTGATGTACACGGTGCCTACTCGTCTATCAGTGACCGTACAAAAAGTGGTGATAATCTTGGACATAGCTTTTCATCAAATCACCTCATTTTTATGGGGGCCACGTGAGCAACACAAATGCGAACAAGCTTGAATGGTCCTCAAGCATATATGCGAATGAAAACTCCACAGCCTCGGCTATCACCACTTTTTTGTAGTCACTGATGGTCGAGTGGTTTAAGGCACCGTGTATACCAGTTGCTAAACTCCTGGTGGTCCGAGTTCGAGTCACTTCTGGGGTGTGGAATTTTCATTCACATATATGTTGGGGATCATTTAAGCTTATATAATTGATATATAATTGTGTGTGTGTGTATTGTGACGTGTTTCAGTAGTACAGATTATACCGGGCAGACGTATAATTGCTCTCATTCACATAAAAACGTAAACAAAAAAAATGCTGCGTTTGCCATTGCAATGTGAAAAACATAGGATTAAACAATTAAACACTTTACTGTAAATTTAAACATAACAAAATAATTGTTGAAATATTACTTGGCACATACACTATAAGAACAATCAAAGGAATACATTACTCGAAAAAACAATAATGGTGACTATACTATATTTACATTAATCCGCCTCGACCCTCGTCACAGGACGAAGCAGGAAGCAAGTGGCGAGGGAAGAGGAGTCTTGAGGTATTCCCAGGAGCGTCATAGTGACTGAATTTCAAGGTCCTCAAGAATTTCAATCAAGGTGTTTATATACACCTGCGGGAGCGTCACGTCTGGTGGCAAGGTGCAGAGTTAACGAGAAGCCGGCAAGATGACGAGCAGTTACTGGGTGGTGAACAGGTCATCGGCGGACACACCTGGCCTGGGCTCCCGGGGCTCGGTAAGGTGAGCCGGGTGGAGGGTATCCAGATGTCTGTCTGGGGCGGCTGTCGTAGGGGTGTACTGTGGCATGAAGGTGTTGAGGGTGGTAGAAAAAGGCAGCTTTTCATGGATGTGTAGGGGGATTATGTGACAGCTCCTCCCCAAAACCTCCTCCTGAGACGCTGATGCTGGTAGCAGGTTGGATGTGAGAGGTTCCATTTCCTGGACACGAGAGCATCTGCGACTATATTGTCCGAGCCTTTGATGTAAAAGATGTTGAGAGGGTAGATCTGCGGGTACAAGGATCAGCGATGTAAGCGTTGGTTGGAGAACTGGGTTTGTCGCAGGAACCGAAGAGGATTATGATCACAGTAGATGGTGTTGGGTTGGTGTTCCTGAAAATAGGTTTCATAATGTTGCAAGCACAGTACGACGGTGAGTAGCTCCTCGATAGTGCTATGATTACGGTGGTGAGGTTTCAGCTTGTAGCTGTAGTAGCTGACTGGCAAGACTTCTCCCTCTCGCTGTTGCTTCAAGGCACTCACAATGCCGGTGCTGCTGGCATCAACAGTAAGGATGAAGGGTCGCTTCACATCTGGCAAGGCGAGAATGGGATTAGTACAAAGAAACATTTTCAGTTGTTCAAAACCAATGGATAAGGAGATGGTCCAAATGTACTTCCTTTTAGAGCTGGTAAGGTTGATTAGAGGTCTGGCAACGGTACTAAAGTTTCATCAGAATCGACGATAGTATGAAGCTTGGCCTAAGATACGCATGAATTGTTTACGTGAAGTAGGCTGTGGATAGTGTTGGATAGCTTGCAGGTGAACGTCAAGACGTGCTATACTTCCACTGCCTATGATATGACCAAGATAGCGCACTTTATCTTTGGCAAACATGGACTTGCCCTAATTAATGATGAAACCAGCCTGGAGAAGTTTGTAGAACAGACGTTGTAACTGCTGTAGACGATCCTCCCACGAGTTGGTCTCTACAACGATGTCATCCAATTAGGCATGGGTATCGTCATGGTCTTGGATGACGATGGTGACAGCTCGCTGGAAGGTAGCGGGGCATTGCAGAGTCCGAAAAGCAGTCGCTCATATCTAAAGAGGCCAAAAGGAGTGGTGAAAGCAGAGACGTCCTTAGCACGCTCTGTAACACTGATCTGGTAATAGCCCTTTAAGAGGTCTATTTGAGACAAGAATTTACCGATGGTATCTACGATGTCGTCGGTGGGAGGCGAGGAGTAAGATTCCTTAACTGTGACAGAGTTTACCTTGTGGTAATCAGTGCACAGCTTACCTTGCCGTGTGGTTTGAGCACCAAGATACACGGTGTGGTTCACGAGGACTCACAAGGTGTGGTCCATGGGGATCTCACAAAGTGTGGTCCATGGGGGACTCACAAAGTGTGGTCCATGGGGGACTCACAAAGTGTGGTCCATGGGGGACTCACAAAGTGTGGTCCATGGGGGACTCACAAAGTGTGGTCCATGGGGGACTCACAAAGTGTGGTCCATGGGGGACTCACAAAATGTGGTCCATGGGGGACTCACAAGGTGAGATCCATGGGGGACTCACAAGGTGAGGTCCATGGGGACTCACAAGGTGAGATCCATGGGGGACTCACAAGGTGTGGTCCATGGGGACTCACAAGGTGTGGTCCATGGGGGACTCACAAGGTGAGGTCCATGGGGACTCACAAGGTGAGGTCCACTGGGACCACTCTGATCCTGGTCTCAGTGTGTCATGCGCATTATAGCAGTGAAACCATTACAACACTGTAAGGCCATGGGAGCCGTGATGAGGATTCGAACCAATGCGCTGGGTGTTCCCAGACACACGATTTAGCTCCTCTGGATTTTCTTATCGGTATATCATGTTAGTGTTATTTCTCTAAGTCCGTTAATTATTCATGTACCCGGCTGGCTGTCTGGGAACTGTTAGAAAGGCCGAGCCCAGGAGCTAAACATCGGTTCTCTTCCTCTACCCCCTCAACTCCTCTGAGACGCTCTCTCTCTCTCTCTCTCTCTCTCTCTCTCTCTCTCTCTCTCTCTCTCTCTCTCTCTCTCTCTCTCTCTCTCTCTCTCTCTCTCTCTCTCTCTCTCTCTCTCTTTCTCTCTCACCCGCCCCCATCTAATATCCTTTCCTGACTCCCACTCACCTTCCCTCCGTCTCTACCCCTCACTCCACCCTCACCCTCCCTCACCCTCATCCTCTCCCTCACCCTCTCCCTCACCCTCACCCTCTCCAACTCTAATCAATCGCGTGTTCCAAGCCACCGCTGAATCCAGCACAACTTGCTGAAATTTGTAACTTGTCCATTGAAGTACAGCATCAATTCTCCTACTACACGATAGTTGATGGGAACATGTGTAGTTGACAAGTACATGGGGGGAGTTGATGAGGACATGGGAGGGGAGGGACCTATCAAGAGAAAGCGCTAAGCCGTTACGTCCATAGAGAACTTGGAAGGGATCAGGACAAGGATTTGGGATGGGACGGGGGATTGAACGCTGATTAGTACATGGAAGCACACTGAGAACACACATGGTGTGTCAGTAATTAGGCATGATCTTAGAGCGACAACCACAGCCAGCTAGGTCACTGCGGTACAGTGGCACTCACACACACACACACACACACACACACACACACACACACACACACACACACACACACACACACACACACTAGTCCCGCCTACACACATTAGTCCTTAGAGATCACGCCTCTAGTTGAGAGGCGGGACCAAAGAGCCAGAGCTCAACCTCCACAAGCACAACTAGGTTATATCCTGAAGTTATCTTGAGATAATTTCGGGGCTTAGCGTCCCCGCGGCCCGGTCCTCGACCAGGCCTCCTTTTTTTTGTTACCCCCCCCCCCAGGAAGCAGCCCGTAGCAGCTGTCTAACTCCCAGGTACCTATTTACTGTTAGGTGAACAGATGCATCAGGGTGAAAGAAACTGTCTAACTCCCAGTGGTGTCCAGGTGTACCCAGGACACCTGTTGTCTCACTGTGAGACACCTGTTGTCTCAGTACACGGTACCGTGTCAACCGTTGACTTTCTCCAGGTTGCATACCACAACAGTCGACTGTCTCCCCGGGGTTACCTGCTTTACTACTGGGGGTGAACAAGAGGCATCAGGTGAAAGGAAACTTGCCCAACCGGTGTGGAAATAACAGTGTGGGACTTGTTCTTCCCCTTGTGAACGGCGAGTGTAATTTATGTCCTTGTTAGGCTGTCTGTCCGTATGTATGAGAGGAAATGTACAGGAGCCAGTTTGCTAGGCTTTTTAACTGCTATTTTCGGCCGTTGGCTGCGTCTACCCAACTGTTCAACCCCGTCCACCCAACTGTTCAACCTCGTCTACCAACCATTCAACCCCGTCCACCCAACTGTTCAACCTCGTCTACCAACCATTCAACCCCGTCCACCCAACTGTTCAACCTCGTCTACCCAACTGTTCAACCCCGTCCACCCAACTGTTCAACCTCGTCTACCAACCATTCAACCCCGTCCACCCAACTGTTCAACCTCGTCTACCAACCATTCAACCCCGTCCACCCAACCATTCAACCCCGTCCACCCAACCATTCAACCCCGTCCACCCAACCATTCAACCCCGTCCACCCAACCATTCAACCCCGTCCACCCAACCATTCAACCCCGTCCACCCAACCATTCAATCTCGTCCACCCAACCATTCAACCCTGTCCACCCAACCATTCAACCCCGTCCACCCAACCATTCAACCCCGTCCACCCAACCATTCAACCCCGTCCACCCAACCATTCAACCCCGTCCACCCAACCATTCAACCCCGTCCACCCAACCATTCAACCCCGTCCACCCAACCATTCAACCCCGTCCACCCAGCCATTCAATCTCGTCCACCCAACCATTCAACCTCGTCTAGCAACCATTCAACCCCGTCCACCCAACCATTCAATCTCGTCCACCCAACCATTCAATCTCGTCCACCCAACCATTCAACCTCGTCTACCAACCATTCAACCCCGTCCACCCAACCATTCAATCTCGTCCACCCAACCATTCAACCCCGTCCACCCAACCATTCAACCCCGTCCACCCAACCATTCAACCTCGTCCACCCAACCATTCAACACCGTCTACCCAACCATTCAACCCCGTCCACCCAACCATTCAACCCCGTCCACCCAACCATTCAACCCCCGTCCCCCAACCATTCAACCTCGTCCACCCAACCATTCAACACCGTCTACCCAACCATTCAACCCCGTTCACCCAACCATTCAACCTCGTCCACCCAACCATTCAACGACGTCCACCCAACCATTCAACCCCGTCTACCCAACCATTCAACCCCGTCCACCCAACCATTCAACCCCGTCCACCCAACCATTCAACCCCGTCCACCCAACCATTCAACCCCGTCCACCCAACCATTCAACCCTGTCCACCCAACCATTCAACCCCGTCCACCCAACCCTGTCCACCAACCATTCCACCTCGTAGTTAGTCGACATTCCCTGTCGACTAACCACCACTGAACAGTTTCACATGTTCTTAGATCATCCTGGTGATCTGACGTGTGCCTGTAGCTCCCGTCTCCTTCAAAGACCTGTTCCTGAAATAAAGATATCACGAGAGATATCAGCTATGCCTTCAGTAGTAAGTCTTCCTAAAAGCCATTGTTCCCCAACCGTTCTCGTCAACAATAGGCTATACACTGAAATGATTGTTTTATTGGTTTTCAATACTGATTCAAGTACCCCCTCCTTCCCCTTTTTGTAGCCAGTGGGGGGGTGGGATGGGGGAGGGAACTTGTAGCATTTATTATCCTAGATAGTTTATCTTTTTTTTTTTTTGGATACTTCACTATCCTGGCCCCAGGATTTACATCAAAGGGAAGAGGGGGAGAACTATTAAGCGCCAAGCCATTACGACTATATAGCACTTGGAATTAAGGGATGAGGATAAGGATTTGGGACGGGGGGATATAGGGATATATACACCACGAGAGCTACACACTTTTATCCCAGCGATGGCGAGCGATCCATTGATCATGTCTCAGGCGCCTCTGTGAGAGGTAATCAGTCACATTCGTCTCTCTTCGTGGGAATTCATGCCATATGTATCAATAAGAGAGAGAGACTCTCCGTGTCCAAAGCTGGAAGTCACACACATGGTGGCGGGGGGCTGGCCTCGCCCAACTTTGCAGGGGGAATGGCCTGCGGTACGGGATGGGCATAGGCTGCTCATAGTCGCCAGAATTCGAGAGGGGAACAGCATGCTAGGGATACGTTCAGAGTCCTATGATGGTTCTTATTGTATTATACGCCATTATTTACAGATCTCAGGAAAATTAATATAAATTTTCTGCTATTCATATTTTGGCCATAGGTGCAATTGTAAGGGACCCATAGCCTCGGTGAAGAAAATAAAGAGTATCCAGAGAAGACCTTGTGGATCCTCACTGAACACTTTGATATTTTATTCTCCTACCGCACCTATTAATTTTTTATGTGTGTGTATTCAGCTGTTGTGTTCAGCCCGAGGCTATTGTGTTCAGTCCGTGGCTGTTGTGTTCAGTCCGAGGCTGTTGTGTTCAGTCCGAGGCTATTGTGTTCAGTCCGTGGCTGTTGTGTTCAGTCCGAGGCTGTTGTGTTCAGTCCGAGGCTATTGTGTTCAGTCCGTGGCTGTTGTGTTCAGTCCGAGGCTGTTGTGTTCAGTCCGAGGCTGTTGTGTTCAGTCCGAGGCTGTTGTGTTCAGTCCGAGGCTGTTGTGTTCAGTCCGAGGCTGTTGTGTTCAGTCCGAGGCTGTTGTGTTCAACCCGAGACTGTTGTGTTCAACCCGAGGCTGTTGTGTTCAGTCCGAGGCTGTTGTATTCAACCCGAGGCTGTTGTGTTCAGTCCGAGGCTGTGTTCAGTCCGAGGCTGTTGTGTTCAACCCGAGGCTGTTGTGTTCAGTCCGAGGCTGTTGTGTTCAACCCGAGACTGTTGTGTTCAGCCCGAGGCTGTTGTGTTCAGCCCGAGACTGTTGTGTTCAGCCCGAGACTGTTGTGTTCAGTCCGAGACTGTTGTGTTCAGCCCGAGACTGTTGTGTTCAGCCCGAGTCTGTTGTGTTCAGCCCGAGACTGTTGTGTTCAGCCCGAGACTGTTGTGTTCAGCCCGAGACTGTTGTGTTCAGCCCGAGGCTGTTGTGTTCAGCCCGAGGCTGTTGTGTTCAGCCCGAGGCTGTTGTGTTCAGCCCGAGGCTGTTGTGTTCAGCCCGAGGCTGTTGTGTTCAGCCCGAGGCTGTTGTGTTCAGCCCGAGGCTGTTGTGTTCAGCCCGAGGCTGTTGTGTTCAGCCCGAGGCTGTTGTGTTCAGCCCGAGGCTGTTGTGTTCAGCCCGAGGCTGTTGTGTTCAGCCCGAGGCTGTTGTGTTCAGCCCGAGGCTGTTGTGTTCAGCCCGAGGCTGTTGTGTTCAGCTCGAGGCTGTTGTGTTCAGCCCGAGGCTGTTGTGTTCAGCCCGAGACTGTTGTGTTCAGCCCGAGTCTGTTGTGTTCAGCCCGAGACTGTTGTGTTCAGCCCGAGACTGTTGTGTTCAGCCCGAGGCTGTTGTGTTCAGCCCGAGACTGTTGTGTTCAGCCCGAGACTGTTGTGTTCAGCCCGAGACTGTTGTGTTCAGCCCGAGGCTGTTGTGTTCAGCCCGAGACTGTTGTGTTCAGTCCGAGGCTGTTGTGTTCAGCCCGAGACTGTTGTGTTCAGCCCGAGGCTGTTGTGTTCAGCCCGAGGCTGTTGTGTTCAGCCCGAGACTGTTGTGTTCAGCCCGAGACTGTTGTGTTCAGCCCGAGGCTGTTGTGTTCAGCCCGAGACTGTTGTGTTCAGCCCGAGACTGTTGTGTTCAGCCCGAGGCTGTGGTGTTCAGCCCGAGGCTGTTGTGTTCAGCCCGAGGCTGTTGTGCAGATGGTGGCTTCGTCTGCCCCATGACTCTACTCACTCAGCCTAGCTCAGGAAATTTGGCCTGACCTGTTGCAGAATTGGCCGTCAACTGCAGGCCAGTGTCTGTGTTGTCAATTACTCCCAATATTCTTAAGACAGTAACCTCAGAACTAATGATAGCATCATTAATTACTGTGAAGTCGACAATACTGCTTCAGGCAAAATCGTTCTGCTGCTAATTACTTACTGAACCTCTTCATTAAGTTGTAACACTGGGTGTCTGCAAGATTAGCAGTGTATTGTTGCACAGGATACTGCAGGAGCCTTGAACCTTCGTGTTACTGCTGAAGCTTCAGGCACTTGATGTATCAGGCGCCCTTTTACACCTAATAAAAGTCTACCTTAAAAAATCGGGCGCTCAGGGCGCGTCCGTTTTTTTTAAAGCAGAAAACGGAGCATCAGCGTCTTAATGGAGCAGAAACTAAAAAGATTCTAAAATGGTGGCAGTGTAGCACAGGGAAGTGTGGTTTGCCCCTACGTTGTGGAACGTCTGTTTCAGCAATCTATTACTACTCTTCCTCCCCGAAGCTCAAGCCTGCGAAGACAACTATATTCTAACATTCAGGTACACGAGAATCTCCACTCCTGCGATGCTCATTTATCACTAACTTGCAGCTATGTCATCCTATGGCTGGCAATGGTAGGTAACATTATTGCTACCGAGAATAACAGGCGATTATGATCACTAGCATTGTAGGATATTGTAGTAGGGTCGGTCACTTCAATGATGAAGTTGAAATCCTGGGAATGAAGGTTGAATGTTCAGCGGTTTGTTTAACAGTTTCTGCCCGAAACGCTGCGAGTACTAGTGGCTTAACAACATTGTAAATACTATGCTATGTATTCTCTCAAACCCAATGTACCTTCTTGTATATAAATAAATAAGTAAACCTTGCAAGCTGTGTCGCCTGAAAACTTGCAGCACTAAGGCTCAAATCCCACCTTTTTCAGCATAGTTGGATCTAAATCTTATATGAAGCATATGTTTCCAGTTTGGCAGCACGATGCTGCTTCTGGAAACTTTCCTTATTAAATGAACAAATCCACAAGGGGCCGTGACGAGGATTCGAACCTGCGTCCGGGAGCATCCCAGAGCTTTCCTTATTAACACTACTCCATAGCTCGGTCGATAGAGCTTCGACCTCACACGCGTGGGGTGCACGGTTCGAGTCTCCTCGACCCCAGGTGAATGGAATGTTCGTTTCCACGAAAGTGTGGATGACAATTTATATTCGAGTCTCGATCCATTTTGGTCGGACTGGCCAGTAGATCAGAGAGAGGCGTCGGCAACCTTTCTCTTACGTATAGAGGCAATGTTCTCCAGACTCTCCACCTGGCACAACGTCGTGGACAGCCAGCAGGTGGTAGCTATAACACAAGGCGCTCAGCGATCATGAACAACACTCCCTCTGCGATCATGTATGCCTAGAATGACTCCCATAGAGGACATATGTCTGTTCAACACGTTGTAACACAGGAAATAAAGTCAGCCTCTTCCTAACAATATTATAACCTTACATTAAATAATAAATAAATACATAAATGTTTATTTAGGTAAGGTACATACATATAAGAGATTTTACAAAGATTGGTTGACTTATAGATAGAGCTAGTACATACAATGCCTAAAGCCACTATTACGCAAAGCGTTTCGGGCAGACCGAAACAAATAATGTTTGCTCCTAATATAAACCTACTAATAATTTAATGAAATAGAGAAGTTTCTATGACAAAGCCGCAGAGAGGAGATGATTGGGCTAACAGCTCTTCTTGTGAAGTCTAGTTTAGGAATATCCCTGCCGTTTTTAATGGCCCCTTTAGTCTTTGTGTAAAAATGGTGAGAGAGAGACAGAGAGGGAGGGATGAAATGAGGGGAAGAGAAGGGGGGAGAGAAGCACATCCAGAAAAATAGTGAAGAGGGGGTAGGGGAGGGGTAGTAAGGGAAGCCATGGTGAGTCATCATCTCTCCCCTCCCTCCCTCCCTCCCTCCCTCCCTTCTGCTTCAGGGAGGGTAGTAGATGTGAGAGAGAGAGAGAGAGAGAGAGAGAGAGAGAGAGAGAGAGAGAGAGAGAGAGAGAGAGAGAGAGAGAGAGAGAGAGAGAGAGAGAGAGAGAGAAAGGGGAGGGGCGGGAGATCTCTTTGTCCTGATACCAGAGCAGTCTGTTGTTGTTGTTGGTGGTGGTGGTGGTGGGGGTGGTAGTAGTGGTAGTGGTGGTAGTGGTAGTGCTTACCTATCAGTGACCACGGTGGGAGTGAGCTCTTATACAATAGGCCCCCGCCTTAATGACTGGGGGCTGGACTAATTTCCACCAGGTTTCTAAGAACAGAAATCTGGTCATATTTTTATTATAATTAAATAATCTAGCTCAATCCATTAGGTTTACAATGGAAATGGAACGAGACAACTTTTAACCATTCTTATGGTGTGCTAATTTATAAATGTGAAAATAATTTCAAGTTTTCAGAATGTAGAAATTTATCAAATGTTGGGTTTTGTGTTCACTTGTACTCATCTCGTAGAGTTTTGTGTTCACTTGTACTCATCTAATTGAGTTTTGTGTTCACTTGTACTCATCTAGTTGAGTTTTGTGTTCACTTGTACTTATCTCATCATCAAAGATTAAAATAAGCTCTATTTCCTTCTATGTTTCTGTGGGCTCTAAGGATATGTGGTCCTGAGTTTATACATTATGAAATTATTGCATATAAGGTCTAGGTTTCAATTTAAAAATACCCTAAGTTATTTATTGATAAAGTCATTCAAATTATTCATAATATTTTCTTTAGTTTGAAAAAGAAATAAGAATTCTATATTAACAATATATTAATTCTGTCATTTTCATGATAATTTCAATGAAATTCTTATATTACTAAAACAATTTAATATCATTGTAACATTTAGGTATCATGATATCATAAAAAACACTCTCATTAAAAATTTCCCCTCAGGTAGTTACAATGAATGTGTGGATTAAATTCCACGTGGATGTGTGGATAAAATTCCACGTGGATGTGTGGACAAAATTCCACGTGGATGTGTGGATAAAATTCCACGTGGATGTGTGGATAAAATTCCACGTGGATGTGTGGATAAAATTCCACGTGGATGTGTGGATAAAATTCCACGTGGATGTGTGGATAAAATTCCACGTGGATGTGTGGACAAAATTCCACGTGGATGTGTGGACAAAATTCCATGTAAAGATTGTAATAACTTCTGTGTTGGCCAAACAGGTAAACATCTTTACCACAGAATAAAACAAAACAAACATAGTCAAAGAACACAAACAGGTCAAGAGTTCAATACATTGTTTGTTCCCTGAGGAGAAGATTGTAACTGTTCAATTGACTGGACTAATTTATGCAAAACTGTCGAGTGTAAATCAGTTCCTGAAAGAAATATTATTGAGTTATCATTTATTAAATGTAGTGAATTAGATAATATTAATACAAGTCCAGGATAATATAAATATGATAACTTTATAATTTGTTAAATTTGTTTACATTATATAAAATTATGTAAACAGTAAGTGTAGTACACTCCAAGACTGACGGATTTCCCAGTTAATATCCACTGCATCATCCAGTTACTGTATTCGTGTTACTTCCATTAATCGATATTCTTGTTCATGGATCTTTGTCCAGTCTGGAGCTGCTGGGGATATACTCCCAAACTCTTCAGTCATCTGTGTATTTCCTTCATAATGTCTTGTAACACGAAAAAGCTTTGAATAATATATATATATATATATATATATATATATATATATATATATATATATATATATATATATATATATATATATATATATATATTGGTAGCAGTCTTTCTTGTAAACATAAGTTGTTGAATATGACCGAAAGGGTGAGATTAATAATTCTAACACGAATCTTCTCAATATTTCTTACGTTTTTCTTCACTGTCGAGGGTAATTGAAAAATTAACTCTCCAAAATTCATTTTTTTTATTTTTTTTGGTCTGACGCCTAAAAGCGTTTAGTAAGGGCTTCTTACATTCTCAAAGACTGGTTTACACATAACATATATCATGCTTATATACGTTTTGGGTGAGGTGATAATATTATGTAGGGATAACAAGGATAGTAGGGATTTGTCTGTAATAGGAACGTTATCCCTACAGACAAAAATCAGAAAATACAATTGACAATTTCCAGCGTCCCCTCGTTCTTCTAGCCATTCCCCATTCCACCGTCCCCTCGTCCTCCCCACCATTCCCTACTCCCTCGTCCAATGCATTCTCAAATGATATGTTCCCATCAGAAAATTGGGAACGTCAAATGATCTGATGTTCCCATGACTGAAATATAAGAAAAAAAGTTAAAAAAACGAAATGAAAAACAATGAAAAATAAACTATACTCACGAAATGAATGGTAGGGTAAACAACACAGCTCAATTCCAACACAATGTCACAAAGAATAATTAAATCAAAATGAAAATAAATCGAAATCTATGAAAATTCAATTTGTCAATGCAATCAGAAACATTGAAATAGAATCGTAACATATTTAGTATAGCGTGTGTTGCTCATACGTGCAACAGATGGCGATGTTTCTTAAAAAAAAACATGTTTTTACTTGTCACAGGTGTGGCATGTATACATGTACTTACGAAATGAACGGTATGGTAAACAACACAGCTCAATTCCAATGCTATGTCACACAAAATAATTAAATCAAAATGAAAATAAATTTAAATCTATGAAAATTCAATTTATCAATACAATCGGAAACATTGAAATGGAATCGTAACATATTTAGTATAACGTGTGTTGCTATTATGTGCAACAGATGGCGCTGTTTAAAAAAAAAACATGTTTTTACCTGTCACAGGTGTGGCATCTATATAGTAGGTATATAAAAACACGTGCGTTTTCGAATGGAACATTGTGTCAAAATTTCAAAGCAATCGGTGAAGAACTTTCAGAGATTAGCGATTTTGAACAAACGAACATTTACATTGTTATTTATATAGATTATAACACTGGATTAAGACATTACTACTCCTTACCATGACGCCTTTTCGGTTAGTTAAACTAAAGGGTCTGCAACGCTAAACTAGCTTAAGTAGGTTGCCAGTAGCGATTGGGCAAGAATAATTGTGGGAATGAGAGGACAGGGAGTACAGAGACGCTGGAGAAACTACAGGGAGTAACAAAACAAATAAACGACGAGGCAAAGCCAAGAGACATTGCGTGTGTGTGTGTGTGTGTGTGTGTGTGTGTGTGTGTGTGTGTGTGTGTGTGTGTGTGTGTGTGTGTGTGTGTGTGTGTGTGTGTGATTTCTGGCAGCTGGCAAAGATTGTCCCACACCCTGACTACAATACCTCTGTGGAACTATCCTGACTACAGTAGCTCACTGGAACTATCCTGACTACAATAGCTCACTGGAACTATCCTGACTACAGTAGCTCACTGGAACTATCCTGACTACAATAGCTCACTGGAACTATCCTGACTACAGTAGCTCCCTGGAACTATCCTGACTACAATAGCTCGCTGGAACTATCCTGACTACAGTAGCTCGCTGGAACTATCCTGACTACAGTAGCTCACTGGAACTATCTTGACTACAGTACCTCCCTGGAACTATCCTGACAACAGTAGCTCACTGGAACTATCCTGACTACAGTAGCTCCCTGGAACTATCCTGACTACAGTAGCTCCCTGGAACTATCCTGACTACAGTAGCTCCCTGGAACTAGTGTTACAGGTACAGTGTCATCTGTTACCATGCTAACCATTTAGGACCATGTTCCCTACTTTAGGACCATGTTCCCTACTTTAGGACCATGTTCCCTACTTTACGACCATGTTCCCTACTTTAGGACCATGTTCCCTACTTTAGGACCATGCTCCCTACTTTAGGACCATGCTCCCTACTTTAGGACCATGTTCCCTACTTTAGGACCATGCTCCCTACTTTAGGACCATGCACCCTACTTTAGGACCATGCTCCCTACTTTAGGACCATGCTCCTTACTTTAGGACCATGCTCCCTACTTTAGGACCATGCTCCCTACTTTAGGACCATGCTCCCTACTTTAGGACCATGCTCCCTACTTTAGGACCATGCTCCCTACTTTAGGACCATGCTCCCTACTTTAGGACCATGCTCCCTACTTTAGGACCATGCTCCCTACTTTAGGACCATGCTCCCTACTTTAGGACCATGCTCCCTACTTTAGGACCATGCTCCCTACTTTAGGACCATGCTCCCTACTTTAGGACCATGCACCCTACTTTAGGACCATGCTCCCTACTTTAGGACCATGCTCCCTACTTTAGGACCATGCTCCCTACTTTAGGACCATGCTCCCTACTTTAGGACCATGCTCCCTACTTTAGGACCATGCTCCCTACTTTAGGACCATGCACCCTACTTTAGGACCATGCTCCCTACTTTAGGACCATATGCTCCCAACTTTAGGACCATGCTCCCAACTTTAGGACCATGCTCCCTACTTTAGGACCATGCTCCCTACTTTAGGACCATGCTCCCTACTTTAGGACCATGCTCCCTACTTTAGGACCATGCTCCCTACTTTAGGACCATGCTCCCTACTTTAGGACCATGCTCCCAACTTTAGGACCATGCTCCCAACTTTAGAACCATGCTCCCTACTTTAGGATCATGCACCCTACTTTAGGACCATGCTCCCTACTTTAGGACCATGCACGTGGATAGTCCTCCGCCTTAGGGACCATTTGAACAATTAAGTTGTCAGTGTCAGCACTGGGCATAATAGTTCTTGGGTTAAATTCAAGAAAAAGAAAATAGTTCTTCTTGGTGGACAAATGGGACAAATGATCGTATTATTGTTATTACAGAACGAGTCTAAGTGCTTCGGCTTGCCGGTAGTTTATATACAAAGGACTAGAGAAAGGGCTGTCAGTTTACTAACAATCCGCAAGATCAATTGAGTGTCTCGCGAACTTCAGAATCAAATTTAGAACACATTTTTGGAACAATTCCTTTATGGTAGGATTGGAACTAAAGGTTTAATCAGATATGTGGAACAAAATTCAAATCATTACGAAGTCTTCAAGTAGTTGTTCAGCTGCATCATATTCCCGCATATCAGAATATGCTGCTATGCTCTTAGCTCAATGGTCTAGTGTCTCACAAATTTCTGCCGTACCCCCAGACACAGAACAGCATTTAAATAATACCAAAAATAGCAGAATAATACCTGTTTAAGGTGGAAGCAGCATTAGGGGGAACATGACCAAACTGCCCCTGTGAGGACGATGTAAGTTATAACTCTATAGGCTTACTGGGTGATGTCCCCTGGACACCCCTGGCCACCCCTGGGCCACCTCTGTACACCCCTGACCACCCCTGGCCACTGCTGGCCACCCCTGGCCACTCCTGGCTTCACCTCTATCAAACGAGCCCTACACATCGTATCTTCCCAAAGAAATGGACACGAAGTCTCGCAGTGCCAATTTCTTAACCTAATTTTTAGAAATTCAGACCAAATTTCTCTCACACCCAACATGTATAAAGTCTTGGAAAAGAATTGGTCTCAATCGAGTCGTGATGAGGGACACATTGGCTCCTACCCTATGTGTCGTGATGAGGGACACATTGGCTCCTACCCTATGTGTCGTGATGAGGGACACATTGGGTTTACACCCAAGTGTAGTACGCAAGAGTTTCGTCGTAGAATATTGTGTCGGCGTCCAGGAGAGAACGCAAGTTGTCTTTGTTGACTCGAAGTCAGCTTTCGGTGTGACCAACGGAGACACGATATCAGGGGTAACTTGTTAAATTTCGGAATCAAAGGTAATCTTCTGAGTTGGGTAAAGAACTTTCTCTCCAACATTCACCCTAGTTGTCTAGTGTCCTCTATAACCTAGTGAGCTAGTGCCTCTATAACCTAGTGAGTTAGTGCCTCTATAACCTTGTTCATGACATACATGGCTATATAACCTACGGGAACTATTATATAGTAACTCTTTATAACACAGTAACTACAAGCATTACTTGATGAATTTTCGAAGAAAATAGAAGAATGTGGTCTCGTCGTGTTAATAAACCAGGGTGCTTGTTCTACGTGATAACTATACTGTTAATCTCTGTTGATACACAAAGGTGCTTGTTCTACGTGATAACTATACTGTTAATCTCTGTTGATACACAAAGGTGCTTGTTCTACGTGATAACTATACTGTTAATCTCTGTTGATACACAAAGGTGCTTGTTCTACGTGATAACTATACTGTTAATCTCTGTTGATACACAAAGGTGCTTGTTCTACGTGATAACTATACTTTTAATCTCTGTTGATACACAAAGGTGCTTGTTCCACCATGATAACTATACTGTTAATCTCTGTTGATACACAAAGGTGCTTGTTCTACGTGATAACTATACTTTTAATCACTGTTGATACACAAAGGTGCTTGTTCCACCATGATAACTATACTGTTAATCTCTGTTGATACACAAAGGTGCTTGTTCCACCATGATAACTATACTGTTAATCTCTGTTGATACACAAAGGTGCTTGTTCTACGTGATAACTATACTGTTAATCTCTGTTGATACACAAAGGTGCTTGTTCCACCATGATAACTATACTGTTAATCTCTGTTGATACACAAAGGTGCTTGTTCCACCATGATAACTATACTGTTAATCTCTGTTGATACACAAAGGTGCTTGTTCTACGTGATAACTATACTGTTAATCTCTGTTGATACACAAAGGTGCTTGTTCCACCATGATAACTATACTGTTAATCTCTGTTGATACACAAAGGTGCTTGTTCTACGTGATAACTATACTTTTAATCTCTGTTGATACACAAAGGTGCTTGTTCCACGTGATAACTATACTGTTAATCTCTGTTGATACACAAAGGTGCTTGTTCCACGTGATAACTATACTGTTAATGGCGGGCCGGTGGAGACGTGGGAGTCTTATAAATATCTTGGAATCGAGGCCAGTGATACAGATCTCGTCAGAGACCTTCGGGTAAAGCTTGGTGAGCGGCTTGAGTCGCTCAAGACGCTCAGGCAAGAGGGATTTAGCATTAACATAATATATGTCCCTGCTGACTACAGCTGCCTCTCACTCTGGTCACTCTGCCTACTCCTGCTGACTACAGCTGCCTCTCACTCTGGCCCCTCTCCCTGCTGACTACAGCTGCCTCTCACTCTGGCCCCTCTCTCTGCCTCTGCTGACTACAGCTGCCTCTCACTCTGGCCCCTCTCCCTGCCTCTGCTGACTACAGCTGCCTCTCACTCTGGCCCCTCTCCCTGCCTCTGCTGACTACACCTGCCTCTCACTCTGGCCCCTCTCCCTGCTGACTACACCTGCCTCTCACTCTGGCCCCTCTCCCTGCCTCTGCTGACTACAGCTGCCTCTCACTCTGGCCCCTCTCCCTGCCTCTGCTGACTACACCTGCCTCTCACTCTGGCCCCTCTCCCTACTCCTGCTGACTCACTCGGACTCACTCTGTCTCCTCACGTCCCCATCAAGTTCACTAACGAGAGGAAATCCTTATAGCAAGAATGTATTCGTCGTGTATACTGTATCCGACATGTATAAACACTAAAGTCAGTCTATCTGCATTTTAATGAAGGACTGCATTCATGTATACAGTGAAAGGGGGTCTTCCCGGATCCACATGGCCTTGCTCCACTGTATACACCTGTCTGTCAGAGCCTCTTAGGATGGATCCACTGCCTATGTATCTGAGTCCCTCTCCAATACCTGCCCATAATCCCTTTATCGAGGACCACGTTTCGAGGGCCACTTTTCAAGTGCCATTCCAGTAACCACTTTTCGAGGGCCACCTTACCAAGGCCACCTGTCCAGGGCCGCAAATCAATACTAGCCAGAGGACACTACGCATTCCTCACCTCAGCTTCATGTTATTCCTGTCTAAGTCCGCAGCTCTACCTTCTGTTGACAAGAGGTGTTGTCCCAGAAGCTGCTGCTGTTGTTGGTGATGCTGTAGAGGCTGATGGTGATGCTGTAGAGGTTCATGGTGTTGTTGGTGATGCTGTAGAGGCTGATGGTGATGCTGTAGAGGCTCATGGTGTTGTTGGTGATGCTGTAGAGGCTCATGGTGTTGTTGGTGATGCTGTAGAGGCTGATGGTGATGCTGTAGAGGTTCATGGTGTTGTTGGTGATGCTGTAGAGGTTCGTGGTGTTGTTGGTGATGCTGTAGAGGTTCGTGGTGTTGTTGGTGATGCTGTAGAGGCTGATGGTGATGCTGTAGAGGCTCATGGTGTTGTTGGTGATGCTGTAGAGGCTGATGGTGATGCTGTAGAGGTTCATGGTGATGTTGGTGATGCTGTAGAGGCTCGTGGTGTTGGTGGTGATACTGTAGAGGCTCGTGGTGTTGTTGGTGATGCTGTAGAGGCTCGTGGTGTTGTTGGTGATGCTGTAGAGGCTCATGGTGTTGTTGGTGATGCTGTAGAGGCTCATGGTGTTGTTGGTGATGCTGTAGAGGCTCATGGTGTTGTTGGTGATGCTGTAGAGGCTCATGGTGTTGTTGGTGATGCTGTAGAGGTTCGTGGTGTTGTTGGTGATGCTGTAGAGGCTGATGGTGTTGGTGGAGATGCTGTAGAGGCTGATGGTGTTGTTGGTGATGCTGTAGAGGCTGATGGTGTTGTTGGTGATGCTGTAGAGGCTGATGGTGTTGTTGGTGATGCTGTAGAGGCTCGAAGTGTTGTTTGTGTTGCTGTAGAGGCTGATGGTGTTGTTGGTGATGCTGTAGAGGCTGATGGTGTTGTTGGTGATGCTGTAGAGGCTGATGGTGTTGTTGGTGATGCTGTAGAGGCTGATGGTGTTGTTGGTTATGCTGTAGAGGCTCGTGGTGTTGTTGGTGATGCTGTAGAGGCTGATGGTGTTGTTGGTGATGCTGTAGAGGCTGATGGTGTTGGTGGTGATGCTGTAGAGGCTCATGGTGTTGTTGGTGATGCTGTAGAGGCTGTTGGTGATGCTGTAGAGGCTGATGGTGTTGTTGGTGATGCTGTAGAGGCTGATGGTTGTTGGTGACGCTGTAGAGGCTGATGGTGTTGTTGGTGATGCTGTAGAGGCTCGTGGTGTTGTTGGTGATGCTGTAGAGGCTCATGGTGTTGTTGGTGATGCTGTAGAGGCTGATGGTGTTGTTGGTGATGCTGTAGAGGCTGATGGTGTTGTTGGTGATGCTGTAGAGGCTCATGGTGTTGTTGGTGATGCTGTAGAGGCTGATGGTGTTATTGGTGATGCTGTAGAGGCTGATGGTGTTGTTGGTGATGCTGTAGAGGCTGATGGTGTTGTTGGTGATGCTGTAGAGGCTCGAAGTGCTGTTTGTGTTGCTGTAGAGGCTCATGGTGTTGTTGGTGATGCTGTAGAGGCTGATGGTGTTGTTGGTGATGCTGTAGAGGCTGATGGTGTTGGTGGTGATGCTGTAGAGGCTCATGGTGTTGTTGGTGATGCTGTAGAGGCTCATGGTGTTGTTGGTGATGCTGTAGAGGCTGATGGTGTTGGTGGTGATGCTGTAGAGGCTCATGGTGTTGTTGGTGATGCTGTAGAGGCTAATGGTGTTGTTGGTGATGCTGTAGAGGCTGATGGTGTTGTTGATGATGCTGTAGAGGCTGTTGGTGATGCTGTAGAGGCTGTTGGTGATGCTGTAGAGGCTGATGGTGTTGTTGGTGATGCTGTAGAGGCTGTTGGTTATGCTGTAGAGGCTGATGGTGTTGTTGGGGATGCTGTAGAGGCTGTTGGTGATGCTGTAGAGGCTCGTGGTGTTGTTGGTGATGCTGTAGAGCCTGATGGTGTTGGTGGTGATGCTGTAGAGGCTCATGGTGTTGTTGGTGATGCTGTAGAGGCTGATGGTGTTGTTGGTGATGCTGTAGAGGCTGTTGGTGATGCTGTAGAGGCTGATGGTGTTGTTGGTGATGCTGTAGAGGCTGTTGGTTATGCTGTAGAGGCTGATGGTGTTGTTGGGGATGCTGTAGAGGCTGTTGGTGATGCTGTAGAGGCTCGTGGTGTTGTTGGTGATGCTGTAGAGGCTCGTGGTGTTGGTGGTGATGCTGTAGAGGCTGTTGGTGATGCTGTAGAGGCTGATGGTGTTGGTGGTGATGCTGTAGAGGCTCATGGTGTTGTTGGTGATGCTGTAGAGGCTCGTGGTGTTGGTGGTGATGCTGTAGAGGCTGTTGGTGATGCTGTAGAGGCTGATGGTGTTGGTGGTGATGCTGTAGAGGCTGTTGGTGATGCTGTAGAGGCTGATGGTGTTGTTGGGGATGCTGTGGAGGCTGTTAGTGATGCTGTAGAGGCTGATGGTGTTGTTGGGGATGCTGTAGAGGCTCGTGGTGTTGTTGGTGATGCTGTAGAGGCTGATGGTGTTGTTGGGGATGCTGTAGAGGCTGATGTACTGCTCAGGATGTTGGCACAGCAACTGGGAAGTGTTTACTTCTCAGGTATTCCAGACTGCAGGGTATACTTCTAGATATCCCAGACTGTTGGGTACTCCTCCTGATATCCCAGTCAGCAGAGTACCCTCCCATATATTCCTGCCTGCATGGTACTTTCCAAGAAATTCCAACCTACAGGGTACCCTACCAGATCTCCTAGATATCCCAGCCATGCACCGTACCCTCCCAGATATCCCAGCCATGCACCGTCCCCTCACTGATATCTTAGCCTATAAGCACCTTCCTAGGTATCCCAGCCTTTAGGGGACCATTTCAGATATCTCAACCTGCAGTGTACTCTCTCTAATATATCCCAGCCCACAAGCTCTCTCCCAGATATCCTAGGCTGCACGGTAGCCTTCAAGATATCCCAGCCTGCAGAGTACTCTTCCCAGATATTCCAACTTGCAGGCTACCTCTCCCATATATACCTGCCTGCCAGGTACCTTAGTACTATCCCAGCGTGCATGATATCTTCCCAGAAATACCAACCTACATGGTACCCTTCCAGATATTCCGGCGAGCAGGGTGTCCTACCAGATATCCCAGCCTTAAGGATATTCCCTAGGTATCCCGACCTGCAAGGTACCCTCACAGATATCATAGCCTGCAGGATACCCCCGCAGATATCCCAGCCTACAGAATACACACCGGATAATCCAGCATTTAGAGTATCCCATTAAATATTCAAATAGTGATTCAGCTGTATAAATCTGTGGTGCTCCCCCATTTGGATTACTGCATCCAAACATGGAGACCTCACTTTCTCCAGAGCAGCTATGTACTTCTGAAAGTGCAACTCCGGGCAACAAAAGTCATTCCAGAGCTAAATCATCTCTCGTATCAGGAACGGTTGAGGGCCACAGGGCTAGCAACACTGCAAACCATGCATGACATGGCAGATCCCATTGTAACTTTTAAAATACTGAAAACGTTGCAGGATCAACAACCAGGATCAACATCCTGGCAATACTGAAATTGCCAGGATGTTTTTTTTTTTTTTTTTTTTTTTTTTGAGATATATACAAGAGTTGTTACATTCTTGTACAGCCACTAGTACGCGTAGCGTTTCGGGCAGGTCCCTGGAATACGATCCCCGCCGCGAAGAATCGTTTTTTCATCCAAGTACACATTTTACTGTTGCGTTAAACAGAGGCTACAGTTAAGAAATTGCGCCCAGTAAATCCTCCCCGGCCAGGATACGAACCCATGACATAGCGCTCGCGGAACGCCAGGCGAGTGTCTTACCACTACACCACGGAGACTGCTGGCATCCTGCTGTTGATCCTGGCAATTTCTGCAAAAGGTCAGATGTAACACAAACAAGGAGCAACGGTTTCAAGCTCAACAAGCCACAATGTAGGACTGAGAACAGGAGAGGCTTTATCACCCACAAGGTTATAAACCCATGGAACCGCCTACCCGACCAAGCCGCGAACGTCAATGCCATCCCGGTTATCCAAGAGTGCAAGGGTCCCTCTCAGATGTATGCCGTGAATGTTCTCTGTACTCCATTTCAGCATTCTCTCCCGCCCTGAAGGGGGAAGTGGGCATCAAGCAGTACGCTAAGATGGGACAGCCCAAGTGACTTTATTTACCTGGCATATACGGCTTCGACGGGTAGGCGGTTCCATAGGCAGTAGGCTGTTTATAACCCAGTAGGTGAAAAAACACCTCTTGTTCTCAGTCCTACATTGTGGCTTATTGTGCTTGAAACTGTAGCAGGTATATTATGTCGGTAATATCCTCATTTTTACCATAGTTAAGTACCCCCTGGAATTTATAACTGTTAAGCATCATGTTATTTTCTGCTGCCCAGTCGAAAATTTGATTTATTTATATATATTTACAAGACGGTACATTGGGTTTATGAGAGTACATATCATTGATGTTTTAACATTCTTGTTAAGCCATTAGCTCGCACAGCGTTTCGGGCAGGTCTGTAAACTAACCGATAAATTTAAGTAGTAATTTGTAGCAAAATTGGAAAATGTTAACATGTATATTGTTATCTTTATTTGCCCTTTATTTGCTCTTTATTTGCATGATGTTTACACAGATTTAATGTGACTCTAGGGATATACGAAAATTTATTTATTTCTGGTGTGATGATTATGGGTTCTATTATATCTGTCAAGGAAGTTGTTTCAGATCAGGATTTGGATCTAGGAACACGGTTTTGTATATGAAAATGGCACAAGAGAATGTGTGGTGTGAGTTTATGTTTAGCATGTTTATGGGTTTAAACAGAGGAGCTGTGTGTTGCCTGAAAAGTTTGTTATTGTTCTGATGACAAATTTATGCTGGGTGATGATGGGCTTGAGGTAGTTTGCAGTGGTTGAACTCCCATGCACATATACCATATGTAAGGTAGGGATAGATTAGAGCGTAGTATAGTGAGATGAGAGCAGAGTTTGGAACATAATATCTGACATTAGAGAGTATACCGACCGTTTTTGAGACTTTTTTGGTTATGTGTTGCATGTAGGTGCTGAAGTTGAGTCTCTTGTCTGTGTATAGGCCAAGGAACTTTCCGTCATTTTTATTGCTGATGTTAACATTGTCTATCTGAAGCTAAATTGCATTTGTCGATTTGCTTCCAAACAAAATGTAGTAGGTGTTTAGTGTGAGTTTGTTGGTTGACATCCATAAGTGGATTTTTTGTAATTCGTTATTTACAATATTACTTGATTGGGGTCTAAGTAGATGAGGGTAGTATCGTCAGCAAATAGTATAGGTTTAAGAATGTTAGAGACGTTAGGCAGATCATTGATATATATAACAAATAGGAGAGGTCCTAAGATGCTGCCCTGCGGCACTCCAACGGTTAATGGTGGAGTGGGCGAGGTTATATCATTGATGGCCACATATTGGTGTCTGTCATTAAGATAGGATCGGATATAGTTCAGGACAAGGCCTCGGATTCCATAATGGTGAAGTTTAAATAAGAGGTAGTTATGGTTAACAGTATCAAAGGCCTTTCTCAGGTCAATGAAGAGTCCATTTGGGAACTCATTTTTGTTAAGGGCTGAGTACATTATATCAAGGAGACTAATAATTGCATCATTGGTACTCTTTTTGGGACCGGAAGCCAAATTGACAGGGAATTAGTATTTTACGAGGTAGGAGTAGAGCTGTTTGTAAATATTTTTTTCAAATATTTTTGATAATATGGGTAGGTTTGATATTGGCCTGTAATTGTTTATGTCTGACGGATTGTTTCCTTTATGAACTGGCGTTACTCGTGCTTTTTTTTAAGATATCAGGGAATGTATGACACTATAGAGATTTGTTGAATAGCAGAGCTATGGGTGGTGCAAGGGTATGGGAGGCACTCTTGTATACCATAGATGGTATTTCACTAATGTCCCCAGCTTTTGGTGTTTTCTCCCCTTAATTCCATGTATAACTAACCATCCTGTGAGATGGGAATATTAGCTGAACTTATAGCTAGTTTTTTATCTACTCTGTGTAATCTTTCATAGAGAATAGGGTAGCAGGACATTGCTGTGTATACCTAAGGTTGTTAAAAAATGTTTTTTAGTGAATGAATGATTTGTAAAGTTTTGGACTGGGCAGCATAAAATAACATAATGTTTAACAGTGATAAATTCCAGGTACTCGGGTACGGTAAAAATGAGAACCTTAAACATAATACATGGTGCAAAATAGAATCAAATGTGCCCATATTAAGAAAACAGCATGTAAAGGATTTGGGAATAATGATGTCTGACGACCTAACGTTTAGGTAGCACAACCAAGCAAATATTGCGGCAGCCAGAAAAATGATAAGATGTATTACGAGAACTTTCAAATCCAGGGATCCCATCACAATGGTTGTACTCTTCAAATCACTTGTGTTGTCCCGTCTTGATTACTGTTCAGTACTCACTTCCCCCTTCAGAGCGGGAGAGAGTGCTGAAATAGAGGGAGTACAGAGAACATATACGGCACGCATAGACGCGATAAAGCACCTATATTATTGGGATCGTCTCAAAGCTCTCCAAATGTATTCACTAGAAGGAAAACGAGAGAGATATCCAATTATATGCACGCGGAAAATACTAGAGGGATAGGTCCCAAATCTACACAGTAAAATAACAACATACTGGAGTGAACGATGTGAAAGAAAATGCCGAATAGAACCAGTGAAGAGCAGAGGTGCCATAGGCACAATCAGAGAACACTGTATAAACATCAGAGGTCCGCGGTTGTTCAACGTCCTACCTGCGAATATAAGAAATATTGCTGAACAACCGTGAACATCTTCAAGAGAAAACTAGATAATTTTCTACAAGAAGTGCTGGACCAACCGGGCTGTGGTGGATAGCAACAGCCTGTTGGACCAAGCTCTTACAAGTCAAGCCTGGCCTCGGGCCGGGCTGGGGAGTAGAAGAACTCCCAAAACCCCATCAAGCAGGTATCAAACAGATGGACATAATATCATTTCATCTATCATCATACTATCATGCAAGAGGAGCCACACATCTATTGATCATCCAATAAAATCAGACTTCTATATATTACTACTGCTCGGCTTAGACTCGGTTGCAAGTATCTCTGGGAATTCTCATTATCTGCTGATGTAGACCTGACCAAGTATAAACTGTGTCAACAAAATTATTCGCACACCCTCCGTCACTATGTGATGGAGTGCGAAAAGATACGTGACTTCAGAGACAATTCTATAACCAATGTTCCCACGATGTGTAAATATTTCATTCAAAATGATCTACCAGAAATTTTAGCCAAATATTCCCAGTTTGCTAACTGTAGGTAGTAATTAAGGGATTGTAACCTATCCACCGCTGCCCACTGGATGGGGGGCGGTGTGCAGGACAAATATATCAATTGTGACACTAGCTCTCCACTTATTGCTTAATTTAGAAATTGTACTTTCTCAAATCCATTGTTGATGTGAAGATGTGCATTGAATTTTGTAACTAACTCATCAAGATTGTAACTTGCTTAGCTAAATGAATTGTGGGGTTCAGTCCCTGAGCCCATTATGTGCCTCTGTAACCCTTTCCACTACCGCCCACAAGATGGGTATGGGATGCACAATAAAAGAACTCAAATAAAAATAAACATCTGTTGGGCTGACCGGCAGAAGGAGAAGAGAGTTCGGATAGCTGCCTGCAAGATATGTTGGAACTTGTGTCTGGGGTCTGTGGAATTTTCCTGTCAAGGTTAGCACCAACTGATGGAAAGAAGCTATTAAATTCAGTTGCCCTTTCTAAATCTGTTGCAGATGAATGGCCATCCTTTGAGAGTTTTGTCTGCTTGTTATGTGATTGTTGTTTAGAGTCTAGGATGTTAGAGATGACTTTCCATGTCCCTTTCATGTTTCCTTTTGCTTCTTTGAATCTACTCTCATAATAGGAAAGTTTCGCTCGTCTTATAGTACTGTTTCGCTCGTCTTATAGTAAAGTATAACTGTTGTTATACTTTAGTTACGATATCAACACCGTTGCTGGAGTGAGGAGAGGCGATATCAACGCCATCCATGCTGAGAAGTGCTGCTAGTGTGTTGCTGGAGACTTCTGCCAGTGTTAGAAACCCCTGGAAGTGATTATTTGTGGCCCCTTGTCAGCGTGTTGCTGAAGCCCTCCGCCAGTGTGTGTCTGGAGAGCAGATGTGGGGGTGTTGGCACATTGTGACGATACGGTGTGCGGACTGGCCCATGTTGAGGAGGGTGAACTCCCCGGTGATGACCATTGAGGTGGACGAAGTGTACTTGAAGATAGTGGACTCATCAGGATTTGAAGAACACTGCAGATATACTGAGTGTCGTGGGTGAAAGCGACACTGTGTACATATGTGTAATTACACTTCGATAGAGAATATATTGAAGGTGTTATTGCGTCTTGTTTACCCCCTCCCCCCTCCTCCTTTATTCCTTGCACAATTACTTGCTACCGCCAGCTCTTGAGAACTTACCATTAACTTAGGGTCGGATCATAGAAGAGGCTCTAAGGCACATTACACAGAAAGAACCCGACTACTGGCTCAAGCAGGCCGTAACATACTTATTATAATTTATTAATATTTGCTTGAAGTTTTTCAATGTCTAGAAAAAAATAAATGTCAATACGCAGAGTCACACTAACGTGACTGTATAAATGCGATGGGTGCAGCAGACCCACCGCATTTATACAGCAGAACTCCAGGTTACAATCCCTTTACCATGTCGTGGCTTGGTTGTTTGGGGACGTGTGCCTGGGAACACTCACTGCATTGATTCGAACAATCATTGCAGCTCCTACGGATTTTCTCAATAATTTTCGTGCTGATTTTGGTGTCATCTAATACCCATCTACATACCCTTCAGACGCCTTCAGCGGGCACGGTACCCTCCCAGATATCCCAGCCTGCAAGCTGCCTTCCCAGATGTCCCAGCAATTATATTACCCTCCCGCATGTCCCTGCTGGTAGGATGCCCTCACACGACTTCGAGCCTGCAGAGCACCATCTCGGATATCCCAGTCTGTAGGGGACGCTCAAAGATATCCCAGCCTGCAGAATGTCCTCTCCGATATCCAAGCCTGCAGTGTCCTCTCCGATATCCCAGCCTGCAGAGTGTCCTCTCGGATATCCCAGCCTGCAGTGTCCTCTCCGATATCCCAGCCTGCAGAATGTCCTCTCCGATATCCCAGCCTGCAAGGTACCCTCCCCGAGTTCCAAGCCTACAGTGTACACTTACAGGCATCCCAGCCAGAAGGGTATGCTGCAGGCTGGGATGCCAGCAGGATATGTCCTCAGATATCCCAGGAGGTGTGGTGCCCTCCCTAATGTCCCCAGCTGAGTACCCTCTGAGGTATACGAGCCTATAGGATAATATCCCATATATCCCAGCTTGTAGGGTAACCATCCCCCCCTAAATATTTAAAACAAAGCATAAAAAAAACCTACAGGCATATCCATGCCTGCAGGGTAGATCTCTCAATTATCCCAGCCTGTAACCCTCCCAGCTATTCCAGCCTACATGGCATTCTCTCAAATATTCCAGCCTGCAGAGTATCATCAAAGATATCACAGCCTGAAAGGTACACTCCCAGATATCCCAGCCTGCAAGAAACTCTCCTGGATATCAGAAACTGCAGGATACCCTCCCACATATCCCAGCCTGCAGGGTACCCTCCCACATATCCCAGTCTGCAGGATATCCTCCCACATATCCCACCCTGCAGAGTACCCTCCCACATATCCCAGCCTGCAGGGTACTCTCCCACATATCCCAGCCTGAAGGATACTCTCCCACATATCCCAGCCTGCAGGGTACCCTCGCATATACCCCAGTCTGCAGGGTACTCTCCCACATATCCCAGCCTGCAGGATACCCTCCCACATATCCCAGCCTGCAGGGTACTCTCCCACATATCCCAGCCTGCAGGGTACTCTCCCACATATCCCAGCCTGCAGGGTACTCTCCCACATATCCCAGCCTGCAGGGTACTCTCCCACATATCCCAGCCTGCAGGGTACTCTCCCACAAATCCCAGCCTGCGGGGTACTCTCCCATATATCCCAGGCTGCAGGGTACCCTCCCACATATCCCACCCTGCAGGGTACCCTCCCTCATATCCCAGCCTGAAGGGCACCCTCCCTTATATCCCAGCCTGCAAGACTCTCTCCCACATATCCCAGCCTGCAGGGTACCCTCCCTCATATCCCAGCCTGCAGGGCACCCTCCCTTATATCCCAGCCTGCAAGACTCTCTCCCACATATCCCAGCCTGTAGGGTACCCTCTCACATATCCCAGCCTGCAGGATACTCTCCCACATATCCCAGCCTGCAGGGTACCCTCCCATATACCCCAGCCTGCAGGGTACTCTCCCACATATCCCAGCCTGCAGGATACCCTCCCACATATCCCAGCCTGCAGGGTACTCTCCCACATATCCCAGCCTGCAGGGTACTCTCCCACAAATCCCAGCCTGCGGGGTACTCCCCAAATATATCCCAGCCTGCAGGTTACCCTCCCGCATATCACACCCTGCAGCTTACCCTCCCACATATCCCCCCTGCAGGGTACCCTCCCACATATCCCAGCCTGCACGATACCCTCCCTCATATCCCAGCCTGCAGGGTATCCCACATATCCCACCCTGCAGGGTACCCTCCCACATATCCCAGCCTGCAAGGTGCCCTCTCTCATATCCCAATCTGCAGGATATCCTCCCACATATCCCAGCCTTCATGGTACCCTCCCACATACCTCAGCCTGCAGGGTACTCTTCCATATATCCCAGCCTGCCGGGTACCCTCCCCTCATATCCTAACCCTCCCACATATCCCAGTCTGCAGGGTGCTCTCCCACATATCTCACCCTGCAGGGTACACTCTCACATATCCCAGCCTGCAGGGTACCCTCCCTCATATCCCAGCCTGCATGGTACCTTCCCAAATATCCCAGCCTGCAGGGAACCCTTCTTCATATCCCAGCCTGCATGGTTCCCTCCTTCATATCCTAGCCCATAGGGTACCCTTCCACATATCCCAGCCTGCAGGGTACCTTCCCACATATCCCAGCCTGCAGGGTGCCTTCCACATATCCCAACCTGCATGATACCTTCCCATATATCCCAGCCTGCAGGGTACCTTCCCACATATCCCAGCCTGCAGGGTACCCTCCTACATATCCCAGCCTGCAGCATACCCTCCCACATATCCCAGCCTTCAGGGTACCTTCCCACATATCCCAGCTTGCAGGGTACCCTTTCACATATCCCAGCCTGCAGGGTACACTCCTCATATTCAAACCTGCAGGGTACCCTCCCTCTTATCCCAGCCTGCAAGGTACACTCCCAGATATCCCAGCCTGCATGGTACTGTCCCTCATATCCCAGTCTGCAGGGTACCCTTCTACATATCCCAGGCTGTAGGGTACCCTCCCACATATCCCAGCCTGCTGGGTACACTCTTCATATCCCAGCCTGCATGGTACCAGCCCTCATATCCCAGCCTGCAAGGTACCATCCCTCATATCCCAGCCTGCAAGGTACCCTCCTTCATATCCCAGCCTGCAAGGAACCATCTCTCATATCCCAGCCTGCAAGGTACACTGCCACATATCCCAGCCTGCAAGGTACCATCACTCATATCCCAGCCTGCAAGGTACTCTCCCACATATTCCAGCCTGCAAGGTACCGTCCTTAATATCCAAGCCTGCAGGGGTACCCTCCCTCATATCCCAGCCTGCAAGGTACTATCCCTCATATCCCAGCCTGCAAGGTACACTGCCACATTTCCCAGCCTGCAAGGTACCCTCCCTCATATCCCAGCCTGCAAGGTACCATCTCTCATATCCCAGCCTGCAAGGTACCCTCCTGCATATCCCAGCCTGCAAAGTACTGTCCCTCATATCCCAGCCTGCAAGGTACCATCCCTCATATCCCAGCCTGCAAGGTACCATCCCTCATATCCCAGCCTGCAAGGTACCCTCCTGCATATCCCAGCCTGCAAAGTACTGTCCCTCATATCCCAGCCTGCAAGGTACCATCCCTCATATCCCAGCCTGCAAGGTACACTGCCACATTTCCCAGCCTGCAAGGTACCATCTCTCATTTCCCAGCCTGCAAGGAACCGTCTCTCATTTCCCAGCCTGCAAGGTACCGTCTCTCATTTCCCAGCCTGCAAGGTACCCTCCCGCATATCCCAGCCTGCAAGGTACTGTCCCTCATATCCCAGCCTTCAAGGTACCCTCCCTCATATCCCAGCCTGCAAGGTACACTCCCTTATATCCCAGCCTGCAAGGTACCCTCCCTCACATCCCAGCCTGCAAGGTACCATCCCTCATATCCCAGCCTGCAAGGTACACTCCCAGATATCCCAGCCTGCAAGGTACACTCCCTCATATCCCAGCCTGCAAGGTATATTGCCACATATCCCAGCCTGCAAGGTACCATCCATCATATCCCAGCCTGCAAGGTACCCTCCTGCATATCCCAGCCTGCAAAGTACTGTCCCTCATATCCCAGCCTGCAAGGTACCATCCCTCATATCCCAGCCTGCAAGGTACACTGCCACATTTCCCAGCCTGCAAGGTACCATCTCTCATTTCCCAGCCTGCAAGGTACCGTCTCTCATTTCCCAGCCTGCAAGGTACCGTCTCTCATTTCCCAGCCTGCAAGGTACCCTCCTGCATATCCCAGCCTGCAAGGTACTGTCCCTCATATCCCAGCCTGCAAGGTACCCTCCCTCATATCCCAGCCTGCAAGGTACACTCCCTTATATCCCAGCCTGCAAGGTACCCTCCCTCACATCCCAGCCTGCAAGATACCATCCCTCATATCCCAGCCTGCAAGGTACACTCCCAGATATCCCAGCCTGCAAGGTACACTCCCTCATATCCCAGCCTGCAAGGTACATTGCCACATATCCCAGCCTGCAAGGTACACTCCCTCATATCCCAGCCGGCAAGGTTCTCTCGCATATATCCCATTCTGTAGCGTACCCTCCTGTATATCTCGCCTTGCTTGGCAGTACACCTACTCACACCTAATTAGTAAAGTAAATTTTGTTCAGGAAAGTACATGCATAGTTGTTTTACAAACATAATGTTGGATTTATAGATAGAGCTAGTACTTGCAATACCTAAAGCACTAGTACGCATAGCGTTTCGTGCAAGGTGAGGTGGGGAAGAAACACTTAGACTAAAACTTAATAGTAACCTTACTGACAGGCGCCAGTATGTTTCTGTGAATAATACAATTTCTCCCACCCTACCCATCAACATTGGTGTTCCTCAGGGCAGCATACTTGGCCCTCTCCTCTTTCTCATCTACATTAATGACCTTCCAAATGCCTCCCAACTCCTCAAACCAATTCTATTTGCTGACGACACAACCTTCATTTACTCCAGTCCTGACCCCCTTGCTCTAAATGCCACAGTAAATACCGAGCTAAAGAAAGTCCATCTTTGGCTAACTGCCAACAAACTCACCCTTAACATTGACAAAACGTTCTATATTCTGTTTGGCAATAAATCCTCTATTCAAATAAATCTCAAAATAAACAATACCCAATTAAATTTGTAACAAATTAGATGGCAAATTCCTTGGCATTCTCATTGACCACAAGCTGAATTTCCAGGGACACATTCTAAACATATCAAAAAAAGTTTCAAAAACTGTGGGCATTCTTTCTAAGATCAGATATTATGTACCACGCCCTGCCCTGGTGACTCTCTATTACTCCCTTATCTATCCATATCTCAACTATGGTATTTGTGCTTGGGGCTCTACTACCCAAAATCACTTACGTCCTCTAATTACTCAACACAAAGCTGCTATTAGGACAATATCCAATTCTGGCCCCAGACATCACTCGGTACCCCTACTCAAATCTCTGAATATGTTAGACATTAAGTCACTGCACATTCTCTCATGTGTATTATACATATATAAAACGCTAAACTATAATGCCAATCCTGATCTCAAAAGCTTCATAGAAGGTTGTAACAGAACCCATGAGCACCATACCAGAAATAAATACAGTTTTGATATTCCTAGAGTACGACTAAATCAAACCAGAAATGCTCTACAAATCAAGGGGCCCAGAATGTGGAATGACCTTCCCAACCATGTTAAAGACTGTACCTCTCTCAACCAGTTTAAGTTAAAAACGAAGCTATACATAATAAATTCCATGTAACCCACTTTACCCCCCTGTTGTCAACCCATGTATATTTTTTGTTTTTTTGTTTTTCAAATCAACGCTGTTTGAATGTAATTTTCTGTAATAATTTGTAATTGTATTTGTGCTGCTTTTTCAACAATGTTCCCCCCTCTTTTACCTCTATTTTTTATATGTACTCATCACATCTTTTCTTTTTACCCATTAGTTTTAAGCTGTAGTCATTAATGTTTTTCCTGCCCGAAACGCTTTGCGTAATAGTGGCTTTAGGCATTGTATGTACTAGCTCTATCTATAAAGCCAACAAACTTTGTAAATCTCTTTATGTATGTACCTTACCTAAATAAAGATTATTATTATTATTATTATTATTTACTCCAGTCCTGACCCCCTTGCTCTAAATGTCACAGTGAATACTGAGCTAAATAAAATCCATCACTGGCTAATTGCCAACAAACTCACAATCAATATTGACAAAACTTTCTATATTATGTTTGGCAGTAAATCCTCAAATCAAATAAATCTCAGGATAAACAATACCCAAATGCGAACAAGCCTGAATGGTCTCCAGGACCATTCAGCATTACTAATACCCAAATTTGTAACAAAGTAGATGGCAAATTCCTTAGCGTTCTCATTGATCCAAAGCTGAATTTCCAGGGACACATTCTAAATATATCAAAAAAAGTTTCGAAAACTGTTGGCATTCTTTCTAAGATCAGATATTATGTACCTCGCCCAGCCCTGATGACACTCTATTACTCTCTCATCTATCCTTATCTCAACTATGGTATTTGTGCTTGGGGTTCTACTACCCAAAATCATTTACGTCCTCTAATTATTCAATACAAAGCTGCTATTAGGACAATATCTAACTCTGGCCCCAGACATCACTCGGTACTCTTACTCAAATCTCTGAATATGTTAGATATTACGTCACTGCACATCCTCTCATGTGTATTTTATATATATAAAATGCTGAACTGTAATGTCAATCCTGACCTTAAAAGCTTCCTAAAAGGTTGTGACAGATCCCATGAGCACCACACCAGAAACAAATACTTATTTAATATTCCAAGAGTACGACTTAATCAAACTAGAAATGGTTTACAAATGAAGGGACCCAGAATGTGGAATGACCTTCCCAATTATGTTAAAGACTGTACCTCTCCCAACCAGTTTAAGATAAAAACTAAGTACTACCTAATTAACTCCATGTAACCTACCTCACCCCCAAAATGTCAACCCATGTCTATTTTAAACAATGCTGTTTGTTGATCAAATTGTATTTTTTCTGCCATGTTCCTCCCTTTTTTTTCATTTTTTTTTTTTATTTTATTTTCTCAACACAATTTATACTTTAATCTCAATTAGTATTAAGTTTTAGTCTTAGTGTTTTTCCTGCTCGAAATGCTTTGCGTAATAGTGGCTTTAGACATTGTATGTACTAGCTCCATCTATAAATCCATCAACTTTTTGTATCTCACCTTATATGTATGTACTTTACCTGAATAAATATTTGTATTTGCATTTGTATTTGTATTACAATGGCAAAGTATTACTACAAAGTAGTAAGTATTACAAAGTATGTAATCTCAATAACAGGGTCTCGGAGAATACTGGGGTGAGGGGTGGGGGGTGAAGGGAAGGAGGGACAGGGAGGATATGGGGTAAGGGGGGAGGGGGGACATGGAGTATTACCTAAGTATTACAATGGCTTAGGTACAAATATTGGAGGATTGGGTAGCACTAGGTACAGTGCGAGATAAAGCATTAGGTAGAAAACTATGAAGATGAAATTAGGTACTTTTTGGTTTTAATTTTTGAATAAGGCAAAAGTTGGACAGCTTTTCAATTCATTAGGGAGTGAGTTCCATAGACTAGGTCTCTTTATTTGAATAGAGTGTTTACACAGATTTTGTTTGACTCTGGGGATAATTAAGAGATATTTATGTCTGGTGTCGTGGGCATGTGTTCTATTACATCTGTCCAGGAAGAGTTTCAGAACAGGGTTTGCACTTAAGAAAAGGGTTTTATAAATGTAATTGACTCAAGAGAATGTATGGAGTGAATTTATGTTTAGCATGTTTAGGGATTTAAACAGGGAAGCTGTGTGTTGTCTGAAAGCAGAGTTTGTCATTGTCCTGATAGCAGATTTTTGCTGGGTGATGATGGGCTGGAGGTAGTTTGCAGAGGTTGAGCCCCAAGCACAGATACCATAAGTAGGATAGGGATAGATAAGTGCATAATAGAGTGAGAGGAGAGCAGGGTAGGATACATAATATCTGATCTTAGAGAATATACCAACTGTTTTAGAAACCTTTTTAGTTATGTGTTGTATGTGGGTGAAGTTGAGTCTCTTGTCTAAGTATAGGCTAAGGAATTTTCCATCATTTTTATTGCTAATGTTTACAATGTCTATCTGAAGCTAAATTGCATTTATTGATTTGCTTCCAAATAAGATATAGTAGGTATTTTCTATGTTTAGTGTGAGTTTGTTGGTTGACATCCACAAGTGGACTTTTTTTAATTCATTGTTTACAACATTATTTAATACCAGAGTGTTGGGGTCAGAGTAGATGAGAATAGTATCATCCGCAAACAATATAAGTTTAAGCATGTTAGAGACATTAGGCAGATCATTGCTGTATATAAGAAACAGGAGGGGTCCTAGGATGCTGCCCTGTGGCACCCCTACAGTTAGTGGTAGAGTTGGAGAGTTTACACCATTGATGGTTACATATTGGTGTCTGTCACTAAGATAGGATCGGATATAGTTCAGGGCAAGGCCACAGATTCCATAATGGACTCCATAATGCCACAGATTCCATAATGGATTCCATAATGTTTAAGTAAGAGGTAATTATGGTTAACAGCATTGAAAGCCTTTCTCAGGTCAATGAAGAGTCCAATCGGAAACTCACTTTTGTGAAGGGCTGAGTAGATTAAGTCATGCAGACTAACAATTTTTTTTTAATTAAATTAATTTTTTTTTTCAGGAAAAGTACATACATAGTTGGTTTCCAAACATAATGTTGGATTTATAGATAGAGCTAGTACATACAGTACCTAAAGCCACTAATACACATAGCGTTGCCCGAATGATGCACAATTGCGTCATTGGTACTCTTTTTGGGAGCAGAAGCCAAACTGACAGGGACGGCTGTTTGTACTTCTTGAAAAGCTTGTACCATTTGAAAAGCTCGGCTATTTGTACTTCCCCAAGGCTTCCATTACCATTGGAATCTGTGAGAGGATGGAAGGCTGGGAGTACCTCCCTGTTGTTTTGTGAACAAAGGCCCAGGCTCCAGCAGAGGAGGAATCAATAATTGGAGAGAGGCACAATAATCAGTCCAGGCCTTGCGTTTGGCAAGGAGGACTGCCCGCCTACACTTGGCGTCCGCCCTGTGGAAGGTCTGCCGCTGCAGTGAGGTAGGGCAGTCCGTCTAATTACCGTAAGCTACCACAAGCTACACAAGCTTCACAAAGCTTCCTGGCAATACGTTAGTAATGAATAAATATGATATATTTACTCATTATAATGTTGGTGCTGAATGTACAACACAAAAAAACATAATTTTAATCTGAAAAAGTATCTTTTTATGAAGAAATTAGACAAAAATAAAGAGCTGGTGATGCCAAATCAAGTCGACGATCCAAACGTCGGTTAGGTTAGGTTAGGTTAGGTTAGGTTAGGTTAGGTTAGGTTAGGTCAGGTTAGGTCAGGTTAGGTCAGCCTAACCTAACATATCATATTTATTCATTACTAACGTATTACCAAGAAGCTTTGTGAAGGTTGTATAGCTTGTGGTAGCTTGCGGTAATTAGACGGACCTGGCGTTACCATCATTCAATGCCTTCTCAGTGAGGCATTCATTAGGGAGGCTCCAGCCTCCTCCAGTGCTGGGATCCCCATGGGTAACTGCAGTGAGCACACAGTGGTCCAAAGAAGCAAACCGAATCCAAAGATGAGCTCCCGATAAGGCGAGGAAAGAAAGCCCAGCCAGGAGTGCTCAATCTGTGCGCCACGATGGCCGACCTTCCCACCAAACACAGAGTAAGCCCACAAAGCTGATTTTCTTAGTTTATGGATTTCATAGAACTTGTTGATAATGTATGTACAATACCTGTTTGAGAGCTAAAAATACTTTGCTTTGTTTATGAAAGTGTTGCTGTCTTATTTTAGAATCTTCTCCAGAGAGTTTGAAAAAAAGTTAAAAGAAAAGAAAGGAAAGAGAAGGGAGGAGGGTGTGATGTTCTGTGTTGGTGTGGATGGCCTTGGTTGTAGGGTTGATATAAAGCCATTGCTTGGTTAATGATTTTAATACATATAATGATAATGATACATGACTAACAGTGTGCAAGCGCGGCGTCCATCCTGCATGTGCTCTGTTGTTTACATACTGCTAGCATATGAAACACAGCGCATACAAATGGATGGTGCCATTTGCTATGAATATGACAGAGGGCAGCTAACTTGTTTAACCTGTTTCATTATCATTATATATGGGTGAAGTGATTGTTGTCAGTGAGCAAAACTGAGACAGGAATGTTTGTGAGTGTGGTGGTGATTTTTGAGTCTAAGAGGTAGCAGGTAAAGAACAGGTGGGGGGGAGTTCACAATTTGGAGAATGCAAGCCACATAATGCAACTTTTTTAAGGCGCTTATAGAGTGTTACGGTAACTTGGGCAAAAGCCATACTTTGCAGTTAATATCATATCTACATAATATCATATAATCTTGTTTGTAAAGGTTGAATTAAATAATCAAATAAAAACCTTATTTATATTTTTGTCTCTTTTATTGTCATTTTATTGTCCACGGCTGACTAGTAAATACAGAACCGAAGTTAATCAGACATATTTGGAACACGGGAATAAAAAAAGACTGAAGCAGAGATAAAAACTGCTCTGCAATCATAAGCCAAGAGGACCAAATAAATAATAGCATGTGCAATAAATGTCTTTAATAGTACTGAAGTGACTGAAGCCTAATTATCATATTATATCATATACATGTACAGGATTCTGGAAATTAAATAATATGAAAACAAAACTTTGGGATTTTCATGCTTTGTGTTTCTCTAACTTGCATAATTGTTAACATACTTGAAGATTTAGTAAAGAAATATTAGAAAAACTACTGAGAACTTTCATCCAAATAAACTAAGTATGGTTAGCATTATGGTTAATGGAAATTAGCCTAATTATGCACCATTTACTGTGGCAGTCCATTTTGTGTTATCGTTATGAAGCCAACTAAGCATCAAGCACCTTCCAGTCACGCCCACGCAAGTTGTATTCGTGCCAAAAATGGGGAAAATATTTAAGGCATACAAATTAAAACTCATCGCTTTTACAAATTTAACAAGAACCAGACTTTTGTATGCAGCATTAAAGTTTTTGAAAGTTTTCAACAATAAAATCAAATTTAATGTTCTCAATAACACTAAACTTTAAATAAGAAGACAATAGATGACTGAGAGAGACACATTCAAGATGACCCGTTGTTGATGAATGACAAGTGATAATCATCTAGTACCACTGAACTAAACTATTCTGCTGTTTAGTCTGTCAAAGTCAGTACATGTTAACTATAAAAAGCATCACAATGTACAAAGAAATAATTGACTAGAGCAATGAGACATGGATGCATCTGTGACTGTCCATAGAGTCCTTCAGACAACTTGACTACAACAATATCTATAATATAGACCTCTATAGCAAATTTAAGCTATTAAACATTATACACCAATACTCTCTCTGACATGGGTGGTACTCAATGCTAATGAAGCATGTAATACAAAATATAATAACAGGGCTTCTTGACCAACCAGAATGTATTCTATGTCACCGCAGCCAAACTTTACCTTAACGCCTCAATCTATGTCATGTTACACCAGAATCCCCTGCACAGAAGATTCCTGTGAATTATATCCCATTATGTACAACTTCAACACAATCACACTTTTCCTCCTTAAAGTTAATATAGAACTTATTTACATGGCCATGTGTTCCCCATTTGAACATCACATGCACGACATACACATACTTATACATACAGTGAATCATACAATATACTTATCAATACATGCTCGCACTAGTCTGGCTTGTGTAGTGATCAAAATACAGTATATAGTCCTCCTTTGAATGATCGAGGCACTTTAGGGGGGACTTGAGCGAAAACGAGACCACAAATCAGGCATTGAAAATGGACTGCGGCTCGTACAAAGAATCATTCTCTTAAGAAGAGGCTTTCGGTATCTATACAAGGATGAGAATTTAAAACTTATAAAATACCACCTGTTGATGATGGCTTAGAAATGATGAAGGAAGTTGCAGCCAATCCTCTCATAACTCCACTACCAAAATATACCTTATGAAGTTCATCTATAACACATAATCACTATATCAGTATAATAGTAAAAATAAGTTAAAAGCCATGGATGCCATTTCACATAACTGCTTTAAATATAACTAATTTCATTGACTACATATCCCAGTTACTGTAAAAAATACAGTACTGTATTTGCAATACCAAATGCAAAAATGAAAATGAATGCAGTTTTGAATGCATTCATTAATGCTGAAAATGAATGCAGAATGAAGTTTTTCAAATCATTACTTATGATGACTTATACAACAACAAATTAAAATTATCAATGATAAGAGAATGTTAACACCTATATATTTTCTCCACGTGTATAGCACTAAATTTTTGTACGACTTAAGTGCTTTACCTCTCACATACTGGCTCCTACTTCGTCACTAGTACTGAACAGAAACTGCATGTTAATAAACTTGCTCTAATTTTCTGTTCACTGACCTGTGTTATGACATCCACTTCAAATCATTATAAAATAAGGAAATTAATTCTATTCAATTACTGTTCATGCATACCTTTTAGGTACTTTGTGTCTATCTTATTTATTTATATATATATTTTTTAAACTTGACTAGCAACATTATAATTCACAAAAATTGCCTTTCAAACTAATTCCACACCACTTCTAACTCGAAAACTATCAAATATAGTTTATGAAATTTTCCATGTCACTGATAATACTTTAGTTAACAGAGAATTATCCCCATAGCTCATCTGTAAGATGATTTTGGATTATTTGTAACACAAATATTAGCAAACATTGCTTTTCAAACTTATTTCACATTAGTGGTAAGACTGCAATCAGCAAAACCTCCACTGAAGCTAATATCCCATCACTGGCAGCACTGAAGTTCGGTGGAAAAAATCACCTAAATTGCTATCATTCACACATTCCCAAGTGGCTGTTGCTTTGAGGGGGGGGAGGGGGGAAGCCGATTCCCTTCTTGGAAGGAGTGACTACAGCTCCTTGGATGACTAGACACCTATGGAGCTTCAACTGGGAGCTTGAAGTGATGAAAATATTAGCAAAAGGAAGGCAAGAACACAGGTATAAAGGTGAGAGCCATGCTGGTAGGAGTGACTGCTGTAATAGGAGAGAATGGGGCAGTTGGGACACTGGTACGACCCACACACTTGACAGATGTCAAGTGTTACCGATGACATGTCCAGGAGTTCCACCTCATAAAGCTCTGTTGGAAGAACAAAATATCATTGTAGTCAGAAGGGATACCTAGAATTCAGCTGAATTTTTAGTAATGAAGGTGCAAAGATATATGATGATGCAATTACAGCATTTCTAATTTAACAAAAGAATGAATATCACAGCAAAATTCCCAAAATTACTTATTCTTAGTTTCTGATCAAATAAAGTAAGTTAAACTTTATACATCATTACAAACTTATTTTAGAAAGTTTCTGATATAATGAGAAAAGTTTTATTTATCCAAGAAAAGAAAATCAGTTATTACTACAGAAAGTGATTGCTTGCTGATGGCGCTTCCTCACTCTTCTTTTGTACACAGCTTATCAAGAATATGTCATAATATAAAACACACCAAAACAAAAATGTACAAGGACATCTCAGTGGTAACAAGAAAAAAAAAATGCTTATCAAGCATGAATATTTTTATTACTGTAATCATAAATTCAAATAACAATAATAATAATAATTATAATAATAATAATTATGGTGAGCTCAGCCTAAAATTAAGTTCAGAGCTCAGAAAGAACTCAGCAAGCTCTCCAGAACAGCTCAGTAGAAAATTACCGTCCAATCAGCTTGACATTACACATCTGCAAGCTCATGGAGAAAATCCTAAGGGAGGAAATCATTCACCATCTTTTAGTGAACAATCTTGTAAAATCGACACATCATGAGTTTGCTAAAAATAGGTCCTGCATTACAAACCTGCTTACATTTTTGGAAATGGTAACCAGCTACTCATACAAAGGACTTCCGGTAGATGTAGTATACAGAGGAACCTCAGGTAATGAGCAGTCCCATCTACAAGCATTTCAGGTAGCGAGTGAGCCACTCGCAGAAAATTTGTCTTGACTGAGACGCTTCCGCTCGGTTAAAGAGAAAACCATGTGGTGCTTCCTAGGGTTCATGCTGGTTCTCGCAAATTCTCGGACACCTCCGACGACAGTGTTGTTGTTTTATTGCGCAGGATAAGCATCCCTCTGCATTTATTTGTGTTTTTTTTGTGGTTTTTGTAACTACAATTTGTAACCCACAATGTTGCCAAAGAAGCTGTTTGCTAAAGATAGTTTTGTCAAGAGGAAGAAAGACACAATTACTGTAGATCTGAAGAAGAAAAACCGCCTGACTCAGAGGTGGATTCTCCTTCCTCACCGTAACCCCTCTCCTCTTCTCCACCTCACCACCGTCTCCCTCAAGCCAGCAACGACTCTTCATAAGGTAAAATACAATTGAAAACAGTAAACCAAAACATTTAAAATAATTATATGTACTGTATTATAATTACATTATAAAATTGCATATTGATGTTTTTTGGGTGTGGAACGGATTAATTGTATTTCCATTTTTTTAACCCTTAAACTGCGCAACACATCATATGATGTGGTGAGTAACTGCCACGGAATTGCGCACAACATCATATAATGTCTGGATGTACTGTGCAAGATTTAAAAAGTCCCGCAGCTACACGGGATTCACATCAGCTTCCTCAGCACTTTTGTTAACAGACACCACTTAAAAAAAAATCATGGGCAACATTCCTTGGTGTGACAGCCTCAATACAGACTGAGCAACCAAGGCTGGTGCATGCAGCATGAGCTAACAGCATTGCTGTTCAGCTTGTGACCACAGCATTGCCTACAAATATCCAAATATTTATGAAACTGGTATTATTTAGCGATGATAGTATTACAGACCCCTGACTGTGATAAAAATGACCAGGATATAGATAATAGCAGGATTGTTGTGATAAGTGGCACTGTGCTTGATGGTGGGAGGAGTAATGCTGAGGGAGGGAGATAGCATCGTCTGCTGACACTGTGTGGCCACCTGTTACTGTCTGTATTCACCATACCAGCTCAGTGATTCTCTATGGTGAACACAAATGTAGATACTTATTACACTAATACACACGTTATAAATAACAGCAAAAGGATTATGTTGGGTGCAGACATTTGGGTGACAGAGGTGGAGTAGTCTACATAACTTGTCTAGCTGTGTAGAGGGTGGTCACTACGGTCCATCTAATTACCCAAAGCTACCCAGATTTACTCAAAGCTTCCTAGCATTATGTAAGTAATAAAGAAATATGATATACAGTAGTACCTCGGTTTAAGAGTTTAATCTGTTCCTGGAGACAGCTCGTATTCCGGAGCTAATTTCCCCATAAGAAATAATGGGAAATGAATTAATCCATTCCTGACTACCCCAAAAACCCGACTTCAAACTAAATTTTATACCTAATTCATCTAAATAAACCTACAAAACTATGTTCAAGTTATTACTTACCCTTGTTGTTGAATGCTGTAGGCATATGGAAGATAGTGAGGAGGAGGGAAGAGGAGAGGAAGAGGAGGGAAGAGGAGAGAGAGGATTCCTGCTCTGAAACTCTTCCTGGACAGATGTAATAGGACCCATTATCACCACACCAGAAATAAATATCTCTTTGATATCCCCAGAGTCAAACTTAATCTGTGTAAACACTCTATGCAAATAAAGGGACCCAGTCTATAGAACTCACTCCCTAATGAATTGAAAAGCTGTCCAACTTTTGCGTCATTCAAAAACAAAACTAAAAAGTACCTAATCTCATCTGCATAGTTTTTTACCGTGTTGCTTTAAAATTGCACTGTATCTATTGTTACCCAATCTCCCTATCTTTATGTACCCAATCCGAACATCTTTACCAATGTGATCATTACTGTCTTCTTATATGTGCTATCAATCTGCTGTACGGTGTCTGTTATCTTGTTTAAATTACCAATCAAGTTGTCAGTGTAATCAACCAGAGCTGTAATATACCAATGTGCTTTAATATACTTACTATTCTCTCTCATCTCATTTTTTTTCTTGCAATGTATCTGTTATCATTTTATTAATTCTGCTAGAATTTACTTACTTAAAATTATCTGTTAGATTAAGGACCTGCCCGAAACGCTGCACGTACTAGTGGCTTTACAAGATTGTAAATACTGTGCTATGTATTCTCTCTAACCCAATGTACCTTCTTGTATATAAATAAATAAATAAATAAGTAAATAAGGTGTTACTGTTTGGAACGGGAGTCCCCTTCCATTATAACATCAGGCAGTGAGGACCTTTCTGGTGTGCACTCCCTGGCACGTTTTGCCTGGGTACCACTAGGTCCTGGTTGTGGCTCACTGCTCGATTTTCTCACAACAAATCTGTTCATGGAAGCTTGTTTTTCCCTTCTTCGCAAGCTGTCTCTGTAGTAAGGCATCACATTGTCATTGAAAAGATTAAGGCCACGGCCTACTACAGCTTTCTCTGGGTGAGTCTTTTCAGTAACAGTATGCATCTCTTCCCACATCTGACACACCTTAATTTCTGCAGAAGGGACATTCGCTACTGCCTCATCCTCCTCCACTGGAGAGACATCATCAGCTGGGTCGTATTGCTGTTCCTATTGAAGGGCTTGGAGTTCTTCGGTGGTCAGTTCTTCGTTGTGTTCTTCTACCAACTCCTCCACATCATCACCATCCAATTCCAAGCCCATTTGCCGGCCCAGAGTAACAATTTCCTCAACAATAGGCACATCATTTACAGGCTCAAACCCCTCAAAGTCTAGTTCTGTCACACATTCAGGCCACAATTTTCTCCATCCAGAGATCAGGGTTCTTTGAGTCACTTCTTGCCAGGCTTTGTCAACGCGTTTTAAAGAATTACAAATGTTAAAATGGTCTTTCCAGAATTCTTTGAGAGTGAGGTTTGTGGTTTCAGTCACTTCAAAACATTTCCGGAAAAGTGCCCATTCATACAGTTTCTTAAAATTCGCTATGATTTTCTGGTCCATAGGCTGAATTAGAGGAGTGGTGTTAGGAGGAAGGAACTTTATTGTGAGAAATTTACTGTATCTGTGCATCAATTCATCTTCCAATCATGGAGGATGAGCAGGAGCATTGTTGAGGAGAAGCAGGGCCTTGAGTGGCAAATGTTTCTCCTGCAGATATTTTTCTATGGCAGGGCACAGCACTTCATTCACCCACTCTGAAAAAAAAAGCCTAGTCACCCATGCCCTTTTATTAGCCTTCCACATCACACACATTTGGGTTTTCTGCACTTTATACTGTTTGAAAACCCTTGGATTTTCAGAATGATACACTAGCAAGGGTTTAATTTTCAAATCGCCACTCGCATTTGAACACAGCACAAGCGTAAACCTATCTTTCATAGGCTTGTGTCCGGGCAAGGATTTTTCATCCTTGGTAATGTATGTCCTCTTAGGCAAACTTTTCCAGAACAGTTCTGTTTCATCACAATTAAACACTTATTGCAGTAGGTATCCCTCAGCCTCTGCAAACTCTTTAAATTCTTCAATAAATTGTTCAGCGGCTGATTTGTCCGAGCTGGCTGCCTCCCCCATGCCTCGCAACACTATGGATACCACTTCTTTTTCTAAATTTTTCAAACCATCCCCTACTTGCCTTAAACTCTTTCGTATCTGCATCACTCGTTCCAGGGGTTTTCTTTACAAGGTCTTCGTGCAATACCCTGGCTTTCTCACAAATGACAGCCTCCGAAACACTATCACCCTTTAACTCCTTGTCGTGTATCCAAATTAATAACTTTTCCACTTCTTCAAGTATTTGTGGTTTTTGTTTCGTCATTGTTCTTACGCCTTTTGCCACTTTAGCACTCATAACGTCCTTTTTCTTGCTAAGTATAGTGCATATCATTGACGTGGTTTTGTTGTACTGCCTACAAAGTTCAACAACACGTGTACCATTTTCATGCTTCTGAATGATCTCTTGTTTTTCCTCTATTGTCATCCTCACATGAGCTGTCTTGCCTTGATCCTTACCACTGGCTTTCTTGGGACCCATAATAAGATATATAATAACAACTTTTATGGTCAAATGACCAAAAATCCAACAAAACACTGAAAATCCGAGTGAAAAATTGACGTGGGATAGTCACTGGGCGCGAGGCACTGGTAAACTGAGGGGCGGAGGGGGCGACGATCACCGTACCACCACGCGCTAGGTTGGCCTGTACTCGTATCAACAAACTCGTGTTCCGAGGTAACCTTCGCCTTCCGAGGCACATTTTCCGAGCAAATCCTGCTCGTATTCCGAAAAACTCGTATTCAGGGACACTCGTATTTCGAGGTACCACTGTATTTATTCACTATATTGTTGGTGTTGAATGTAGAACATGAAAAACATATTTTTACTCTGAAATAATATAAATTTATAATGAAATTAGATGAAACTAAGTGGCATGAGAGGCCATAGGAAGTTGACGATCCAAGCGACAATGTTGTGGAGCGACTTATCTAAGATGAACAAATTATTCTAGATATATTTTTGCTTAGAGGTTATATTAAGTTATGTTTGGATAGGTTAGGTTTAATTAGGTTTAGTGAGGTTACGTTAGGTTGGGTTAGGTTATATTTGGGTAGGTTGGTTAGGTTAGGTAAATACAGGAGGCTCATATGCCAGCAAATATTGTTGCTTGGACCGTCGACTTACTTTGGAGTCACCAGCTTCTTACTTTCGTCTAATTTCGTTATAAAATGATACTTTTTCAGAGTAAAAATATGTTTTTCATGTTCTACATTCAGCACCAACACCCTGCCCGAAACGCTTTGCGTAATAGTGGCTTTAGGCATTGTATGTACTAGCTCTTATCTATAAAGCCAACAAACTTTGTAAAATCTCTTTATGTATGTACCTTTGCCTAAATAAAAATTATTATTATTATTATTATTATTATAGTGAATAAATATATCATTTATTTCATTACTAACGTAATGCTAGGAAACATTGCCCGAAACGCTGCGCGTGCTAGTGGCTTTACAAGACTGTAATTACCATATTATGTATCCTCACATTCCCAATGTACATTCTTGTATATGCATAAATAAAATAAAATAAAATAAAATTGTGTAACTTTGAGTAAGTTTGGGTAGCTTTGGGTAATTAGATGGACCCGGCCACTATGCTCTTTGGGCACCATACCAGCTTAGTTGTACAGTTATGGTAAATAAAACATGTAGATACGTGTATATATATATATATATATATATATATATATATATATATATATATATATATATATATATATATATATATATATATATATATATATATATATACTGTATATATGTATATATATATATATATATATATATATATATATATATATATATATATATATATATATATATATATATATATATATATATATATATATAATGTGTGTATATAGTGTAATAACACCACAAACAGTATTGTTGGGGAGAAACTTTAGTGCATCTGGCCTTGAACCAGTGAGGGAGGCAGCCACCAGCTGTGTGTGTAGCGACGTCTCTTATTACCTGAACTCACTATATCAGCTTAGTTGTACAGTTATGGTGAACAAAACATGTAGATACTTATATATAAAGTCAGTATAGAGTGAAAAAAAGCAAAAACAGTATGGTGGGAGGAGAATGTTGGCGAGTGAAGTATTGTTGAGGGAGGGAGTGGTGGTGAGTGGCTGGCTGGTGTGGCGACAATGCCTCGTTGCTTTTTGACTCATAATACCAACTTAATGGTATGTTATGGTGAACAAAACATGCAGATACTTATATATAACCTATGTATATAGTGTAATAACAGCAAAACTGTTTGTTTATTATTTTATGAACATAATAATTGAATCACTAATATGTACACCATAATTTTGAATATAGCAATGGTTCACACATTTTATTATGTAAATATATAACACTACACACTATTGAATAATATTACAGCAGAAAAATATAAAAAAATCAAATAATAATAATAATAATAATAATTTTTATTTAGGTAAGGTACATACATAAAGAGATTTTACAAAGTTTGTTGGCTTTATAGATAGAGCTAGTACATACAATGCCAAAAGCCACTATTACGCAAAGCGTTTCGGGCAGGAAAAACATTAATGACTAAAGCTTAAAACTAATGGGTAAAAAGAATAAGATGTGTTGAGTACAAATAAAAATAGAGGTAAAAGAGGGGGGAACATTGTTGAAAAAGCAGCACAAATACAATTACAAATTATTACAGAAAATTACATTCAAACAGCGTTGATTTGAAAAACAAAAAAAAAACAAAAAACATACATGGGTTGACAACAGAGGGGTAAGGTGGGTTACAGGGAATTTATTAGGTATAGCTTCGTTTTTAACTTAAACTGGTTGAGAGAGGTACAGTCTTTAACATGGTTGGGAAGGTCATTCCACATTCTGGGCCCCTTGATTTGTAGAGCATTTCTGGTTTGATTAAGTCGTACTCCAGGAATATCAAAACTGTATTTATTTCTGGTGTGGTGCTCATGGGTTCTGTTACAACCTTCTATGAAGCTTTTGAGATCAGGATTGGCATTATAGTTTAGCGTTTTATATAGGTATAATACACATGAGAGAATGTGCAGTGACTTAATAATAGAGACATTGAAGTAGAGACAAATAAATAGAGACATTGAAATAATTAGATAATAATATCTTTGTGGCAACTCCGCCTGACAGCTCGGGCGGGGCAGACCTCTCACCGACGCTTGCTCTGTCTACGCTTCAATTTTTGCCAGACTTCCCCACACTATTGTGGCCAAAATATGCCACCTACGATTTTTTTATTATTTTCCCGTGATCAGGGAACACAAATGAACACTTTTATAAGACAAAATATTTTATTTTTTATGTCTTGCACCTGGTTACCTTGAGGTGCTTCCGGGGCTTAGCATCCCCGCGGCCCGGTCGTCGACCAGGCCTCCTGGTTGCCGGACTGATCAACCAGGTTGTTGGACGCGGCTGCTCGCAGCCTGACGTATGAGTCACAGTCTGGTTGATCAGGTATCCTTTGAAGGATACTGGGCGAGTTGCAGGCTACAATTGCAAGAACAGCCCCGGGGTTAAATGGGGAAATTCATTTCGCAAGACGAGAGTTTCACACAATGATCTTGGTGCCAGAACAGATTAAATTTGTTAACTGAGGGCCGCTCTGTACATGGATTTTGCTAAAGCCTTTGATAAGATGCCACATGAAAGACTGGCAAGGAAATTACAGGCACATGGAATAAATGGTAGAATACCAGAATGGTTAAAACAAAGAGTCGTGGTAAATGGGAATGAAGCTGACTGGAGAAATGTGGTAAGTGGGGTATATCACAGGGGTCCAGTTTGGGGCCAACCCTTTTTGAAAATTACAAACCATATTATAAAAATTTGAAGATGATCCAAAGATTTATTGTAAAGTAGTAGATGTTATTGCCTCAACATCTACTTTCCCTGGTTGCCCTACTAGTATAAAAGGTAGAAGAGTTTCATCTCATGGGCAACAGAGACATAGTGCAAGAAAATAGACCTGTAGTGGTGGCACCCATGGGTATGGATGCCGTAGTGGTGGTGGTGCCAGTACAGTGAGCATGGGTTGAATTTGTGTGGGAGGACTATGATAATTTTGTACCATACAAACCACAATTTGATGATACTGATGTTGGGGTTGTAACCACTTTCCCGTATACAGGTGATGACATGACTGAAAGTGAATATTTTGTGGCTTATTTTGATGAGCTATTCATGCAACATCTTGTTGACGAAACCAACAGGTATGCAGCGCAACTTATTGCAGGTGGATTATTACCAGCTTCACGTATGATACGTTGGAAGGACACCACTGTGGCTGAGTTGTATGTGTTTTTAGCTCTGTGTATGCATATGAAACATGCCGTGAAACATGTTATACAGGATTATTGGAACAAAGACTGCCCTGTTCCAACCCCTGTGTTCAACAAGTACATGTCATGAGACAGGTTCCTGATACTATTATGGTGCCTACACTAAATCAAATCAAATCAAAATCAAAATCAAAATGTTTATTTAGGTAAGGTACATACATAAAAGAGATTTTACAAAGAGTGATGGATTAATAGTTAGGGCTAGTACATACAATGCCTAAAGCCACTAAATGGGAATGATTTGATTTGATTTGAACAAATGAACACCTTGAAAATATTGATCAAAATGATCGACTTTGGAAAGTGTAAAAAGTGTTCAGTGATATCAGAAGGAAATTTTGTGATTACTTTGTACCAGGACAGAATGTTGTCATTGATGAATCCCAAGTTCTTTTAAAGGGACGTCTTCTCTTCAAACAGTACATCCCATCAAAACGGTACCATTTTGGTCTCAAATTCTTTATACTGTCTGACTGTGAAACCGGAATGGTGAGGGATATGAAATTATATTCAGGTACAGACTTGCACATACCTGCTCAATATCCTCATGTGTTTTCTGGCAGTGTGGTGAAGACACTCATGAAACCACTGCTGAACAAGGTGCACATTCTGGACACTGACAATTATTATACGAGCCCCTTGCTAACAAAGTTCCTACTTGAACTTAACACGGGAGTGTGTGTGGCACTGTAAAGACACATAGGAAAGAAATGCCAGTTTTTGATGGCATTGAGTGAGTGAGCCTGTTGTCTGCTGGCTGCTGTGTGACTTGTCATGCAGTGGCCACTATGCTGTTTGGACACCATACCAGCTTAGTTGTACAGTTATGATGAATAAAACATTTAGATACTTATATATAATGTGAGTATATAGTGTAATAACACCACAAACAGTATGGTTAGGAGAAATGTTGGTGCATCTGGCCTTGAACCAGTGAAGGAGGCAGCTGTCAGCTGTGTGTGGGGGTGACCTCTCTATATACTAGCTTAGTTGTAGAGTTATGGTGAACAAAACATGTAGATATTTATATATAACGTGTGTAAATAGTGTAATAAAAACAATAACAGTATGGTGGGTAGGCAGAATGTTAGTGAGTGGGTGTTGAAGGAGGGAAGGAGTCTGAAGGAGGGAGGGAGTCAGCCAGCAGTCTGCTGGCTGCTGTGTCGCAGCCACTCTTATTATTTTGGGCTTACCATACCAACTTAGTGTGTCATTATGGTGAACACATATGTAGATATGTATATACAAATATTAAATATATTCTAAATATATCAAAAAAAGTTTCAAAAACTGTTGACATTCTTTCTAAGATCAGATATTATGTACCCTGCCCTGCCCTGGTGACTCTCTATTACTCCCTCATCTATCCATATCTCAACTATGGTATTTGTGCTTGGGGTTCTACTACCCAAAATCATTTATGTCCTCTAATTACTCAACACAAAGCTGCTATTAGGACAATATCCAACTCTGGCCCCAGACATCACTCGGTACCCTACTCAAATCTCTGAATATGTTAGACATTAAGTCACTGCACATTCTCTCATGTGTATTATACATATATAAAATGCTAAACTGTAATGCCAATCCTGACCTCAAAAGCTTCATAGAAGGTTGTAACAGAACCCATGAGCACCACACCAGAAATAAATACAGTTTTGATATTCCTAGAGTACGACTCAATCAAACTAGAAATGCTCTACAAATCAAGGGACCCAGATTGTGGAATGACCTTCCCAACCATGTTAAAGACTGTATCTCTCTCAACCAGTTTAAGATAAAAACGAAGCTCTACCTAATAAATTCCCTGTAACCTACCTTACCCCTCTATTGTCAACCAATGTCTGTTTTTTTTAAAGAGCGCTGTTTATGACAGAAATGTATTTGTGCTGCTTTCTCAGCTGTGTTTTCATTCCATGTTTTCATTTTATTCTTTATGCTCAATTAATATTAAGCTTTAGTCATTTAAGTTTTTCCTGCCCGAAACGCTTTGCGTAATAGTGGCTTTAGGCATTGTATGTACTAGCCCTATCTATAAATCCATCACTCTTTGCAAAATCTCTTGTATGTATGTACCTTACCTAAATAAACATTTGATTTGATTTGATTTACAATGTGAGTATATAGTGTAATAATAGCAAAAACACTGTTTGATTGATTGTAGAATATAACTAATATATATGAGCCCCATAATTTTGAACATGGCGATGTTCCAAACATTGAACTATATAAATTTCACAAACTGATCACTTTTGAATAATACTACAGCAAAAAAAAAAAAAAACAGAAGAAACGAATGAGAAACATCAAAATAATTGTGAAATATTCTATTCACGGCAACTGCTGCCCCACGGGGTGGCGGGGCCTAGTGATCTTGAGTGCTCCATTGCTCAGCGCCTATAATGTGCTCAACTCCCGTTCCATTGCGGCTAAAGTGTGTCACATACAATATAATTTTTTAGTTTCCCATGATCAGAGACTGTATTTTAACAATATAAGAAGATAAAATAATTTTTTGGAAAGAATTTATTTTTGGCGCATCACGGGTTTGTCATATTTTAATGCAGAGCAATGCAATGGTTAATCTTATGGTCCCAAAAATACGACCCACCAAATCGTTTTACGTCCAGGTACCCATTTTACTGTTGGATAAACAGAGGCTACAGTTAAGGATTGACACCCAGTAAATCCTCCCAGGCCAGGATACGAACCCAAGACAAAACGCTCACAAAACGCCAGGCGAGTGTCTTACCACTACACCACAGGGACTGCATATATGCTAATAGCTAATGTACTAACTTGGAGAACAGTACTTACTATATACAGTACATACTAACTTACAAAATATTAATCCGTATAGACACTAACCTGGGAAAAGTACTCATCATAGACACTGTCCTGAAGTGCTCATTATAGATACAGTACTGTACTAACCTGGTGAACAGAAAGGCTACTTTATTACTTTATAGGTACTAACCTGGAGAATAATACTCATATACTCTCACTGGTAAAACCTTGGTAAGGTTGGCCACAGGGAACCATCGCTCTACTGAGAACTCAACGCAGGTATCCGTCCCAACCAGCTACAAGACCAAAATAAAACAATGTGTGAACATCAAATTAATGAAATCAAAATCAAATATACAGTAACATTTTAAGTACTATACAGTGTCAGGATTATCAACTTGGCTCACCTTTGGTTACTGCATTTTATGTTGGATATATTAGGTTTTATTTTCATTTTAGTTTTTTTCACATGTAGGTACAGGAGCAGATGACTTCTGATTCCTGTTGGAAAGCTGCGAGCTTACTCTTCCTATACCACATTGTACACCTTACCCTAGTAGTTTTCCATCAAACATGACCCAACAATCCATTAACATCGAGGTACCCAATTACTGCTGTATGAACAGGGGGGTAAACATTTAATGAATTGCATCCAGTCATTTCTCCCTGGCCAAAACTCAAAACCAGACCAAATCACTTGTGAGGTGCACAGCAAGTTTGTTCCACTACACCATGGACTATTCATGGTGTACACATTAGACTTCATGGAGGTACATTAAATTTTATAGTGTGTATATATTAGGCTTAATGGTGGGGTATACTAGACTTTATGGTATGTATATTAGACTTTAAGATGTATTTAAAGTTCAAATATACTAAACTTTATGATCTGCATTTTAAATTTCATGTTGAATATACTGTATAATTAAACTTAATTTTTATTATATTGATTTTAAAGTGTCAAATTAAGCTTGTAGTGTGAAAATGTGGCTTTGCAGTGAGCATACCATATATTGTATTCCCCACTGTTTGGAACAAGAAGCCATTCAGGCTTATCAAGGGCCCCACTAGGGCAATGCCTAACTTCTCCCAGAATGCAAACCACAACAGTTTCCTAACTGTCAGGTACCTATATAACACTAGGTAAACCTAATGAGACAGGAGTATGAAAATGCACCCAAATGTCTCATTCTGCCTGGAAACTAGGTTGTTATAAGCAGACTGGACCTTCCCCACTGTACTACAGCTTGCTTTAGGTTTGTATTGTATGGTACCAAAGTGTATCTAAAGTCCCTAGTGTTTTGGTCAATTAAGAATTTATTCTGCATCAAGATTTTGAACATCAGAATAGTTATATTATAAGGCAACAAGTACAACAAGGCCAGTAGGTGGGACGAAAAGAGCTAGATCTCACTTTTCCATAATTGTCGATTGGTAATTACATTCGTTTTCATCCTTTCTTGCTGAAATGCATATCTGAATTATCTCAGAAGAAAGTTAAAATTTCTTAGTGTGAATAATATGTTATAGATTTCAAACAAGCATCAATGAGTCTAGCTCCCCTTATGACTTAAAGAATGTATAAGAGAAACTACAGTGCACCATATCCATAATGTGCTTTACACTTGTCATTTCACTCACCTTTTCAAAAAAGAAGGTGACTTTTCTTTGCTGAAAATCAGCTCTTCTCAGGTTTGGCACAGTGCGGGAATTAACATATTGCTGCAAGACTGTTATCGAGGCTCCATAGCCTGTTGGCACTGTCACCTCCAACACAGATATACCCGAGGCATCGCTTGCCTCCCTGAACATCCAGCGGACGCAAGTGGTAAATGTTAATGCTGAACCATTATGCCCGTGCCAGGTGGCACTGGTCCGAAGTCGGAAGGCTGGCGTGGGGGGTGATACTAGATGGGAAGGCTCGGCAACATGGTACCTGGAGGTGAGCTGAAGTACTGCTGAACCTCGACCTTTGCCCTGTACCCTCACACTCCCCCACTTTCCATTCACCTGATGACACAAAGTAATGACCCTCATTTTAGTGATTTTAAACACATGTACAGTAAGTGAAATAGTAAACAAGTTTTTTTTTAAATTATGTATATGAAAATGCTATGGTATGATGACAATAATGCAAATATAACAGATAATTTTTACACACAATAAACTGGTAATAGAAGTTAAGTGATAAGTGAGTGGCAATGGAGCCTGCCAGAGAAAAAACCAGTGTTGAATGTAATGAAACGCCATTTTCTGGGTGAGACCCAGAGGTTCCCCGGAGCTTTACCAGCTGATATGCTAATGTCAGACTTTGGCATCAGTCATGTGTATGGAGTTCTAAGGCCTACCGGGGACCACGGCCAGAACCTGGCCCCCTCAGAGAGGCAAGGGGAGCAATGGCCTATAGAAACCCCTGTGTGGTTGGAAGCATTCTATGTCTGCCATCGACCAGGTCAAGCATCCAGAAAGGTAAGCATTCTAAAACAAACCCCCCTATTCTGGTTAAATTTGCTACCAAAAGCCGAACTAGTGGATAGAACTCCCCAACAGAAAACAAGAAAACTAAAATGACGTCACATGTCACCGCGCCACTGTCTGCACTGCTCCCCCCTCCCTGGGAGGGGGAAGGGGGAGCCCCAGACTTCCCACGCTGGCTATCCACCCAACAGTTCTGAGGCTGGATGTCAAAACACGCAAAAAAATGCCGACCAGAGGGAGCGTTGCTGAGGAGCCTCTGGGTCTCACCCAAAAAATGGCGTTTCATTACATTCAATGCTGGTTTTCTGGGGGGAGCCCCGTCGGCTCCCCGGAGCTAACTACCCACAGAGGAAGGAGACAACGGCAGAAACGAGACAACCGGCAGCCAACGCCAACCCAAGGCAACACAGCCTGAAAAGGGCCTGGGAACAACACGAGACAACGAGCAGCAAGGCCCCTGTACGAACACCAAAGATCCATGCCTGAATGACAGCAGGGACATGCCGCCCAGACTGCAGTGAGAGCAGTGAAGCCACGAACGCCACAGGCATGGGGAAAGAACACCGGCAGGCTAGCCGCAAGAACACGGCTAACAACCTGGGACACCGTCACCCGCGAACAGGGAAGAACGGAACCAGATCAACGCAAAGCGCTCCCTGAACATAAAGGTCGTGGCACGCAAATAACAGCAGAGGGCCGCCACTGAACACAAAACATGACACACCCTCGGCCCGACCAACCAAGCACCAACAACCAAAGGACCCCTCCGGAATGCAGCAGCCCCATCCTGTGCCAGAAAAGATGGAGACTGCTGCCACCGAACAACCAAAATGCCAAAACCGAAGGAGCAGAAAAACCCCTGCGGAGGAGCAAGAAGCCCAGCGACCCAGTTGATAGAGAGAACTCGATCAACATCAGAGGCCCGAAACTGTTCAACACGCTTCCGCCACACATAAGGGGCATAACTGGCAATCCCCTCACAGTGTTCAAGAGAGAACTGGATAAGCACCTCCAAAGGATACCTGATCAACCAGCCTGTGACTCATACGTCAGGCTGTGAGCAGCCGTGTCCAACAGCCTAGTTGATCAATCCAGCAACCAGGAGGCCTGGTCGACGACCGTGCCACAGGGACGCTAAGCCCTGGAAGCACCTCAAGGTAAGGTAGGTAACCCATCCCCCAGAGGCAAATGCCAACAGGAAAAGAGCCGACGAAAAAACAAACCAGAACCGAAGGGGCACCATCAACCGAGGAGAAGACAAAACACGCCGACCAAAGATCAGGATGGTGCAAGCGGCGCACGAACAGGCTGGAGGTGAAACAACGCACGAGACAGCTTACTAACGGTGCAGAAGCAACACCAAGACCGAAAGCAAGCCAAAGCGGCTCCGCCAGCGCCGCATGAAATGAGGCGACAGTACGTGGCAAGACGATGGCCCCCAACCCCCACCAGAAAAACCAAGCCAACTCTAACAACTGCAGCCACCTAAGAAGGGACAGGAGGAAAAGGAAGGACCATCAAAATATTCCATACTGCCGCCAAGAAGAAGTACACAGGTGGGACACCTACCACGAAGCCACCAGACCACCAACCGGAGGGGAAACATGCGAGGCAGAACGTAAGCAGCCCCAACAAGGCACCTCCGAGCCCAGGAAATTGGCAGAGCTGCGGGAAGATCTCGAGCGCAACCACCTAAGCCCAGGCAGCACAAAGGAGATGGATCGTCTGCCGAACAGAAAGCTCCCAATGCAAGCAAGCCTGCCAGGAGATCAGAAACGACGGGTCCGATGTGAGACATCGCAAGACCCTGAAAAGCCAATCGGCAGGGCAAGCCAGGATAACCGAAGAAGGAGTAAGGGTTGCCACCAGAACAATACCCGAAATAAGGGGTACGAGCAACGAAACCAGACCAAGACACATAAGCGCACCATAGGACACGGGCTGAAATAACGCCCAAGAAGCCAAGGAACACACGAAGAACATCCCTGCGACAGAGGAGGAAACAAAAGGAACGCACAAGGAAGGGAAGCGGGAGAAACTGACCCCCCCCCTATAGTAGCAAGTGCAGGCAAAACCGACCAAAGGAGATGCCAGGGAAGCGACTGGGGAAAGCAGGACGAAAGAGCCAAACCTCACACCCCAGGAAACAACCAGGGGTGGACAATCAGGCAGGAACAGAACCCCACGCACATGGAAGGGCTTATCCAGGGACCCGAAGACCGCGAAAAATAACAAGCAAACCCCCAGACGCAAACCCTAGGCACAAAACAGCAGCAAAGTGCCACACCACAACCAGACACAGGAACAAGGACATGCCACCGCGAAACACATTACCAATGCACACGTGCAGCAGCAACATGCACCACTGCAACACGCAACATGTAAGTAGCAACTTGCCTCTGCAAAGGCAGAGAACGGTGCAGGCAGACCCCAGACAGGGCCAATGGAGACATGACAGAACCCAGCAAGCCCAGGAACCTGCACACCCAGCGACCGACGGCGGAGATACCTGCTCGATACCTGCTGGATGGGGTTCAGGGAGTTCATTTACTCCCCAAGCCCAGCCCGAGGCTAGGCTTGACACGTGAGAGGTTGGTCCACCAGGCTGGTGTGTGGAGCGGCCCGCAGGCCCAAATACCCACCACAACCCAGGATGGGTCGGAACCTCTATTTGAAAACAGGCTAGTGTTCCTTGGAAGTCCACGGATGTACTGGCAATATGGCGGATGCTTGCAGGTAGGACGTGTAATAACCACAGACCTCTGATGTGTATACAGTATTCCCTGATTGTGCCTATGGCACCACTGCACTCCACTGGTACTATCCCGCATGTTCTTCCATATAGGTGGGACCCAAGAGCCAGAGCTCAAACCCCGCAAGCACAACCAGGAGAGCCCTACCAGGTGAGTACATAACCATCCCCACAACCCACACACCTCATAACACGAAAGAGGTGGGTCCTCTGAATGACTCTAGCATGGGTTGGACATGCACATGAGAGGGACTGGAAGGGTTAAAAAGGGACAGTCACTGGTATGCTAATGGTCTCATTCGTACATAAATATACCTAAATAAAGACAGGTATATAAACATCTTTGCATCCAGTGCCCGGCCAAAAAAACGCCAGCTCGCAGAAACTCACCTTCGAACGGAGGCACGAATGTGACACAACCCAACAGTGCCCAGAAGATCTTGGGAGCACCGCCAGGTAAAGAAGCCAGAGCCGGACATGCAGGAGAGCAGGTTAGAGGCGAAGGAGGAGGCCCACACCCATGACACAGGGAAAACCTCGGCGTTCTCCCCACAGCTGGAATCCAGGACACCCCCAGAGCGAAGGAGCACATACCGGAGAAGGGCGAAAAACGAGAGGCGAAGCACCCGAGAAAAAAGGGCGCAAAACACCAGCACTGAAACACACCGCCCAGACCAAAACAAACCCCACGGCACATGCGCATGACATGCTGGCAAACCGCACAACCCGCTCTGCGGGAAGGCGCCAACCAGGACTACTGCACAAGAAAAGTAGCCAAACAGAACGCAACCCTAGGGAATCGCGAAGGAGAAAAGAACAACCCATCACACGGGGCAGGAGCTAAAAGAGGAAGCAGTAACAACAAAACCGGTCAACTAAGCAAAGACAAGGAGCCCAAAGGGAACCCAACTGGGCTACAAGTAGCCCAACACGGCGACCCGGACTAGGAGCCGACAGACGTTCCAATAATATGGGCAGAAACGAAGGCACACAAGGCACAGTCGTACTCGAGACCAAAAGTCACGTAGAACCCCAAGAACAGGGAAACATGACGAAGACACCATCCCAAAAAGGGGGGAGCATCCACCCACAGGACGGAACCAACCTACTCAAAGGACAAGGTACCGTGTCCGGGGAGGGGCCGACGCCCAACAATACGTACAGCGAGGGGGCAGGAAAAACCCCACTCCGCGTAACCACAAGCCCTCCCTAGAGGGGGAGAAAACCCACCGCGGGGTCCTACAGGGCCAAGGCCCCCCAAGTCAGTCCCTCCCCAGCCCCGGGAACCCACACAACAGGCCCCGGGGCTGAGCCGTCCCCCCAAAGCCCCGGCCGTACCAGAAAACCAGGGCAGCCGCAAAAATACTAAGGAAGGGAGCCCACTGGCAGACGCTTACAACACGGCTGGAGGAACAGGCTCAAATGGCCCCGTCACTACCCTGGAAGGGGAATTCTACGAGACTGCCCGAGTCTCAAAACCATCGAACCCTGCCCCAAACCCACAGATGGTAAGGAACCGGATGTAGGCAGGAAGGGGGGATCCAGGAAAAAGACAAGGGGGCGTGGAGGGAACTGAAGCAACCAACACCCCCAAGTCCCAACACGAACCAAAACGGGGCAGCCCCGGGGTTCCCAGGGAGCAAACAAACGAGAGTGTTGCCACCACCAAGGCTCAAGTGCAACGCCCCTGCTGCCCGCACCCGCTTAGTCAGCACAACTGGGTAACCGAGCCACAACAAGCAACAAACAAAACTCGCAGGACTCTGGGTCGAAGGAGTCACCGACCCCACAGGCAGCAGACGGAGGCAAAACAGAGTCACCCTGAGACAAGGGGTGAGAGCAACCCTCAAACTCGCAGGAAGCGAGGGGGGACTCTGGGGTCACATCCATCGGACCCGTGCGCCCCCAGGGGTTTCCCAGGGTACTGAGCGTTTACTATAAGAGGACTCGCGCTCAGGTAATCTCAGGCAGGGTACTGCTAACCGGCGCCCAAAGCTACCAAACAACTTATTAAGAGCTGAACCCCCGGGATGTGTACACTCATGGGGACCTAGCAGGCGGAACCACCAGAAAAATACTCAGAACACAAGGGACATAAGGGGCAAGAACGAAGGCAGACCCCCCACCAGGTAGATAAACAAAAATAAAAAGAAAACCCCGCAAGAGGACAGCATACCCAAGCGGAATAGAGCTGGCTGCCATGATTGGTGGAAACAAGCTGCACAGCACCCTGCACCCCACCAGTGCAAAACTGCCCCTTACCCTAAGAAGGGAGACAGAACTCCCGAGCACACAAAGAGCGGCCGAAAACCAAGCAGTAAACGGCCTAGCAGGGGCAGAACCCAAGGAACTTGCGGAAGGTGGCCCCAAGCCCCAAGGGCAGTACTTACAGGGTACCTAGGGAAGGGAACCCTAGACGCATGCAGCCCGAGTACTGGAGACTCACTCCCGGCTCATGCACCACCTAGAAGACAGACACCACACTCTTGGTACAGTGCTGAAATAACTATTAGAGCCGGAGCACACAACCGGTGCCTATAGCATCAGCCAAAGAACTGATGGGTGGATAGCCGGCGTGAGAGGTCTTGGGCTCCCCGTTCCCCCTCCCGGGAAGGGGGAAGCTGCGCAGACACCGCCGCAGTGACATGTGACATCATTTTAGTTTGCTTCTTTTCTATTGGGGAGTTCTATCCACTAGTTCGGCTTTTGGTAGGAAATTTAACCAGAATAGGGGTTTGTTTTTGAATGCTTACCTTTCTGGATGCTTGACCCGGTCGATGGCAGACCTAGAATGCTTCCAACCACATGGGGGTTTCTGTAGGCCATTGCTCCCCTTGCCTATCTGATAGGGCCAGGTTCTGGCCGTGGTCCCCAGTAGGCCCCTAGAACTCCATACACATGACTGATGCCAAAGTATGACATTAGCATATCAGCTGGTAAAGCTCCGGGGAGCTGACGGGGCTCCCCCCAGAAAATTATATTTGAGTGGGAAACATGATAAAGGGTAGGGATAAAAATTAAGATATCATAGACTGTTGCTTTTAGCAGGAAACCAAAATATCTAAATATGATTGTAATTATAACTAAATATGATTAATTACCAATAAAAATGATAGAAAGTTTCTTGGCCTATACATAGACAAGAGATTGAATATCAGCATCCATATACAACACATTTATTTATTTTATTGTTTATTTATTTATTTATTTATTTATTTATTTATTTATTTATTTATTTAAATACAAGAAGGTAAATTTGGTTTATTAGAGTACAGAGCCTTGAGGTTTTACATTCTTGTAAAGCCACTAGCACGCATAGCATTTCGGACAAATCCTTAATCTAACATATAATTTTAGGAAGGTAATTTCAAGCAAAATTAAAAAAAAATTTACATGTACATTGTAAGAAAGCATAAAAATACATTGTAAGAAATTATAAAAATACATTGTAAGAAGGTATAAAAATGCATTGTAAGAAAGTATAAAAAAAACATCATTGAATGTAATGAAATGCCATTATCTGGGTGAGCCTCGGAGGCTCCCTGGAGCTTATCGGGCTAATGTGTTTTATATTAGACCGGGACATTAGTTATGGAGTTTAGACCTACCAGGGACCACGAGCCAGAACCTGGCCCCTTCAGAGAGGTTTCAGGGAGTAATGGCCCTGGAAAACCCCTCTGTGGTTGGGGTTTTTCCTTATCTGCCAAAAAAAACTAGACCTGAAGGGCAGAGGAGGAGAAGACCAAGCCAGTCATGCACCGGAACCGATCTGACCCATGGAAAGAAGCAGAGCCACAGGAAAAAATGCACCGGGTTCGGACATCTAGCAAGTACCCAAAACCAAGGCTGGGCCGGTCCCCAATGAGCCACAAAGACTACTCTCCCTGGGAAAGACTCCAACCAAGCCAGAACTCAAAGCAACGGCGGGACCAGGTGCAAGAGGAACAGGGAACCCCACCTCGACCAGTCCTGCCAAAAGGAGAACACTGTGAAAGCCTCGTAGTCGGGGAAGAGCGCCACAGGTATGGAGACACCGAGAACACACCGACACAAAAAAGAACACCTCTGGGAGATGTAACCAGATGGGACCTCCTCCAGGTTACTAGGAACCCAAACCTGGGGAGCTGGGAAGAACCACACCCCTGGCAAGCAGACAAGTGGACCAACTGGGAGCCCATACCAGCCAGCCGTCGAAGTAGGCCAGAATCCGAATCCCGAGCAGACACAGACAGGTCACCAAGACACGGGTAAGACATGTAAATATGCGAGGTGCCAGAAGCAAACCAAGGAAGGCAATGAAAGCCTTCCCCCCCTATCCAATGAAAGCCTGAACCCCTATCATTAACTGTGACAGTCCCTGAACCCTGGAGGATAGGAAAGTGCCAAGAAGCATCCTGGAGGTCCAGGGACACCATCCAGGCACCTGGGCCCAACAGAAGCGGGACTGGAGACACATCAGTCAACTGAAAAGGGGCAAAGAATCCTGGGTGCAGACGGAACAAGTCCAGAAGAACCACAGATGCGTAACGTCCCGTGTTGGCATTGGAACTGGAGGGAATCCCGGGAGGAAGGGATGGGATTGACCATGTCCAAGTGCACCTACTCCAAGATGATATGACGAAGCACAGGGGAAGAAGCCTGCCCCACCAGCCCCGAACCCTCCAAAACGAGGCGCCGCCCGATGCCACCAGAGGTCAGAAGACAACCAAAAACACCCACGAACTGCGAGACCAAGCGCGAGTCAAAAGAGCAAGCCGCCTTCCCACCTCCCTATCGCCCCATCAACAGCAAAGGGATCGGAGCCCCTTCCAAAAGAAAAATTTTAATATAAATGAAAATGAAAATAAATAGAAAGACAAGCAGCTGACTGGCGGGCAGAGCACCGTGCCGGCCAGACTAAGAAGGCACTGAGAGAGCACAAAAGCCGCATGAAAAGGCCCACTTCGACAACAAAAACCAAGGCCCCAGCACGATCACAACACATGCCAAGACCCAGAAAGAGCAGTCTGCAAGCCTGGAAGACCTCAGAATCCCAGAAGGCAGAACTGGGTCACACACGAGGTAACCAAAGGCCTCCTGAACCCTCAAGAGGAAGCCTCAAGAGGGCCCAAGAGGAAGAAATCTCCGGAACGAAACCAAAGAACCCAAAAGGACCCGGAATCGAACCTGGGGGAGCCCAAATCACCACATTTGCCGGCGGAAATGCACCACAGAAAGGGCAAAGCACAGCACCCAGACAGAACCCCCAGTGAAATGGCCAAAAAGGACCAAAAACCGAGAGACACAAGGTGTGGGAGCAAGCATAAACTGACAGAGACACTGGGCCCAAACCCAAACAGACAGAAAACGTAAAACCGGGGTAAAAACCAACACCCCAAGTATATTTAGAGGAACGGAAGAAGAGCAGAACGCCTTAGAAAAAGCAAAGAAATAGCAACAGGATGATAAAACCCCAAAGGAGGTAAAAAAAATCCCCAAAAACGCGAGCTGGCACACCCAGGTACAGGTAAACAAACTGCAACGCCGCCCCGGTAGCCAGGCGGGGAATCAACTCGCAGAAGAAAATGGCCACCATAACAAAGGAGACGTGACCGATGCAAGAGATCAGAAAACAGGCCAGCAAATGTGGGAAATAAGCAAACGAGGGACAAAAAACCCCGCTCAAAAAGCAGAAACCCCAGGCAGGGGGCAAACAACCCCAGAACTGCTAGCAGGCACCCCCCACAGTCCCAGGAACCCGCAACATAAGCCCCAGGGCAGAGCCGTCCTCCACACCCTCTGCCCTTAAAGAAAAGAAAGAGTCCATGGGAAAGGCAGCAAAGAAAGAGCCGCTGGTAAGACCCAGAAGCCTCGGCAGGAGGAGCAGGCTCGAAAACCTCCGTCCCCAACCCGAACGGGGCAGCCCCCGAAGCCGCCCAAGTCTCGGCACCAACTAAACCCCGCCTCGACCTCAAAACACGCAGACAGTCCGGAGCCGGGAACAGGGAGAGGGAAGGGGCGAACAACACCTAACCCAAACAGGGCAGTCCCGGGGCATCTGGGTGGGAAACCAATCTAGCGCATTGCAGCAGCCTAAACTATGCTTGCAACGTAGATGCCGCCTGTACTCTAACAGTAATGATATCAGAATAGTACTGAACAAGAGAAGAACAAGCAGAGAACCCAACTCGCAAGACTCCAGGGTCAAGGTGTCAGTGACCCAACAGGCAGCACGACAGAGGCAAAAGAGGCAACTGTCACCCTGAGACAAGGGTACAGCAACCAACGAACCAGCACAAGACGGGTTGGAACCCGGAAGATGCATCCACTGGTCCATCGAGCCCCAACAGGGTTTTCCAGGGGCCCATAGGGTGACGACTATGGGAAGCTCGGGCAAGGTGTCGCTAACCAGTTAACACCCAAATCTAACAAGGGGTAGAGTCTAACACTGTAAACCCCTGCGACGTGTACAGTCATGGGGGCCTAGCAGAGGGCCACCAAACAATACCAGTGGAACTATAGCAACACTAGGCACCCTCCCCCCCCCCCAGGCAAATGAAAACAAAAAGAAAAGAAAAACTCCACAAAAGCACACTGTCCCTAGAAGCAACAGGAACCGGTCGCCGCGTAGGTGGCAGGCCGCGCAACACCTTGACGCCCCAACCAGCATGATACCAGTCCCTACCCAAGGCCAAACAAGGCCCCTAAGCCCCAGCTAGCTCCAAGGGCAAGGCAACTGCCGAGCAGCAAGAACTCCTATGAGAATGGGTCCCGAACGCCCCAGGGAAGATAACCCTGACATGCAGGGGCAGTACTCACAGGGCGCTCAGATAAGGAAGCCCCTAAGTGCATGCAGCCCTGGTACTGAAGAAAGACACCTGGCCACCACACAACACAATAACACAGCAGTGAGCAACACGCAGGCAAACACCACCTAAGAAATCGAGGCCAGAGAAGCATCTGTCCCGGTTGACATTAGCTTACAAACTGGAATGCTATGCAGCCGGTAATTACCTAAGTGTAATTACCTAAGTGTAGTTACAGGATGAGAGCTACACTCGTGGTGTTCCGTTTTCCCAACACTCTTTGTCATATAACGCTTTGAAACTACTGACGGTCTTGGCCTCCACCACCTTCTCACCTAACTTGTTCCAACCATCTACCACTGTTTGCGAAAGTGAATTTTCTTATATTTCTTCGGCATCTGTACTTAGCTAGTTTAAATCTATGACCTCTTGTTCTTGAAGTTCCAGGTCTCAAGAAATCTTCCCTATCGATTTTATCAATTCCTGTTACTATTTTGTACGTAGTGATGATATCACCTCTTTTTCTTCTGTCTTGTAGTTTTGGCATATTTAATGCCTCTAATCTCTCCTCGTAGCTCTTGCCCTTTAGTTCTGGGAGCCACTTAGTAGCATGTCTTTGCACCTTTTCCAGTTTGCTGATGTGCTTTTTAAGATATGGGCACCACACAACCGCTGCATATTCTAGCTTTAGCCTAACAAAAGTTGTGAACAATTTCTTTAGTATATCGCCATCCATGTATTTAAAAGTAATTCTGAAGTTAGAAAGCGTGGCATAGGCTCCTTGCACAATGTTCTTTGCGTGGTCCTCAGGTGATAGTTTTCTATCTAGAACCACCCCTAGATCTCTTTCTTTATCAGAATTCTTTAAAGATTTCTCACATAATATATAGGTTGCGTGGGGTCTATGTTCTCCTATTCCACATTCCATAACGTTGCATTTATTAACATTAAATTCCATTTGCCAAGTGGTACTCCATATACTTATTTTGTACAGGTCATCTTGAAGGGCATGACAATCATCTAAGTTTCTTATCCTTCCTATTATCTTAGCATCATCGGCAAACATGTTCATATAATTCTGTATACCAACTGGTAGCTCATTTATATAGACAATAAACATCACTGGTGCAAGAACTGAACCCTGTGGTACTCCACTTGTGACATTTCTCCAGTCCGATACATTGCCTCTGTGGTGAGGTCCGGGCGCCCCCCCCTTCTCGGGAAGGGGAGGGCTGCACGGCAGCAGAGTGTGACAGTTGTTTGTTTGCTTGTATCCTTGGGATTGAAGGGAGTTCTACCTCTCTGTTCAGTTTTTGTTGTTAGTTTCTTACCATGTGGGGTTTGTTTTGCTATGCCTACTTTTCTGGGTGCCTAACCCTGGTCGATGGCAGATAAGGAAAACCCCCAACCACAGGGGGGGGTTTTCCAGGGGTCATTGCTCCCTGAAACCTCTACGAAGGGGTCAGGTTCTGGCTTGTGGTCCCTGATAGGTCCAAACTCCATAGCTAATGTCCAGGTCTAATATAAAATACATTAGCTCGATAAGCTCCAGGGAACCATAGGGGCTCCCCACAGGAAATACATTGTATAAGAAATTTGACAGAAGGTACATTAAAGTAAATTTAAGGGTTATCCACAGGTATATTTTAGCATAATTTGAGGATTATTGCACGGTATGATGTAGCAAACTATGTGTATAACATGATATATGTAGCAAATGTAGCAAATTTGCTACAAACTATTTGCTACAAACTACAAATGAACTATAATGTAGCAAACTATGGGTATAAAATGATATAAGATAACAGCAATAATTACAATGGTAAAGTTGTGTGGCATAGGTACATATTTTTGGGAGTTGGGTAGCACTAGATACAGTGAGAGTTTCAAGCACTAGGTAGAAAATTATGAATTATGAAGATGAAATTAGGTATTTTTTGGTTTTATTTTTGAATAAGGCAAAAGTTTGACAGTTTTTCAATTTGTTAAGGAGGGAGTTCCATAGACCAGGTCCCTTTATTTGCAGAGTGTTTACACAGATTAAATTTGACTCTGGGGATATCAAAGAGATATTTATTTTTGGTGTGGTGGTTATGTGTTCTATTACATCTGTCCAAGAAGAGTTTCAGAACAGGGTTTGTATTTAAGAAGGGATTTAAACAGGGGGCTGAGTGTTGTCTGAAACCCGAGTTTGTTATTATTCTGATAACAGATTTTTGCTGGGTGATGATGGGCTTGACGTAGTTTGCAGATGTTGAGCCCCACGCACAGATATCATATGTAAGATAAGGATAGATTAGCGCATAGTATAGCGAGAGGAGAGCAGAGTTTGGAACATAATATCTGATTTTAGAGAGTATACCAACCGTTTTTGAGACTTTCTTGGTTATGTGTTGTATGTGGGTGCTGAAGTTGAGTCTCTTGTAGTCCGGTACATTAAAAAGCCCTTAGCAGTTTGAGGGTTAAAAATAAAAAACATGCATCTTATATGCCAGCAAATACAGTACCTAAATGATACACAGTAATTACAGTACAGTATTTTGAAAGCTGAACCTACCACTCTACTATATAATCAAATCACATTTATTGTCACACACACTGCATGTTAGTGGCTTTACAAGAATGGTGGCAACGATCCTCATTGGTGGCAACAATGGGGAATAGGTGAATGTCTTGTTGAAAGGTATAAGAAAGACACTTACAGGGTCAGAGCTAGAATTTTGAGAAATAAAACATATCATTGCACTTTGAGAACCTTACAGAGAATGCCTCAGACTTCAAAAGTGTATTCTCACCTGATGTGTCTGGAGGTGTAGAAAGTTGTCTGGGGTGATATAGAAAGTTCTTGCCTGTGTGTGGTCACGAAGAGGCTCCACTGTCACAGTAAGCTGGGTGTCACGAGCTCGGCCCTCACGCTGAGAAAACTCATATAGTGCTTCCCATGCTGCCAGTGTGTCCTGAACAAGAAAAACATAGCATAATTCGATCTTAAAACAAACTAAAAGGCACAACGTTTAATTTATGATAGTCATGCTTGGAAAAAGATTTAAAGTTATGGGGGGGGTGGTATAATACAAAAAATTGTTGAACTTTTAAAGAAAATTCATGAGAAGTCAGCAATAAGAGAAAGGGGCATAGGCTTAAACATCACACCCAAAAGATGTGCTACACAAGTAGTATGGGCATTAGAAATAAAATTCATGAATTAAATGAAGTTGCATGTAAAGAAAAAAAAAACATTATTGAATGTAATGAAATGCCATTTTCTGGGTGAGCCCCGGAGGCTGCCTGGAGTTATAAGACTGACATGCGCTATATTAGTCTGGGGCTTCAGTCAATGGAGTTCTGCCTACCGGGTACCAGAGCCGGAACCTGGCCCCGAGAAAGGCACAGGGAGCAATGGCCTAAGGAGACCCCCCCTTGTATTTGGGGGAATTCCTTGTCTGCCATCGATCGGGGTTAGGCACCCAGAAAGGTAGGCATCTCAAAATAAACCCCACATGGTAGGAAATTGCAAACAACCCAAGACCGAACAGAGAAACAAAACTTCCCAAAGGAAAACAAAGGAAACATGCAAACAAGCAAACATCATTCACTGCCGCCACGCCTCCTGTCCGCGCAGCGCTCCCCTTCCCAGGAGGGGGAGCCCTGGACCTACGTGCATGCTACTCCCACCTCAGTTCGGAGGCTGAGCATTAAAAATAAAACCGCCGACCAGAGGGAGGGAGGGTACTAGGGAGCCTCTGGGGGTTCACCCAGAAAATGGCATTTCATTACATTCAAAGCTGGGTTTTCTGTGAGGAGCCCCTTTGGCTCCCTGGAGCTACATAACCAGAGATAAGTAGAAAGAGGGATTTACTCGGGAGGCAGCCGCTTCGCATGGATCAATTCAAAGACAAGACAACTGGCTGCAAACTGCAACCCAAAGCCACACACGCATGATTGGGACAAGGAACATTTACTAAATAACGGGCAGTCAGGATCCTGTACGACCTCCAAAACCCCTGTGCCTGAACGTCAGCCCAGGATATGTTGCCAAACACTATAGTCAAAGCAGCATACCTATGAACGTCATGAGCACGAGGGAAGACTGCAGGCTGTCTAGACTTAATAATGCTTCAGATGATCTGAGAGACCCGAACCCTAGAAAAGGGAAAGAAAATCACATCAACACAAAGAGCATCCACAGCTACAGAGGTCGAGGCATGCAGGTAACAGTGCAGAGTCGCAACCAGACACAACACATGATGCACCCCCAGCCTGACTAACCAAGCATCAATAACCCATGAACCCCTCCGGAAGCCCGCCATCTCGTTCTTTGCCAGAAAAGGAGACAGCTGCAACTGAACAAAATGTCCACTGGACCAAAAGAGTAGTAACCTCTGCACCAGAGGAGAGCATGAAGCTCACTGATCCAACCCCAGAGGGCCAATGCCAACAGAAACAGAGGCTTCTGGAAGCACTCTCAAACCAAATGGGCGACCAAAAATTGAGAAGAGAGAAATGAGAACATTCTGTCCAAGGACCAGGACAGCTAAGGTCGCATGAGCAGGCCAGAGATGAAACAAAGCACGAGAAAGCTTACGGAATGCAAGCTAGAGCGGCTCTGCCAGTGCCCTGGGTTTGGACACCAAGCAAGCAGTGCCTGAAACCAAGGTTGGGCTGGCCACCACGGGGCTACAAGGATGACTCTCCCACAATAAGAATCCAACCAAGCCAGAACCCAAAGCAACAGCTGGACCAGGGAATTAGAAATAAACTTTATTTTATTTTTAACTTTAACTTTAGTTCCCTGTACAGTACAGGGAACCCCCACCTTGACCAGTCCTGCCAAAGAGTGTCCAATGTGATGGCTCTATAGTCAGGGATGGGGGTACCGCATATCTCGGGAGATGCCGGAACCATGTCAACGTGAAGAGTTCCACCTTCGGGGGTTCGTGTGACCGGCAGAACCAACTTAAGGCATCAGCATTGACCATCCATTCTGTGGACATGGGAAGAAACCGGGACAGACCGCCCACCAGGAGGACGTTGGACACACCTCAGATGGAAACTGCACGAAAAGCTAAGCCCAGAGAAACCAGACCACGAGTCATTCGAAGAGACCAGCCCCAAAGGGAGCCCCCGCAGTTCAGACAATGAACCACCAGAGCACAGTCTGAAGGTAACCTGATCATAGAGTCCCGAGAGACCTGAACCCCCCCGCAGCGAAAGTCAGACCACCGCAAACTCCCGCACTGCACTGTAAGCCCAACGGAAGGACAGAACCCACCGCCCCAGGCCGGCCTAGTGAACATGGGTCATAAAACCAAAGAACGTCGTGCCCAAGACTTTCACAGGTTTGCAGCTTTGGCTGCTGTGTTTTGGTAATATGTCCTGGGCTGACATTCGGGCACTGGGTTTTTGGAGGTAGAGCAGGTTCCTGGCAGCACGGTACCTCGCTAATATTCCTGGCACTTCTCGGGCTTGTGTAGCCTTAGGTCACAGGTTGCAGCCAGTTGCCTCGACTTCGAGTTGAGGAGCGAGTGGACATGTTTTCTCCCTGTTTTCCTTTATTTTATATTAGGTAGGTCTGGGAAGTTGAAGGGGCTCTCCATAGAAAACCAGCATTGAATGTAATGAAATGCCATTTTTGCGAGTGAGACCCAGAGGCTCCCTGGCATCCCTCCCTCCCTCCCCCCTTCCCTCCCTCCAGTCGGCGTTTTTTCACGTTTTTGATATTCAACCTCTTAACTGGGGTTGGGTAGCCGGCGTGGGAGGTCTAGGGCTCCCCCTTTCCCCTCCCAGGGAGGGGGGAGCAGCGCAGACAGTGGCATGTTGGCTGTGGTGATGTCATGCTTGTTTGCTTGTTTTCTGATGGGAGAGTTGTGCCTGGTCGTTCAGCTTTAGGTTTGTAATTTTTAACCTACTGTTGTTTGTTTTAGGATTCCTACCTTTCTGGGTGCCTGACCTGGTAGATGGCTGACATTGACTGCTTCCAACTACATGGGGTGTCTATAGGCCATTGCTCCTTGTGCCTCTCTGAGGGGGCCAGGTTCTGGCTCATGGTCCCCAGTAGGCCAAGAACTCGATCGCTTGACTGTTGCCATGGTTTAATATATTCACATCAGCCAGGTATATCTCCGGGGAGCCTCCAGATCTCACCCAGAAAATGGCGTTTAATTACATTCAACACTGGTTATGTTATTACTGATCCTATTATTATTATTATTATTACAGTACATTCATAAAAACCTTACCTGTGTTGACATCCAGCCACCATCGTGGCAGCGCTGAGACTGTAACCACCTAACAATACTCGGTGCCATGATCTCCCCTCTGAGGGAGTAGAGCCTAAGCGCATAAGCAGTTGCTGCTACATTGCCTGAATCGTGGCGGTGGGCAAGACGTGGCTGTAAGTGTGGACGCTGAGACTCAACGCGGTAGGAAGGCAATGGCACCAGGTCTTCGCCCCAGTAAACATACTTCACTGTTACCACGAGAAAAATACCATTAAATAAGCAATTGTAATTGAGAATCCTAGAGTAGGAGTAGTTCAGAAATATCTTGATAATGGCATATAAGACATTAGGGAAATTTATATACAACCCAAATGCAATTTACAGTATAATACTGACTTATTGCATAGAATGAAATGTAAAGGGATAACAATTTTGCAGGGAGGCATGTACTTGACTTGCCCTTAAATGGCTCCAATCGCTATATGTGATCACCTTCTGTACTCAAATTGTCATGCACACCATGATGTAAAACTTTTAATTAGCCAAGCCAATTAAGGATTAAATAAAGATCGAAGTCTAAACTACATTGCATTAAGTACTGAAGATGCAGAGATTAACCAAGTTCCACACACCACCTAGTACAGTATCACATACACACATTTCACACAACCATCAGACTACCCATAACTCACCTTCCTGGCGAGCATTACGTGTGACAAACTCAAAGGCCTTGTCAGCTTGGGCAGATTCAGAAAGATGGAGTGATAGTGCTACCAAGGACACCTCCAATGGACGTGAGGCTTGTCCTACCAAAGAGAGATTTTCCTGCAGCCATCTTGCTCCTCGAGCAATGGCCGCCAGTACATGCTCATCAAGTGGCTGTAGGGGGTTCACCAAAGAAGTCAGGCTTATGCAGTATCGCAAATAATATATGTAGATTATTTAATAAATTGTATCAAAATATAACACAGTGCAAGTATGCATAGCTGAATCAATAAAATATCATGTAATGAAGAGATAATTTTAAGGCAATTTTTCTAATTTTACTTAAACATTACAGAAACATGCCTGAAATCTACTATATTTTGTACTGGCTAATTAACCTGTAAATATGTAATGTAAGGAAGGGGTAATTTTTGGAAGAATGTGTTAGTGTTGAAAACTCAACTGTGTAGATTTGTAAGGGAAAGATATTTGGAATTTCCACAAGTGCAGTGGCTAGTCCTGCACATGTGCAATACATGGTCACAATGTGAGGATGTTCTCCTCTAAAAGAATATAAACATCAATATAAGAAATAAATTGTCTCAAGTACATTCAGGGATTGAAAATATGTGTTTAAATCAGTGTTAAATGTAGGAAACCAGTTTGGACCTCAATGAGAGAAATAAATATATAAATTGAGGATATGATTTGAAAAGAAACATTATTGGAATGCTAAGTAGTAGTTGGACAGAGAAGCTTGCCAGTGATTCACTTGGTGGGTGGCAGGTAACCAGGAAAGATGGCCGACATTCAGTGGGATGCTCATGGTCTTCAGAAATTATAATTAGCCACAACCAGATCCCAGTGGTATGCCAGCAAAACGTAGGAGAGAGAGTACCTCAGAGAAATCATCACTTCTTGATGTTATAATGGAAAGGGACTCCGCTTTAAAACAGTAACACTTCTTCTCTTTCTCCTCCCCCCTCTTCACTGTCTTCCAAATGCTAACAAGAGTCCTCAGTAAAGGTCCTCAATAAAGGTAAGATATACATACTGTATTGTAGCTAGTACAAAAAGAGTGGTATTCGGTATAAAATGCATTTTTAAGTTAATATTTTTCGGGTGTGTGGAACAGATTAATTCAATTTACATTATTTCTTATGGGAAAATTAGTTCCGAGTTATGACATTTTACGACCTGTTGAATTACGACCTGTCTCTGAGAATGGAGAATAAGTAGAAGTACCCTGTAATTACCTAAGTGTAGTTACAGGATGAGAGCTACGCTCGTGGTGTCCTGTCTTCCCAGCACTGTAATTACTTAAGTGTAATTACCTAAGTGTAGTTACAGGATGAGAGCTACGCTCGTGGTGTCCCGTCTCCCCAGCACTCTTTGTCATATAATGCTTAGAAATTACTGACGGTTTTGGCCTCCACCACCTTTACACTTAACTTGTTCCAACCGTCTACCACTCTGTTTACAAAAGTGAATTTTCGTATATTTCTCCGGCAGCTTTGTTTCGTTAGTTTAAATCTATGACCTCTTGTTCTTGAAGTTCCGAGTCTCAGGAATTCTTCCCTATCAATATTATCTATTCCTGTTACTATTTTGAACGTAGTGATCATATCGCCTCTTTTACTTCTATCTTCTAGTTTTTTGCATATTTAATGCCTCTAATCTCTCCACGTAGCTCTTGTCCTTCAGTTCTGGGAGCCACTTAGTGGCATGTCGTTGCACCTTTTCCAGTTTGTTGATGTGCTTCTTAAGATATGGGCACCATACAACCGCTGCATATTCCAGCTTTGGTCTAATAAAAGTCGTGAACAATTTCTTTAGTATTTCTCCATCCATGTATTTAAAAGCAATTCTAAGGTTAGAAAGTGTAGCATAGGCTCCTCGCACAATGTTCTTAATGTGGTCCTCAGGTGACATTTTTCTATCTAAAACCACCCCTAGATCCTTTTCTTTATCAGAATTCTTTAAAGATTTCTCACATAATTTATAGGTTGTGTGAGGTCTATGTTCTCCAATTCCACATTCCATAACATGGCATTTATTCACATTAAATTCCATTTGCCAAGTGGCGCTCCATGTACTTATTTTGTCCAGGTCTTCTTGAAGGGCATGACAATCATCTAAGTTTCTTATCCTTCCTATTATCTTAGCATCATCAGCAAACATGTTCATATAATTCTGTATACCAACTGGTAGATCATTTATGTAGACAATAAACATCACTGGTGCAAGAACTGAACCCTGTGGTACTCCACTTGTGACATTTCTCCAGTCCGATACATTGCCTCTGATCACAGCCCTCATTTTTCTATCAGTCAGAAAATTTTTCATCCATGTTAGAAGCGTACCTGTCACTCCTTCAATATTTTCCAGTTTCCAGAACAACCTCTTATGTGGAACTCTGTCGAAAGCCTTTTTTCGGTCCAGATAGATGCAGTCAACCCAACCATCTCTTTCCTGTAATATCTCTGTTGCTCGATCATAGAAACTGAGTAAATTAGATACACAGGATCTTCCAGATCGAAAACCATACTGTCTGTCTGATATTTTTTTTTTTTTTTTTTTGAGATATATACAAGAGTTGTTACATTCTTGTACAGCCACTAGTATGCGTAGCGTTTCGGGCAGGTCTATGGAATGTGATCCCCTGCCGCGAAGAGTCGTTTTTTCATCCAAGTACACATTTTACTGTTGCGTTAAACAGAGGCACCAGTTAAGGAATTGCACCCAGTAAATCCTCCCCGGCCAGGATACAAACCCATGACATAGCGCTCGCGGAACGCCAGGCGAGTGTCTTACCACTACACCATGGAGACTGTAAAACACTCTCCAGGTGTTCTACCCATTTAGTTTTAATTATTTTTTCCAATGTTTTGACTATTACACTTGTCAATGATACCGGTCTATAATTAAGGGGTCTTCCCTGCTTCCACATTTGTAGATTGGAACTATGTTAGCCTTTTTCCACACATCAGCTACAACTCCTGTATATAGGGATGCCTGAAAAATCAGTTGAAGAGGAATGCTGAGCTCAGGTGCACATTCTCTCAGAACCCATGGTGAAACTCCATCTGGACCAACTGCTTTGTTCTTATTTAGCTCCTTGAGCATTTTTTCCACTTCATCTCTGGACACCTCTATGTGCTCTATGTTGTTCTCTGGAATTCTTATTGTATCTGGTTCCCTGAAGATTTCATTTTGTACAAACACACTTTGGAACTTTTCGTTTAATGTTTCACACATTTCCTTTTTATTTTCCGTGAATCTATTTCCCATTTTCAACCTCTGAATATTATCCTTTACCTGCAATTTGTTGTTTATGAATTTATAGAACAGACCTGGTTCTGTTTGCATTTGTCTGCAATCCCTTTTTCAAAATTTCTTTCTGCCTCTCTCATCACAGCCGTGTAGTTGTTTCTCGCATCTTTGTATCGCTGGTATGTTTGGGGTTCGGCCTCTTCCTGTATTGATTCCATTTTTGTGTCTTTTGGTCTCTGGCCCTCTCACACTTTCTGTTGAACCAATCCTGTTTCCTAGTTCTGCTTCTCTGTTTTGGTATAAATTTTTTTGTGCCTTTATCATATATTTCACATAACCTGACATACATCTCATTCACTTCCTTGCCTAGCAACAAGTCTGTCCAATTATACTCACTAAAAAATTTTCTAAGGTTGCCATAATGTCCTCTCCTAAAGTCAGGTTTTTCATTTGCATCGACCGTCATATTTTCTTCCAGATTATAACGCATTGCATACTTTATTCCCAAAAAGACATGGTCACTTTTACCCAAGGGAGGAAGGTACTGAATGTCAAATATTTCTTCCTCCTTGGTAAATATCAAATCTAGCATGGAGGGGACGTCCCCTTCCCTCATCCTCGTAGGTTGTTTAACATGTTGATATTATATCATTTCTCTCCAGGTGTTCTACCCATTTAGTGTGTGTGTGTGTGTAATTACCTAAGTGTAATTACCTAAGTGTAGTTACAGGATGAGAGCTACGCTCGTGGTGTCCCGTCTTCCCAGCACTCTTTGTCATATAACGCTGTGTGTGTGTGTGTGTGTGTAATTACCTAAGTGTAATTACCTAAGTGTAGTTACAGGATGAGAGCTACGCTTGTGGTGTCCCGTCTTCCCAGCACTCTTTGTCATATAACGCTTTGAAACTACTGACGGTCTTGGCCTCCACCACCTTCTCACCTAACTTGTTCCAACCGTCTACCACTCTGTTTGCGAAAGTGAATTTTCTTATATTTCTTCGGCATCTGTGTTTAGCTAGTTTAAATCTATGACCTCTTGTTCTTAAAGTTCCAGGTCTCAGGAAATCTTCCTTATCGATTTTATTAATTCCTGTTACTATTTTGTATGTAGTGATCATATCACCTCTTTTTCTTCTGTCTTCTAGTTTTGGCATATTTAATGCCTCTAATCTCTCCTCATAGCTCTTGCCCTTTAGTTCTGGGAGCCACTTAGTAGCATGTCTTTGCACCTTTTCCAGTTTGTTGATGTGCTTCTTAAGATATGGGCACCACACAACCACTGCATATTCTAGCTTTGGCCTAACAAAAGTCGTGAACAATTTCTTTTGTATATCACCATCCATGTATTTAAAAGCAATTCTGAAGTTAGAAAGCGTGGCATAGGCTCCTCGCACAATATTCTTTATGTGGTCCTCAGGTGATAGTTTTCTATCTAGAACCACCCCTAGATCTCTTTCTTTATCAGAATTCTTTAAAGATTTCTCACTTAATATATAGGTTGTGTGAGGTCTATGTTCTCCTATTCCACATTCCATAACATGGCATTTATTAACATTAAATTCCATTTGCCAAGTGGTGCTCCATATACTTATTTTGTCCAGGTCATCTTGAAGGGCATGACAATCATCTATCATCTACAAAGTTCCTCTGCTCCAGATGTTCCACTAGCTTTATTTGCACAATCTTCTCCATCATCTTGCATGGAATGCAAGTTAGGGACACTGGCCTGTAGTTCAGGCCTCCTGCCTATCACCCTTCTTGTATATTGGGACTACATTGGCCATCTTCCAAATTTTGGCAGTTCACCTGCTACTAGTGATTTGTTGTACACTATGGAGAGTGGGAGGCACAGAGCTTCTGCTCCTTCCTTTAGAATCCATGGTAAGATTCCATCCGGGCCTATAGCCTTTGTCACGTCCAAATCTAGCAGATACTTCCTCACCTTCCCACTGATAATCACAAACTCCTCTAATGGTATCTGGTTTGATATTCCCTCTCTTATCTCTGGGACTTCTTGCTCTGAGGTGAAAACCTCCTGGAATTTCTTATTGAGTTCCTTGCACACTTCCTTGTCTTTTGTAGTGAATCTTTCTGCCCCTATCCTCAGTTTCATTACCTGTTCCATCACTGTTGTTTTCCTCCTGATGTGGCTATGTAGCAGTTTGAGTTGAGTCTTTGCCTTGCTCGCTTTGTCATTTTCATATTGCCTCTCTACCTCTCTTCTCATCCTGACGTATTCATTCCTGGCGCTCTAGTATCTTTCTCTGCTCTCTAGTGTTCTGTTGTTTCTATAGTTTTTCCACACCCTTTTACTTAGTTGCTTTGCTAGCTTACAACTCTGATTAAACCATGGGTTTCTCATCTGCATTTCATTTTTTTCATTTTGGACTGGGACGAACTTGTCTGTTGCCTCCTTACACTTCCGTGTGATGTAGTCCATCATGTCTTGAACCGTCTTTCCTCTAAGCTCTGTTTCCCAAGCTATTTCAGTTAGGAATTTTCTCATCTCCTCATAGTCCACTTTCTCTGTAATGAGCTGACATTGTAACTATATGGTGTGAATGATAGATGAAATTGTTTATGTAATAATCTAAGATGAGGTCTGATAAAGACCTTTTGTGCCCTCTGTAATGCTTTTTGCATTACTGCTCACAGGATGAGTATGGGGTGCACAATAAACTAGTCGAATCCGGTGGCAACAATCAAATCCTCATAGTCTCCCTTCCCGAATGCCGGCCTCTTGCTTTCTGGTCCCTTCCTTGAGTACATTAACTGTTTTCGACCAGATATTCAAACAACAGTACACTGTGATGACTCATACCCATGGGGCTTCAAGACCAATTGGTCCCAAAATGGACCCTAGTGGCAGCCCACTTATCACATTTCTCCATTCAGATTTGTTTCCATTTAGTTTGACCCCTTGTTTTCTTTCCTTCAACCATTGTTTTATCCCTTCTAATATTTTACCATTTATTCCATGGGCCTGTAATTTCCATGCCAGTCTTTCATGTGATACCTTATCAAAAGCTTAAGCAAAATCCATGTATACTCCATCCACTGGAAGCCTTTGTCTGAATAGCTGGTTACTGTTTCCAAAAATGTGAGCAAGTTTGTAAGGCAGGATCTGTTTTTAAGAAGACCATGTTGTGTCAATTGTAGAAGGTTGTTCACTGAAAGATGGTGAATGATGCCCTCCCTGAGGATTCTCTCCATGAGCTTGCAGATGTGTGATGTCCTATTAATTGGTCTATAGTTTTCTGCTGAGCTCTTTCTGCCTTTTTAAATCTAGGGGGTGACATTTCTACACAGTATTTCCAATCTAGGGAAATTACCCCTTGGTTCAGAGATTCTGTGAAGAGTAGTTTCAGCAGTAGGCATAGTTCTTCTGCCAGTTCCTATAAGACTTTGGATTGAATTCCATCCACACATAATACTTTTGAGTCTTTTAGTTTGTCAATGTTCTTTCTAATTATTTTGCATGTTATGGGTATATCCTTATATTCATTCTCCTCTCCTTCTTCAAACATTTGTGTATTTGATTATTTGATTACTCTCATAATTAGTATAGAGCTGACTTTAATGACCTTTATATTTCCATGCAGTAAGGAAGGATTTCAATAGTTAATACTCTAGGGTATGGCTTAGAAGCTCGTGCCCCCTTACAACACTCCTTAAAAGGATGGATTCCAGAGGTCCCTATCTGCTGCTCAATTGAAACTTAAGGCACTCCTATGAGGAGCTACTTTGGTATGTAGGTGTTAGGTGATCCATGTCCTACTCATATAAATTGCTAACCTCCATATTATCGATAATAACATTTGGACCCTTTAACACAGACAGGTGCAAGCCACTAGAATTTTTTCTCAAACCATCATTAAAAAATGTTTTATGATGCAGAAAGGAAAATGAATAAGTTTTAAACGCATACCAAGAAATTGATATAATTTAGAGTGTGTGTGGTTAGAAGGTTAAGGATTAAGAAAAGACAAATAAATAAAACTAACTAACGTATTGCTGGGTTATAGCAAAAATGTTTTTAATATAGGGTGATTGTTCTGTGAAGCTTTGCTGAATAAATCAATTGCTAACTATAAACATACTTTTCTCATAGGCCCTTGGCAGCTTGCTAGTGCTAAGAACTGGCCCAGGTTACCCGTTACAGTACTGCCATACACAAAACTGTGTATTCTCAGTTTCTATGCTTATACTGTGTGTCCATCATCATTCTACATTACCATAACATTTGACAAGATGCTGGTTTCCTTTCCACATTGAGGCTGCTAGTGGAAGGTGGCCCTCGGAAGGCTCATGTGGAAGCTGAGGTGGCCTTTTGATAAACTCCAGTATATAATGGGGGGGGGGGCAGGGACCTCTGACAAGCTGCTAGCTTTCTGTCCCCCATCAAAACCACTAGAGATATTAGCCCTCAGATAAATTCAGATAAATAAAATTTTGCATACTGGATCCCGTACTTACCGAGGGCAGGCCTTTCAGCGCTAGAAGACTGAGCATAGTGTGGGCAGTGGAGGAGAGGTTAAGGGCATGTGTGGTTTCCCCAGTAAGGGAGTAGGGTGATGGCACCAGCTTCCTGTCACCAACCTCACCATTGGGCTCCCACCATGCCCCATGTGATGCCTGCTGTGCCAACACAAACCTAATCATCATGCTCAATGTTAATAATCATAATATAATGACAAAAATAATAATAATAATAATAATAATAATAATAATAATAATAATAATAACAATAACAATAATAGTAGGATGAAAATCCACACTTGTATATTTGTGAAATTTATGTAAGGAATTTACATCAAGTCTTTTGCACTCTCCTGTGATCAACCAGGCTGTGACTCATACATCAGGTTGCGAGCAGCTGCATCCAACAGCCTGGTTGATCAGTCAAGCAACAAGGAGGCCTGGTCAACAACCAGGCCGTGGAGATGCTAAGCCCTGGAAGCACCTCAAGGTAAGGTAGGTAACCTCTTGAGAGCTTTGTCAAGGTCTGAGTGTGTGATTAGGAGGAGACTTGCATCTCAACATCTAATGAACTCATCACTCACTTCCCCAATATTAGTACTTAAGACATGCAACTTCACCAGTGCAATAATGTCTTAATTCAATACATACAACTTCACCAGTGTAATAATTTTCATCAATTTACATGTAGTTATTATGTTAAATTCAAATTTTCTACAATGTACCTCTTAATTTATCTTATCTAAAATAAAATGTTTATTCAGGTAAGGTACATACATACAAGAGATTTTACATAATTTGATCAATATATAGATGGAGCTAGTACATACAATGCCTAAAACCACTATTACGCAAAGCGTTTCGGGCAGGAAAAACATTAATGACTAATGACTATGACTAATGACTAATCTGTTAGATTAAGGACCTGCCCAAAATGCTATGCATGTTAGTGGCTTTGCAAGACTGTAAAAACACCCTCTACAAATAGATGTAGATAAAATAAGTGCTTGGAGGCATCTTGTGACAAAAATAATTCAATGTGAATCAATGTCATTTTAAGGAATGTGGAATCAGAGAAAATAGACCACACACAACTTATAAATTATGTGGGAAGGAATTAAAGAACTCTAATAAAGAACAAGATCTAGGGATGGTTTTGGATAGTAAACTGTCACAGGAAGAAGACATAAAGAACATTGTGCAAAGAGTGAATGCATGGTTTTCCAACTTCAGACTTGCTTTTAACTACTGTACATGAATGGGGAAATACTAAAAAAACTGTTCATTACTTTTGTGAAACCAAAACTGGAATATGCAGCAGTTGTATGGTGCCAATATCTCAAGAAGCACAACAATAAACTGTAAAAGCTGCAAAGGCATACTACAAAATGGCTTCTAGAACTGAAAAACAAGTTATGGGGCTAGGCTAGAGGTGTTAAATATGCCATAGCTAGAAAAATAGAAGAAAAAGAGGTGACATTATGACCACTTACAAAATAATAACAGGAATTGACCAAATTGACAAAGAGGAATTCCTGAAACCAGCAATTTCAAGAACAAGAGGACACAAATTTAAGCTAAGGAAAAAAAAGTGACCCCCAAAAATATTAGAATTTTGAATACTCATGGCTTCGTTTTGCATCTTTTCCAGCCCTCCAAGCATTCTCTCAGGCACTAGAGCAAGCATGGGTGCAGCATAATCAATCAGAGACCTAATATATGAGAGATACATCATTTTGACAATTCTCACATTTGCACCAAGCTTGGATGGTAGCCTGCCACAGCCTTGAGAGCACGGAGCCTCTCTCTACATTAGCGACCCAGTCTGGCTACAACACTGCGGTACAGTGGAACTTCAAGACCAAGGTATTTGTATCTGGTTACATAGTTGAGCAGAGAGCCATCATGCAACTGCATTTTGCGAACGGCCCCATCTCGTCTGGGTGGGCGTCGGTTCAGGATCTTTGTTTCTCTACTGAGATTGCCAAGCCTAGTTCCTGACATGTGTGCAATACAGAGTTCAGAACATTTTAGGTGTTGGTATACCCATTGGTGTGGATCAGTATATCATCCGCATAGCTAATGATGTGTTCGCTGGGTCTTTTAGTTACTGAGTTTAAAAGTGCATTGATTAACACATTGAACAGAATAGGGGGTATAGGTGTTTTGTTAGTTGTCTCTTCAGAGGTTGCATGGCGTTTCACTTTCCTTCTTATGATGTCTTCAACGAAACTATTTGAGAAGCCGATGTTGACTAGGACCTGCCTTACCCTACAGAGTTCTTCATCGAGTTGCTTACATCCTGAGCTGTGGCTGAGGGCACGGTCGAAATAAGCGTTAACAACACTCTTTTTGTGCCTGTCCAGGCAGTCACTGTTGGCATTCAGGCACATTCCTATGTTTGTTTCCTTAGTGTAGACTGCAGTGTGGAAACCGCTCCTTTCCATGACTGTTACATCTAGAAAGGGCAGCTTCCCATCCTTCTCCACCTCGTAAGTGAAACGCAACTCAGAATTCTGCTCAAATGCCTCCTTTAGTTCCTGCAGATGTCTGACATCAGGTACCTGTGTAAAAATGTCGTCAACATACTTGCAGTATATGGCCGGTTTCAAGTTCATGTCGACTAAGACCTTTTGCTCGATGGTACCCATGTAAAAGTTTGCAAACAGGACACCTAGGGGAGAACCCATGGCGACCCCATCTACTTGCTTATACATGTGCCCATCCGGGCTCAAGAAGGGTGCTTCTTTAGTACAAGCTTGGAGTACTTTCCTTAGAATGTTTTCTGGTGCCAATCACCGGGAAGCAGTCAAGTCACGTAAATACAGAGACCTTGAGCACCACTACAATTTTGTCCCCATTGCCTCAGAGACACTTGGTGCATGGGGTAAAAGTGCTGCTAGCTTTTTGAAGGAGTTGGGGTCTAAGCTAATCGAAACAACTAGAGACCCTAGCGCTGCCAGTTTTCTTTTTCAGCGCCTTAGTGTGGCAATCCAGAGAGGAAATGCTCACTGCATCCATGGTTTCTGCCCGCCATCTGAGGAGCTGGAGGAGCTATACAACTTGTGACAAGCAGCCTTGTACCATGCATGTAATCAATATTGTAACTTTTTTGTGTAATGACATTTTCAAATAAAGTTACATAAATATACACAAATACCAAAAGAACAGGGGTGGTTATCTTGAGGTTATCTTGAGATGATTTCGGGGCTTTAGTTTCCCCACGGCCCGGTCCTCGACCAGGCCTCCACCCCTAGGAAGCAGCCCGTGACAGCTGACTATTACCCAGGTACCTATATTACTGCTAGGTAACAGGGGCATAGGGTGAAAGAAACTCTGCCCATTGTTTCTCGCCGGTGCCCGGGATCGAACCTGGGACCACAGGATCACAAGTCCAGCGTGCTTTCCGCTCGGCCGACCGACTCCCGACTCTAGCTCAGGGTCTCTAGTATGCCAGAGAACTGCACAATTGATGGCAACTTTCAGACATTACACACATTGGAGATGTTAGCTACAGAAAGCCACAAGGGCCCCCCCCCCCAGAAATATAGCCACATAATCACAGAAAACATGTAATATTTGATACAAATGCTTCTTATTAACAATCTTCCTAAATTTTTCAGTGTTTGTGACCTGGTTTCTTTCACAAGCTGGTAAAATAAACTTGCATCTTATTTGTAAAGACACCTAACCAAAAAATACTAATCCTGTTGTGTTCTAAAATTACTTAAAATAATATGAATGAATGAATGAATACTAACAAATAAAATTGATAAAGTATTGGATGTGAATGAACTTTTTAATTGATGGCCAATGCATCTTACTGAGCCTCCATACTTAACTGGTTCTGCAAATCTGAGAGTTTCTTCTTAAGAGCTGCAATCCCCATCATTGCAATATTCTCTGGCTTAAGAGCTCCTGCACTCTCAATATTGTAATAGTACTTGTTGGGTTTGGCTGTTGGATCAAACTCTGCCTGGGGTGTATTTTCATCGAAGTGTAACAAACTAGGCTGTTGTAAGAATTATCCAGAGTGGTTTATCGACAAAAGAGAATGGGAAGCTGAGCCGCATGGTGACCTGACCCCCAGGGGAATTCGCGGTGGAAATAACCGACGCTTTGTTCATAGCTGCGTATAATGAATCATCCTATAGTATTCAGTAATTTAGAGAAAATTAGCCTTTATTCATTTTGCATTAAAATTGTATTGTATAATAGTACTGGATACAATATCAAGAGTATTCTAATTATTGAGTTTAAGTCACCATCAGTGACGTCACGAATCAGATCTAACTTTTAAGGCGGAGTGACCGGCGGTCATAGGTCAGCAGGGTTGACATGTCTAATATTTCTCAAAGTTTTAATAACCATTTTTGTGATCGGGAACAGCTTTGCCGTTAGATGTTTGTGTAATCTAATTAAAGTAAAATAATTCAACCAGTCTGGATCAATTCAGTATAAACAGAGGATAATTGTTATAACTTAACCTTGCTAAAGTAACTGGGTAAGCGATGCGGAACAATACAATGTTCTAGTCTGGGCGAGATCAGACGAGGACAAATCAGTGTGGTCACGGAAGCAGCTGGGAGAGGTCAAACATCTTACCTCTCCCCGAGACCAGCCCAACATCTTAGCTGGAAAATATAGAGGTATAGTTGCTATGGTTATGTATAGAAATAGTCTCATTTGCCAGTCAGGTCAAGTAGGGAGTGTTAAAGTGATAGGGAGTGAACATATTTAGATTTTGTTTTAGTTTTCTTTTAATAAATTAAATTTGTTATTAATTTGCATTTTATTGTTTCCATTTGGTTATGTGTATACTTGTCCTGGTCACGTGGTCCACACGAGGCAGAGTTGGATTGGGCGCCGATTCTAACATCGAATCATTCCCGTGTAATTAATTCCACACTCAAGTTTCCGAGGTTATAAACTACTAGTGGGGATCAAGCCCCAAGGTTGATTAATTAGCGTGATCGATCCAGACCTCGATCATTGCTCTGTGTTACTGGTCTGGTGGTGGCAGCAGAGGTGACTCTAGGGTTTTGCTCAGAGCTTAGGTCACGTCATACTGGGTGTAGAATCCTAAGTCGGTCAATCGTCTTAGGACCACGTGGCGTGGAGTTGGCTTTGGTAAAAGTTTTGGAGTCCCTTGGTAGAGAATAAAAAGTAAGAATACGGGTAGAGGGAGTAGAAGGAAGAGAAGTAAAGAGAGAGGAACCTTAACCCGTGTTACAATGGTGCACAGCGGTGGTTTCAACAATTTTGTTTGAAATTGTTGAAAGGCTCACGCGTCTAGCCGTTCGAACACGTGCGCGGATGCTAAGGAGACAGCCGCGGGCCAGGATTAGCAGTGCGCCCCACAAGTGCATTTGAGTGGGGATTGGCGAATCTTGGGTCATGCGGGCTGATATGATTAAGGTTTAGTTAGTAAGATTAGGCTGTTAAAATAGATTTATTGAAAAGGAGACCGCTCCGAGTTGATTGGACTGGGTACCATACTCGACCCATTGCGATTAATTCAGAGGTGTTGGGAGCCACCATACTCTCAACAGCAGTTCCTTGAGGGCTGTCGGGGGCGGATATATCTGTGGGACGCCAGTAGATAGTCCGAGGGCGTTATTAGACGACCCAAACCGCTAGGAAAAACGGAAATCCGTGAAGGGCGTTGCGGCCTCCGAGGGACGGACTAGTAACCTACCTAGCAGCGATTCAACAACTAAGTGATCGCACACTTAGTGGAGGTTGAGTCGTCCCTAGTCATAATTGTTGCTGAAAGCTGCGTGTCGCTCTGTTGGAACCTAGAGGGTTCCAACAGACCTAACGTACCACACCTAGCCCCTAGGCTAGGTGTGGTACGGCGAGCCGGTAGGAGCAATTATAAGATTAAGTCGAGTGCATTTTTGAATTAAGTATACTTCAATTTATAAAGTAAATTCCGTTTATTTTCGTTGTTCTAGAGATTAATTTTTTTTCCCTTACATTCAATCCCCGGTTAAAAATTTTTTTTTTTTTTTTATCAAAGTGTTTAGCATTTTCTTGCATATTAGGCTAAGTGCGTACATTAAGTTTTGCAATTCCCTGTTGTATTAGTCTAAGTCAGAGGTGTTGTTACTAGAGTGTAGTTAATCCTCTGGACTTAGGGCTATATGGGGGTCACGATAGATAAGTGAAGGAGTTTAAGGGATAGTAAGTTGCGTGTAAATGCTTAATAGAATCCGTGGAATATTTCTAAGTATTTTGGGATAAGTTTTCGGCTAAGTCAATGTCGGAAAGTCGTTAACTGTAATTAATTTGTATTCGTGGGTCACGTGTATGATCTGGGTATCATTAGGATTCCCCAGTCGATGCGCGTGATATTTTCTAGTTTTTACCAGTAAGACGGTAAAATTGTGTTTGTAGACTTAGAATTCTGTTTTCAGTAGAAACGTAGGTGGAAAATTTTCTAAGTCCAGCTTGGGCTAGAATCTGACTTTTTGGCGGAAATTCTAATTTTCAGGTTTCGTGTATATCCTAGGGTCAGTATTACTCTCTAGTGCGCGCAAGGGACGTAATTCTGTTCGTAAAGCATTAAACAGTGATAATTACATTTTTGCCGAATTTAGTTATTTTTCGAGAAAATCGTGTTGTAATTTTGTCAGAGTCCATTTGAGGTGAAAATCTCGGATTTTGACGAAAATTCGAATTAGTGAGTGTCGAAACCGCCCGAAGTGTCAGTATTGTTCTGTATACAACGTCAGTAGTAAATAATAACGTATTTATATCTGGAAACGAGAAACCCAAATTTTTGTGAATTAAAGGAGTTTTGTGATATTTGGGGTGATAGAAATTTTTTTTCACTCGGAGTCAGAAAAATTGGCAGAGTCCAGCAATGGAGTAAAAACGCAGTTTTTGATAAAAATTCAATTTTTGATAAGCATATATAGGTCCTGGGTGTCTATATTAATCGCTAGAGCGGTTTATTAACGTAAAACTAGTTATTTTCCTTCAGAACAAAAATTTTGATTTTTCAGCGTTTAAGCGAAAAAGCGCGGGACTTAGTTTTTCAGCGCAGCTGGTCCCGCTCCATCAGTCATCAGTGGCCACGCTGCTCACTTCAAGCGCGCTTAGCATTCGAGTACAGTAAATATTCTTTATTAATCCATCACGAGTGCTGCGCGTTAGTTGCGTTATCATTTAAATTGTTTTATATAAATTAGATTCCTTAATTTTTTTAACGTAAAGGACTTAGGTTTCAGCAATAGAACTGCGGGATATTTCACGGTCAGACACGAGTGCGGGGCAGACACTCATTCATTGGATTCACTTCAGCGATTCTCTCGATAAATCGTTGTATTTCCTATTTTGGGGATTTAGTAGTTGTTTCTTGGAAAAAGAGTTGCGATTTTTTTTTTTTTTATTATTTGTGTAAGATCACGGTTGTAGTGAGTCCGGGTCGAGGGTGTACTATAGGGTAGTTTAGAAGAGACGTGGCACACCAGGAATCACAGAAAATGTTTAACCCAGATAATGACCAGTCAGTGGGGACCAGTGGGAGTGGAAGTGGAAGTGTAGAGGACAGCACCTCTTCCGACACCACTGGGGACCACCTAGGTACACCTCATCCGTCACTACAACAACCCCAACCCCATCCTCAATTCCCATACCAACCCTATCCTCAGTTCCCATACCAACCCTTCCCCCAACCCAAGGCCACTCCATACCCATTCCAACCCCAGGCCACCCCATACCCATACCCATACCCATTCCAACCCCAGGCCACCCCATACCCATACCCATTCCAACCCCAGGCCACCCCATACCCATACCCATTCCAACCCCAGGCCACCCCATACCCACCCGAACCTCAATCCACACCCCAGCCTGAGGTCACCCACACCATACCTCAACCCCAACCTCCATCCACACCCCAACCCCAGGCCACCCACACCATACCTCAACCCCAACCCCAGGCCGCCACAGCCTTAGACAGGCAGATGCGCACGGAGACGCCGGGCACTCAGTTGTCGCCATACGTAGAGGCGTTAAGTAAAGGCGAGGGAGCCAAGCCGAGGAACTGTGGCGCGGGTTCATCAGGCGGGAAGCAGCCCTCAGCTGCAAGTTCGAGCCACCCTGCGCGGGGTAACAACAGAGATCCGCGGAGGTGTTACTCCTGCTGGAAGCGCGGGCATATACAGAGGGATTGCGAAGTCACTCCTACGAAAGCATGAAAGCAGGCTCCTAGTGATGGCAGGCCTACTTTTGAGATGAAAGTGGAAGGTGTGAGATTGACAGCTTTTGTTGATACAGGAAGCCAGGCAACGGTAATTAAAAAGTCAGCCTTCAGCAATTTTAAGAATGCACGTCTTCAACGTTGCGCAAAGACATTAACAACAGTCAATGGAGAAAAGATTGAGATCGTAGGTCAAGGTACAGTTAATTTTGAGATTGATGGGGAATTGCAGCCTCACACATGTACGATCGTAGAGAACCTTGATTTTCCTGGTCACATCTTAATGGGAACTGATTTTCTGTCGCGATTTAATTATTCCTTGTCTGCTCAAAAAGGGGCTAGGAACTGCAGGTTGCAGTTGGGACAGACTTCCTACCCAGTGGAGATGATCGACCATCCCCCAGTTGTAGCTTCAATTAAGAGGAAGCTGAAATATAATGCGCACTATCCAAAATTGATTTTTAAGTCTCTTCCAGACACAGTTAAGAGATCATGCGCATTGCATGCATTGACCAAACAGAGTTGCCCACCACATTCTGTTAAATTTATTAAAGTAGCCGTGGGACGTCACATACAACCAGGTACCACCCTTCAGGTGGCTGGGAGATGTGATAGTTTATTAATTCCTCATCACTTAGTTGTAGTGCTCGATAAAGGTGCACTCATTCCAGTTGTCAATCTTTCACATAAGACTTTTCGCTTCAGGGCAGGTGATAGGGTATCTCAGGGAACCATGGTGGAGGACACAGAAATCTTTCACCATGAGTCAGCTGAGACGCCAGCCGTCACTGCACAATGTAGTGCACTGAATATGTTGAACACTAAAACACCATCCAAAGTACAATACGAAACGAGAAATGTTGCACAGAATGTAGAGGAAGTGGAAAAATTAATTTCAGCACTTGATTTGCAACATGTTGCACAGGCAGATAGGAAGGCACTGAGAGGAGTTTTACGAAAATTCCCGAAATTGTTTGCGACAGAGGATGACCAGATTGGTCTCCTTGATAAGATCGAGCACACCATTCCAACTGGTGACCATTTGCCTGTGTACACGAGACAGTGGAGGTTGCCGGAACAGGCAAAGAACATTATCAGGGAGGAGTGCCAGAAAATGTTGAGACAGGGCGTGATAGAGCCTAGTACGTCACCATGGCTCTCTCCTGTTGTGCTAGTTCGGAAACCGGACGGTAGTTATCGTTTCTGTGTTGACTACCGGAAGGTGAACGAACTAACTAAGGGTGATGTGTATCCGTTGCCCCGAATACAGGAGATAATAGATCAATTTGGTGCTGCTAAGTATTTCTCAACTCTTGACGCAAAATCGGCGTATTGGGCGATTCCGGTGGCAGAACAGGATAGGGAAAAAACAGCATTCTCGGATGGTAGGCACACTTATCAATTCCGTAGGATGCCGTTTGGTTTGAAGACAGCGCCCTCGTCGTTTCAGAGGGCCATCAACTTTATCCTTAGTCCGGTACTGGGTAGGCATTCTTTAGCGTACCTGGATGATGTTGTGATATATTCCAGGACGTTTGAGGAACACCTACAGGACTTGACTGAGACTTTGAAGTTGTTAGATCAGGCAGGTTTCAGGCTGAATGTTCAGAAGTGCACCCTGGCGGCTCAGAAATTCAAATTTCTGGGGTTCCAGGTGTGCCCAGACGGTATCCGACCTGACCCAGATTCTTGCCGCGCCATTGCTGACATGCCTACTCCAAGGACAGCAAAGGACGTGCGTAGGTTTTTGGGGGCGGCCGGATATTTTCGTCGTCACATTGAAGGTTTCGCTGGCATTTCAGCACCCCTGACTGATCTGACAAAGAAAAATGCGAAGTTTGTGTGGAAATCAGAACATGACGAGGCCTATCGCAAACTGAAAGACCAACTAATCACGACACCGGTATTGGCTATTCCTGATTTTGATAAAGAGTGGGAAGTGCACACTGACGCCAGCGGTATAGCTATTGGCGGGTGCTTAATTCAGCGAGACGCAGATAATTTACCCCATCCAGTAGCCTATTTCAGTAGGAAGGTCAAAGGACCTGAAGTTCGCTATTCAGCTACGGATCGGGAGGCACTGGCAGTAGTAGAATCAGTTAGGTATTTCGAACCTTACCTATTTCAGCGGCATTTTGTAATCTACACAGACCATCGAGCGTTAACACACATATTTAAAAAGCGAACGAAATGCCCACGAATGTCACGCTGGTCTCACGAACTTTCGGCCCACTCATTCCAGATCTTGTACAAGCCTGGTCCAGCACATGTTGTGCCAGACACGCTAAGTAGAAATATAGCGGCAATGCAGATTAATGAAAATATTGAAACCATTCCATCGGATAAAATGAGAGAATACCAGATGAACGAGCCGAGATGGAAAGAGATTATTGAGTATTTAGAGGGAGGAAAATACCCCAAAAAGAAAAAGAACTTACCTATACATGATTTTGAGATGAAACAGGGCGTCCTGTATTATGTTAATAGCCAGAATGATAGGGCAGTATTTCAGCTAGTTATTCCGGACGCGTTGCGGTCATCAGCGTTAAAGCTTGCGCATGCTTCAAAAATTGCAGGGCATCCGGGGATCTTTAAAACGCACTTAAAAGCAAAGTCTCTATTTTATTTTCCAGGATTACTTTCTGAGGTAATCAATTTCGTGAAGTCGTGCCCTCGTTGCCAGAGGAGGAAAGGTACCCTTAAGGTACAAGCCCCACTTCAGGAATTTCCTGAAATTCGTGAACCGTTAGATCGTGTGGGGGCCGATCTGATTGATTTACACCACAGTTATTCAGGTAACAGATATGTGTTGGTACTAGTTGACCATCTGTCTAGATACACTACACTAGTTGCATTACCTCAGGATTCTCGTACGGTTGCAGATGCGTTCTTGCGTAGGTTCGTTACTGTATTCGGACCTCCTAAAGTTTTAGTCTCTGACCGGGGTCAAGAATTCAATGGGAATATATTTAGAGAAGTTTGTAAGATTTTAGAGACAACTTCGGCTTTTACAACAGCCTACCACCCACAAGCAAACGGAATGATGGAACGGACTAATCGTTCAGTCAAGGATATGCTTGCAATCCTTGCTGAACATGATGCAAACACCTGGGATGAACACCTACCCTATGTTCAGTTCGCCTTGAATACTGCCATCCACCAATCAATTAACACCCAACCACTTCATTTGTTTACTGGTAATTCATGCAATTTCCCCTCAGGTCTGCTTAACAGACATAATGTTGCATACGGGGAGGACTATCCTTCAGAGGTCCTTGGAAAAATGAGAAATGCATGGAATATTGCAGCTGAAGCGTCCAAGAAGGCACGGACTCGGTATGCTCATTTTTATGACAAGAAAGTGCGCCCTCTTGAGTTGAAGGAAGGAAGCCTCGTATTGAGAGTGAATGAGGCTGCGCCCGCCAATCAGAGCAGGAAACTAGCTCCGAGGTGGCGAGGACCATATAGAGTAATTAAAAGGGCGGGGCCAGTTAATCTTGTTATAAAAGGAGTGTTCGAGGACCAGGTGGAAAGGACAATTTATGTGAATAAATTGAAACATTATCATGCTAGAGAGGAATTAGAACTGCCTTCAGCGGGTCTAGTTCCTGACTCAGCAGTGCTGACTCATGGCTTCACCGACGAGTCAGAAGATGAGGATGACCCTCTGTCATCGCTCATCAGTAGTCAGGTGCAGTCTCGCCACCCTATGGTGACGAGATCTCGCGCTATACAGTACAGTAACTTCCTTGGTTAGTATAATTTAGTATTCATTAGATTTTCCTGTAAAGGCAATGAGAGGTACTATGTCTATACTTGACTCAGGTAGCAACTTTTACCGTGCTCTGGGGTTCCACCTCCACCTAACCCAGAGTATATCTATGCTTCCGCTGTGTTGTGTCTGTCTGTTCCCAGGTCTGATTGGTACACCGACCCAGTTGTTCCAGCCACACGTGAACCCTTGTCTGTAAAGACCGAGGGGGGAGGCACGTTACACAAAGCCCTCCCCCCACCAGACCCAGTAACCCATACATCAGTTACTTTGGGGATGAGTGACTGTCCAAGAGTCACCCGGCCGACGCCTCACGTCACTAACGAGGTTGTCAGGGCCAGCGAGCTGTCCACATTATAGCAGTCACCGGAGGTGCCATACAACGCCGGGGTAGCTGTCTCGAGATCACCACTACCCACCTGCTGCGTCATCAAGACTGCAGCCATTCCAGCAGTGTTGGAGGAGAGGTCAAGAAATGGTAAGCACGTAGCAGTACTCAAGAATTTCGCCGGAAGATTAATGATTACGTCATCTGAAGTAACAAGAAAGCAGAAGTAAGGCGGTCACAGGTGGAAGGCACGGTTTCCCTACAGAGTACCGGGACTCGCCAATAGAAGGTCGCAAAATTGTCTCCTTTGGCCTAAAGTCGGCGGTACGAGGGTATACACAGTTGGTGTTTACGGCCTAGTAACCTGGTGACATCAAGAAACGCCTGAGATGACGTGAGCAATGATGGAAGACGAGATTCACCTGTTCTGCAAACAAGCAACCCGCCTCTACGACCTTCTGACACCACTCCTGCTAAGAGACACTGTTGGTACATCCAGTTCTGCTCTGCTGTGGTCATCTGCGACGTCAAGTTTAACATCAAGACTGCCGTGTAAACTGTGATTGATATGAAGGCGTGTGGACTGTCGAGAGCAAGATTAATGGCCGAAGTAACAGTATTCTACAGCTGTCACTTGGCACTCCGCTCTACTACACTCTGTCGTCATTCAGGAGTACCGGATGGGAGTACAAGAGGACCAGGTATTGATGTCTACACATGGGGAGAAGCAAGATCGACACCGTCATCGTCAGCGACTACATTCAGCATCCAGCAGCATCGATTTTTTTTTTCTCGTTTCCTCAATATGAACAATTGATACAAACAACAAAGTTGGCTCTGAACATCTGTGTAAAGAACATCTGGACACTTTTGTTTAAATGTTGAAAAACAGATTTAGAATCAATACTTTATAAATGTTGAAAAACAGATTTAAAATAATAATTGGTAATATATGAATTTTACTCTATAAATTGGTCAGTAATCAAAATCGAAGCCCCTGTGTAATTGTCTCAGCCCAGAACAAACGGTTATGGAAAATTATGTTGTGCTATTTTTTTTCAGAATGTTTGAACACAGGAGAGGCGGACCAATATAAACATTGACACTTCTAGTGAGTGAGAACACTTGGCTGTACAGTCAGCTGAAGCCTGTGATATAGTATAGGAATTTTTTTTATATTTTTAGATACATGTAATAAACGTTAGGTGTGTTCCTTAACATGTCAAGGTTGACATTGATGGGGAGTGGGTAGTACACGGATGGGTACCTGATAGTTCCGTAGTACGCTCCCGGATGACTGAAAGTTCAGTCTGATGATATAACTTTAATGTTTGTTTGAGCACGGTGTGGCCGGCTCTAGAGGACACATGGACTTGGCTAGTGAAGAGCCAAGAGAGTTTAATAGCTAGTCGTTGATGATAGAGTAGGGACTTGTTATTTAGCTATGTCAGTAAGGATAGGATGTATGTTTCCTGATATTGGAGGATTGCTGTCAGTTGACAGCTGAGAAAAATTTGAACATGTTTATTATGATGGACTATTATTTGTCAAATTTTATTAGTTAGGTTAGCTTTTGTTTGTGGCATGAGTTGAATTGTGGGTTTGGATACTAAACCTCGTGAATTTTAACAAATTAACAAGGTTTACTAAGTGCTTGTGCGGGGGGGTTGTAACAAACTAGGCTGTTGTAAGAATTATCCAGAGTGGTTTATCGACAAAAGAGAATGGGAAGCTGAGCCGCATGGTGACCTGACCCCCAGGGGAATTCGCGGTGGAAATAACCGACGCTTTGTTCATAGCTGCGTATAATGAATCATCCTATAGTATTCAGTAATTTAGAGAAAATTAGCCTTTATTCATTTTGCATTAAAATTGTATTGTATAATAGTACTGGATACAATATCAAGAGTATTCTAATTATTGAGTTTAAGTCACCATCAGTGACGTCACGAATCAGATCTAACTTTTAAGGCGGAGTGACCGGCGGTCATAGGTCAGCAGGGTTGACATGTCTAATATTTCTCAAAGTTTTAATAACCATTTTTGTGATCGGGAACAGCTTTGCCGTTAGATGTTTGTGTAATCTAATTAAAGTAAAATAATTCAACCAGTCTGGATCAATTCAGTATAAACAGAGGATAATTGTTATAACTTAACCTTGCTAAAGTAACTGGGTAAGCGATGCGGAACAATACAATGTTCTAGTCTGGGCGAGATCAGACGAGGACAAATCAGTGTGGTCACGGAAGCAGCTGGGAGAGGTCAAACATCTTACCTCTCCCCGAGACCAGCCCAACATCTTAGCTGGAAAATATAGAGGTATAGTTGCTATGGTTATGTATAGAAATAGTCTCATTTGCCAGTCAGGTCAAGTAGGGAGTGTTAAAGTGATAGGGAGTGAACATATTTAGATTTTGTTTTAGTTTTCTTTTAATAAATTAAATTTGTTATTAATTTGCATTTTATTGTTTCCATTTGGTTATGTGTATACTTGTCCTGGTCACGTGGTCCACACGAGGCAGAGTTGGATTGGGCGCCGATTCTAACATCGAATCATTCCCGTGTAATTAATTCCACACTCAAGTTTCCGAGGTTATAAACTAGAGTATTCTAGAGTAAACTGTTGAGTATTCACTCTTGGGCCATTCTTCTGGCTTTGGGAGAAGCGTATGCCTCTGAGCGTTGTCTGGGTCGTAGTCAAAGGCTACACTGATTGTGGGGTTCCACTTTGCATGCTCCTTGCCAAATCCTTTAACAGCATAAGCTCGGAGTCTTAATGACTGACCTTTGCGAAGCTTAACTATAAGAATATAATGGCGTGAGGTGACTGGTATTACTCTGGCATCTGATGACTTGAGATCTGCCGTGGTGATTTGACGTGTATGGTCATCCTGACACTTGACATCTAAAGTAAACACTACTGAACATTATGGGCAATAGTCTGTGCATAAGCAGTCCCTTGGGCCTTTCGGCCCAAGGGACTGCTTATGCACAGACTATTGGTGGGTGTTTTATATCGTCTGCGTCGTTACGACAGGGTACCTACGTTAAAGTATAAAATCAGACCCAATTAAATACAAATGAGGTATAACGCCTTGCCGAACGTGGTGTTCGTAAGTTGTGAAAACTGCACTCTCAATCGGAAGCTCGTAGAAGTACGGATGCTTGCAAAATTGATCGATTGTTGTCGGGCCTGTTCGGAACACCTTCTCTTAGCTGGTTAATGTGGCGAGTGTGTTCCTTCTTCCAGTGACGCATGCGCACTTGCGCTTATGCTGAAACTCTGGGTTAAATTTGTAATATTTCAAACAAAGTCCCGAAAGAATGGAGACTTGGATGACGCATATTTACGTCATAATATGGGGTCTTATAAGATAGTAAATGATATTCTGGAGTGCAATTCAATTAATTTAGATGATGTTAAACGCACGAGAATATTAAGAGTGGAAATGAAGTTTATCGTTTCATGTACTGGAACAGCTGATCGAGACTGTATAAATTATTTCCAGAAAACGAACATATATACTATCAAAAGAAAGTAAATCTATTATTAATAAATTATTCTTAATAAAGAAAGGTAAATGAGGCTGGATACAATTCGATCCATTAATATGTAGAAATTATCCCTGTGGTAGGCTGGCTGACTCAACACGGCCATGATTCTAGGGGGAAATAAGGCAGTACTATGCCTTAATTAAATGAATTTAATTTCACTACACTACTGGGTTAGTAGAGTTAGTAAAGTATAATGAATGGTATCAGAATTTCATCTTAACGTACTACGTGTTATTATTTGGGCAAGGGCTCCAGATTTAAAAAAAAAAACATTAAATGAAAACTAGTTCGATTTCAATCAAACTTTTTTGACTAGTTGTATATGAAAAGGGTTTCATCTGGTCCAAGTCTCAGCATCGCAGAATAAATAGGAAGGGAGAAAAAAAATAGTGAAGTAGGCGTCAAAATTATTCCAAAATGGCCAAAAACGATTATCAAACACAAGTGTCAACTGAAATGATATCTATGACTTTCGGCTATCACAATAGCATATATTAAAATAATATTATAATTAGTTTTATTTGAAAAATAATTAAGTTAAAAAAATTGATATATATTTTTTTAAATTCTTTTTATCGGACGATTTGCATTAAATTTTTACACCTGACTGCACATAAGCCTATCTGTAAGGGTGCCAATTTTGGAGAAAACTGGTTGATGTCAACCTCAGCCACAGATGGCAGCACCTTAGACTTTATTGTTTTCTTATTTATTTTCAATATTTTCAACTAACATAAACGTTCAAATAACTCTATCATTTTTTATTCAATTTACATGAAACTTATACCTTATATGTAAAGTTTATGTTTCTAAAATCTCTAGGTAGCGTTTTTTCCTAAGTTTGTTTATTGCTTTTATAATAGCAATAAACATGACTTATTTGCATAATTTTTTGGGGAAACTTTGAATATTTGTATTAGGAAAACTAAAGATGTTTTGGAAACTCCCAACCTCCGGATCCTTTATTATATGCTAATGTATCAGAAAAGTGTTATAGAATGATTATATCTGAAAGGTGTGTTAGTTTATTTACACTTGTAAGTGTGTAAAATTCGTTAAAAAAAACTCCCTTTCTATTTACGCTGCAGTACTGAAACTTGGAACAATTGCAGCCCTTTTCATATACAACCAGTCACAAAATATTGGTTGACATTGAACAACTTTTATGAAACCATGCCCATGCCCCCCCTTAATTAAGTGTTGGAAATTTTCAACAGGAGCAGTGTTATGTAGTGTGGAAGAGTCACGAAAAGAGGAGAGACGAGCAGTGTCGAAAGCCATGTGAAATTCGACATTACTCTGATCACTGAAAGATAAGCAGACAGTAGGCATTGGTGTTGACATACTGTTAGAAGAGCATCATCAACTTACAAGGAGTTGGAAGGAATAAATTCTTAAAGAAGTTTCCTGTCTCCTTCTGGGAAAAGAAAACCCGATAAATTGAATTGAAGAATGTGAGAAAATTTGTTCTTCAACACAATCTTAAGAAACCTATGTTGATTCATGTGGCATTTGGCGGTAACAAGGGGAGACTTGTAGCCACGATAAAGCTGTTTGAAAAAAAAGTAAAGAATCGAAGAATTTAAGCAGAGTAAGCTTGGATCGCACAGTTAAGTGTCTTTAATCTTTACAAACAGTGGCATAAAGCTGGGATTCTTAACTGGGTATACCTTGGTATACCCAGTATATCTGGGTATACCTGGGTATACCCTTGGCAATATGGGAAACCAAATAATCGATGTATGAGACTTGATATCTGAATAATTAAAAAAGTAATAGATGCAAAAATATCATTAGTTGAAAATATTAGCTTGTGTATTTGTGATTTGCAGTTTTTCTATAAATAAATATAATATAATCCATAATGATTTTGTCAGCTATTCTATTTCTAGCTATCGATGAGTAAAGTAAAATCCAGCAATTGATACATTTTCGAAGCCATACTTGTACCTGATAGAGGTGATGATGATGATGATGGTGATTTCGACCATTTAGCCCAAGGGAATGGAGACATATTGGTTAATCCTTTGAGGATTTGTAATTATATTAAAAGGTTAAGAAAGCCTTTTGAAACGCATGTTCATCCATCTGCTTAGCACACAGCAACAAGCTCCTCATAGCAAAGACATATTCACTAGACCATCTCCTGAATAGTATGCTGCAATGTTAATTATTCTCTCTCGAATGCACTGACACTCCGGAGCTTGTTTTTACAATCTGCAATGCACAAAAAATCCGTGAGGGCCTTATACGTGAGCTTTCATATTTTCTTCTCCTACCATCTCCTTTAATTTTTTAAATTCATTTTAATTTATACTTTATTATACAACACGTTGTTATGACCCCAGGTAGCCTGGAGAAACGAGTCTACCTGATGAGAGTTATTCTGCTTACCTGATCAGAAATTAACCTGCCTGGTGACCATTCAGGCTTGTTCGCATTTGTGTTGCTCAAGTTCCCCCAAAGAATGAGGTGATTTGATAAAATACTAAGCCGAAGATTACCATCAGAGCGCCGTCGAGATGATGGGGTAAATAGCGTCGGCTACCATGATCTTTTGAACGGTCCTGATCGTCGGATGATTAGGGATCTGATGATTGATTAAGGGGTGTCTTTGGTGGTGACCTTCTTTCACCACCTTCTTTCAAGAAGGTCACCACCAAAGACACCTTACAAGCAGAACTTATTGCAGAAGGAGGAAAGAATCGAGGCAACTACAGAAGCACCATACTGTCCCCCGAGCTCAAAGCGGCAGCTAAGAGCCTTCGTGAGAACAAGGAGATAGTTGTCAGGAGAGGCGACAAGTAGCCAATATACGTCATTCTTAAAAAAGACGAATATCTGGTGAAAATGAACCTCATACTCTCTGACCAAACTAAATTCCAAAGGGTAACGAAGGACACTACAGCCGAATTGAAAGCAAAAGTTAACAGATTAATCGAAACTGTGAACGCCAAGAAATTCGGACTCCACCTGCCGAAGATTATTGGGGAATACAAACCTGGGTATGCGTATGGAAATGTCAAGACACACAAGCCTGGAAACCCACTTCGGCCAATCATCAGCCAGATACCCACACCCACGTACAGACTGGCAAAGCGAATCAACGGCTTGCTAACCCCTTATGTCCCTTGCGCCTTCAGCCTGAAGTCTCCAAAGGAATTTGTTGACTTACTGCAGGGAACACGGGCCGCAGGGATAAGAGCCTCGTGAGATGTAGAATCACTGTTTTCCAACGTACCTGTGGATGAAACAATCGGGATGATAGCGGAGAGAGTGTATCATGATCCGGCCTGTACTCCTCTTTACATACCAGAAAACATTCTAAGGAAACTACTCCAAGCTTGTGCTAATGAGACACTCCTCTTGAGCCAGGATGGGCACATGTATAAGCAAGTAAGTGGGGTTGCCATGGGTTCTCCCCTAGGTGTCCTGTTTGCGAACTTCTACATGGGTACCGTCGAACAGAAGGTCTTAGTCGACATGAACTTGAAACCGGCCATATACTGCAGGAATGTTGACGACATTTTTAAACAGGTACCTGATGTCAGACATCTGCAGGAGCTGAAAGAGACATTTGAACGGAATTCTGTGTTGCGTTTCACTTACGAGATGGAGAAGGATGGGAAGCTGCCCTTTCTAGATGTAACAGTCATGGAAAGGAGCGGAGGTTTCCACACTGCAGTCTACACTAAGGAAACAAACATAGGAATATGCCTCAATGCCAACAGTGTTGAAATCTAGTGTTGATTTCTAGTGAATCTAGTGACTTGCTGAAATCTAGTGTTGATTTCAGCAAGCTGTCGTACTCTTCTAATTTAATATTGTTGAAAGATGGCGAACATCTTAGAAAGTAGGTTAGCCTGGGGAGGGACAAGCATCCGGTTATGAGGTAAAGTGCATCATGAGCATCGATGTCTTCAATCCTCTCGTTCATCCTCTTCAAGTTAGTGATCTTCTTACCAAGGATCTTCTTACCTTACTTATATATATATATATATATATATATATATATATATATATATATATATATATATATATATATATATATATATATATATATAGATATAGATATAGATATAGATATACATATATATATATATATATATATATATATATATATATATATATTTATATATTTATATATATATATATATATATATATATATATATATATATATATATATATATATATATATATATATACATATATATATATATATATATTAGTATATTTTGGTAGCAGTCTTTCCTGTAGACATATATTATTAAATATGACCGAAAAAGTAAGATTAATAATTCTAACACGAATTTTCTCAATCTTTCGTACATTACGCTTCACTGTTGGAGGTAAATCAAAAATCAATTCTCCAAAATTCATTTTTATTTCTAGTCTGACGCGACACGGGCGCGTTTCGTAAAACTTATTACATTTTCAAAGACTTTAGTTCACAAATACACAACTGAATAGAACTTACGTATCTCTGATTTTATATCTACATTTGAGTGAGGTGGATGGGGTGATGTGGCATTAACACAAGACAGAACAAAATGTGGTATTAATAGGGTATTAATTTCATCAACACAAGACAGAACAAGAGTATTAATAGGGTATTAATTTCATCAACACAAGACAGAACACGAAGCAATTGATATTGAATAGAAGTGTTTGTAGAAAGCCTATTGGTCCATATTTCTTCATGCTTTTATATTGGAGCGGAGTCTTGAGGTGGGTAGAATATAGTTGTGCAATAATTGGCTGTTGATTGCTGGTGTTGACTTCTTGATGTGTAGTGCCTCGCAAACGTCAAGCCGCCTGCTATCGCTGTATCTATCGATAATTTCTGTGTTGTTTACTAGGATTTCTCTGGCGATGGTTTGGTTGTGGGAAGAGATTATATGTTCCTTAATGGAGCCCTGTTGCTTATGCATCGTTAAACGCCTAGAAAGAGATGTTGTTGTCTTGCCTATATACAGGGTTTTTTGGAGCTTACAGTCCCCAAGTGGGCATTTGAAGGCATAGACGACGTTAGTCTCTTTTAAAGCGTTCTGTTTTGTGTCTGGAGAGTTTCTCATGAGTAGGCTGGCCGTTTTTCTGGTTTTATAGTAAATCGACAGTTGTATCCTCTGATTTTTGTCTGTAGGGATAACGTTTCTATTAACAATATCTTTCAGGACCCTTTCCTCCGTTTTATGAGCTGTGGAAATGAAGTTCCTGTAAAATAGTCTAATTGGGGGTATAGGTGTTGTGTTAGTTGTCTCTTCAGAGGTTGCATGGCTTTTCATAAGAAGGAAAGTGAAAAGCCATGCAACCTCTGAAGAGACAACTAACACAACACCTATACCCCCTATTAGACTATTTTACAGGAACTTCTTTTCCACAGCTCATAAAACGGAGGAAAGGGTCCTGAAAGATATTGTTAATAGAAACGTTATCCCTACAGACAAAAATCAGAGGATACAACTGTCGATTTACTATAAAACCAGAAAAACGGCCAGCCTACTCATGAGAAACTCTCCAGACACAAAACAGAACGCTTTAAAAGAGACTAACGTCGTCTATGCCTTCAAATGCCCACTTGGGGACTGTAAGCTCCAAAAAACCCAGTATATAGGCAAGACAACAACATCTCTTTCTAGGCGTTTAACGATGCATAAGCAACAGGGCTCCATTAAGGAACATATAATCTCTTCCCACAACCAAACCATCGCCAGAGAAATCCTAGTAAACAACACAGAAATCATCGATAGATACAGCGATAGCAGGCGGCTTGACGTTTGCGAGGCACTACACATCAAGAAGTCAACACCAGCAATCAACAGCCAATTATTGCACAACTATATTCTACCCACCTCAAGACTCCGCTCCAATATAGAAGCATCAAGAAATATGGACCAATAGGCTTTCTACAAACACTTCTATTCAATATCAATTGCTTCGTGTTCTGTCTTGTGTTGATGAAATTAATACCCTATTAATACCACATTTTGTTCTGTCTTGTGTTAATGCCACATCACCCCATCCACCTCACTCAAATGTAGATATAAAATCGGAGATACGTAAGTTCTATTCAGTTGTGTATTTGTGAACTAAAGTCTTTGAAAATGTAATAAGTTTTACGAAACGCGCCCGTGTCGCGTCAGACTAGAAATAAAAATGAATTTTGGAGAATTGATTTTTGATTTACCTCCAACAGTGAAGCGTAATGTACGAAAGATTGAGAAAATTCGTGTTAGAATTATTAATCTTACTTTTTCGGTCATATATATATATATAAATATATATATATATATATATATAGATATATATAGATATAGATATATATATAGATATAAAATATATCTATATATAAATATATCTAATAAAATATAAAATATACCTCCACTACAGCACACGTGAAAGCGGTGGTGCTGCTTCTTTCAGGGAATCGCAGAAAATTATTAAATACAGAGGTCTAGCACACTGCTACAGCTTTGTTCCGATCGGCTCGGAGACCCTCGGTTCGTGGGGAAAATGTGCATTGAAGTTCCTGAAGGAATTGGGGGACAAATTGATCACCGCTACAAAAGACCAGAGAGCAAAAAGTTTCTTGTTCCAGCGCCTCAGTGTTGCGATTCAGAGGGGAAATGCCTGTTGCGTCTTGGGCACTAGTCCAACTTCAGAGGAATTCGAAGAAGTGTTTGACTTGCAACAATGATCGAACCCGTCTGTGACATTCATCAATGTTTCCCATTGTTGTGTTTTTCAAGAGATCCATAACCTTTAAGCACCTTTTTGCATTATTATTTTTGTATCAACCCATGTATATCTTGTAACCATCAAATGCATAATAAAGCACAAAAAATAAAAAAGGAAGGGGGTGGTAGGAGAAAAGCACACAGAAACTGTATTGGAGGGGATCTAAACATTCCCTCTAATGCGTTATGCGTGGTTTCCTCCGAGGCTATGGGTCCCCCTTCTTCCAGCTAGAGGTGGTACTCCCTTCCATTATATTAAAATATATATATATATATATATATATATATATATATATATATATATATATATATATATATATATATATATATATATATATATATATATATATATATATATATATATATATATTGGTGTATACTGGCAGCAGGTTTTCTTTCAAACATGTTTCATTGAATATCACCGCATATTCTGTATTTATTATTTTCTGGAACATATTTTCTGGAACATATAAGACAAGAACATATCGATGCCAACACAGAAGACAATGTCCAACATAACAGGCCAATTACACTGGATTAATCTTTGTGTTTAGATAGGAGATGCCTCGTATGGGCCAATAAGCCTTCTGCAGCCCCTATGTTTATCCCTTATGTATCCCCCCATGTTTTTCACCTTCATTGTATTATCACCTGACCTAATGCGGGTATAAAATCAACTAGTATTGTAAGATTGTTCACTTGAGAATGAACCATGGAGGTTCGAAACGTCGTGCAAATTATACAAATAAGTGTAATACACTCTATAGTAAATCACTTCTTTTCTTCACCTTAAAAGTACGAAAATGAGTTTTGGAGAACTCCTATTCCAATTAAGCCCTGATGCTAAGAAAATAGTTAGAGGGATAGAAGCCCTAAACCAGAAAATAATAAATACAGAATATGCGGTCATATTCAATGAAATATATATATATATATATATATATATATATATATATATATATATATATATATATATATATATATATATATATAGATATAGATATAGATATAGATATATATATATATATATATATATATATATATATATATATATATATATATGTATATATATATACATATATATATATATATATATATATATATATATATATATATATATATATATATATATATATATATATATATATATATATATATATATTATATTGAATACCTTGTGGATCCTCACTGAACACTTTGATATTTTCTTCTCCTACTACCTTTACCCAATTGAACCCATTGATTGGGTTCAACTCGAGGAGAATTCTACAGTCTTGAGTGACGAGTTCATTGCACATCGCATTGGTCTCATTCCTTTCACATCTGATGAGCGTGTTGAACAGATGAAAGGCCCAAGGGACTGCTTATGCACAGACTATTGCCCAGAATGTTCAGTAGTGTTTACTTTAGATGTCACGTGTCAGGATGACCATACACGTCAAATCACCACGGCAGATCTCAAGTCATCAGATGCCAGAGTAATACCAGTCACCTCACGCCACCGTGAGGATGAAGCTAGTGAATATGGTGAACCTGATGATATTCTTATAGTTAAGCTTCGCAAAGGTCAGTCATTAAGACTCCGAGCTTATGCTGTTAAAGGATTTGGCAAGGAGCATGCAAAGTAGAACCCCACAATCAGTGTAGCCTTTGACTACGACCCAGACAACGCTCAGAGGCATACGCTTCTCCCAAAGCCAGAAGAATGGCCCAAAAGTGAATACTCAACCTTCGATGAAAATACACCCCAGGCAGAGTTTGATCCAACAGCCAAACCCAACAAGTACTATTACAATATTGAGAGTGCAGGAGCTCTTAAGCCAGAGAATATTGCAATGATGGGGATTGCAGCTCTTAAGAAGAAACTCTCAGATTTGCAGAACCAGTTAAGTATGGAGGCTCAGTCAGATGCATTGGCCATCAATTAAAAAGTTCATTCACATCCAATACTTTACCAATTATATTTGTCAGTATTCATTCGTTCATTCATATTATTTTAAATAATTTTAGAACACAACAGGATTAGTATTTTTTGGTTAGGTGTCTTTACAAATAAGATGCAAGTTTATTTTACCAGCTTGTGAAAGAAATCAGGTCACAAACACTGAAAAATTTAGGAAGATTGTTAATAAGAAGCATTTGTATCAAATATTACATGTTTTCTGTGATTATGTGGCTATATTTCTGGGGGGGGCCCCCTTGTGGCTTTCTGTAGCTAACATCTCTAATGTGTGTGTAATGTCTGAAAGTTGCCATCAATTGTGCAGTTCTCTGGCATACTAGAGATCCTGACCAAGAGTCGGGAGTCGGTCGGCCGAGCGAACAACACGCTTGACTTGTGATCCTGTGGTCCCAGGTTCGATCCCGAGCACCGGCGAGAAACAGTGGGCAGAGTTTCTTTCACCCTATGCCCCTGTTACCTAGCAGTAATATAGGTACCTGGGTGAAAGTCAGCTGTCACGGGGCTGCTTCCTAGGGGTGGAGGCCTGATCGAGGACCGGGCCATGGGGAAACTAAAGCCCCGAAATCATCTCAAGATAACCTCAAGATAACCATCCTTATTCTTTTGGTATGTGTGTATATTTATGTAACTTTATTTGAAAAAGTCATTACACAAAAAAGTTACAATATTGATTACATGCATGGTACAAGGCTGCTTGTCACAAGTTGTATAGCTCCTCCAGCTCCTCAGATGGCGGGCAGAAACCATGGATGCAGTGAGCATTTCCTCTCTGGATTGCCACACTAAGGCGCTGAAAAAGGAAACTGAGAGCGCTACGGTCTCTAGTTGTTTCGATTAGCTTAGACCCCAACTCCTTCAAAAAGCTAGCAGCACTTTTACCCCATGCACCAAGTGTCTCTGAGGCAATGGGGACAAAGTTGTAGTGGTGCTAAAGGTCTCTATATTTACGTGACTTGACTGCTTCCCGGTGATAGGCAGCTCCTCCTGCTTGTGTAGCACTGAAGTCAACGTAGGTATTGGCTAAAGTATAAACGCAAGTGTAGTCCCACACCAACTGTCTACCATTCGTCCAGGGGATCACCGTGATTCCGTCTGGGCAACCAACAGGCTCATCAGAGTTGTGGGACATTAGGGTTCTCTCTCTGCTGGACAACCGGCTGTGGTAAGGCTTCTCTTAATAATGTCATTGACCTCGCCGTGTCTTGCATGCCATCCTCCTGCCCTTTGGCAGAGAAGGCCATGCCGTCCGTACCTGTTGGCCTCTGCCTTGCCGCAAATACACCTGTATTCGGTGGAGATTGGGGCAGAGAGGTGGAGAGCCATGGCAATTCAGAGGGCCTGCGGTGTGAGACTGGTGCCGGTTGCTGACATTGAGGTTGCTATATATATATATATATATATATATATATATATATATATATATATATATATATATATATATATATATATATATACATATATATATATATATATATATATATATATTTATATATATATATATATATATATATATATATATATATATATATATATATATATATATATATATATATATATATATATATATATATAGCAACCTCAATGTCAGCAACCGGCACCAGTCTCACACCGCAGGCCCTCTGAATTGCCATGGCTCTCCACCTCTCTGCCCCAATCTCCACCGAATACAGGTGTATTCGCGGCAAGGCAGAGGCAAATATATATATATATATATATATATATATATATATATATATATATATATATATATATATATATATATATATATATATATATATATATATATATATATATATATATATATATATATATATATATATATATATATATATATATATATATATATATATATATATATATATATATATATATATATATATATATATATATATATATATATATATATATATATATATATATATATATATATTAGTATATTTTGGTAGCAGTCTTTCCTGTAGACATATATTATTAAATATGACCGAAAAAGTAAGATTAATAATTCTAACACGAATTTTCTCAATCTTTCGTACATTTCTTTTCACTGTTGGAGGTAAATCAAAAATCAATTCTCCAAAATTCATTTTTATTTCTAGTCTGACGCGACAAGAGAGCGTTTCGTAAAACTTATTACATTTTCAAAGACTTTAGTTTACAAATACACAACTGAATAGAACTTATGCATCTCCGATTTTATATCTACATTTTAGTGAGGTGGATGGGGTGAGGTTGCATTAATAGGGTTAATATTAATGCCACCTCACCCCATCCACCTCACTAAAATGTAGATATAAAATCGGAGATGCGTAAGTTCTATTCAGTTGTGTATTTGTAAACTAAAGTCTTTGAAAATGTAATAAGTTTTACGAAACGCGCTCGTGTCGCGTCAGACTAGAAATAAAAATGAATTTTGGAGAATTGATTTTTGATTTACCTCTAACAGTGAAAAGAAATGTACGAAAGATTGAGAAAATTCGTGTTAGAATTATTAATCTTACTTTTTCGGTCATATTTAATAATATATGTCTACAGGAAAGACTGCTACCAAAATATACTAATATTAAAGCACACGACCCAGCAGCAAGGAATCAAGCCTTCACGATAAAATATCGCCAGGATCTGATTCGTGATCAGATATACAAGGCAGAGAATGAAATCAAAGACAACAAAACGCAACTACTTCATGCTACAAACGAGTGGAGAAATAGCAACATCGACGAAAGTATCCGTACCCGCATTGAACAACACCTCGACATCCTCACAGACCAACATCACCTCAGCACTGAAACAAGGATTATCAAGAAACTAACAACATTATATGGAGGACCTATGGCAATTCCACGACCAAGAGATGGCTTCCTGAACCTTGCAGGAATTAACCTCACTGAGGACCAAGTCTCTCTCCTAAATCTGGGCATAAACTGTCATGTTATGTCCAGACCGAGTGAGATGGCCCGGAAAGTAGAGTTGGAAATTCTGTTGGACGACATATTCGACCTCGAGACACAAAAGAAGGTCACTACCAAAGATACCTTACAAGCAGAACTTATTGCAGAAGGAGGAAAGAATCGAGGCAATTACAGAAGCACCATACTGTCCCCCGAGCTCAAAGCGGCAGCTAAAAGCCTTCGTGAGAACAAGGAGATAGTTGTCAGGAGAGGTGACAAGTCGCCAATATATGTCATTCTTAAAAAAGACGAATATCTGGCGAAAATGAACATCATACTCTCTGACCAAACTAAGTTCCAAAGGGTAACGAAGGACACTACAGCCGAATTAAAAGCAAAGGTCAACAAACTGATCGAAACTGTGAACGCCAAGAAATCCGGACTCCACCTGCCAAAGATCATTGGGGAATATAAACCTGGATATGCGTATGGAAATGTCAAGACACACAAGCCTGGAAACCCACTTCGGCCAATCATTAGCCAGATACCCACACCCACGTACAGACTGGCGAAGCGACTCAACGGCCTGCTGACTCCTTATCTTCCCTGCGCCTTCAGCCTGAAGTCTCAAAAGGAATTTGTTGACTTACTGCGGGGCACACGGGCCACAGGGATAAGAGCCTCGTTGGACATAGAATCGCTGTTTACCAACGTACCTGTGGACGAGACAATCGGGATGATAGCCGACAGAGTGTATCGTGATCCAGCCTGTACTCCTCTTGACATACCAGAAAATATTCTGAGGAAACTACTCCAAGCTTGCACTAAAGAGGCACCCTTCTTGAGCCCCGATGGGCACATGTATAAGCAAGTAGATGGGGTCGCCATGGGTTCTCCCCTAGGTGTCCTGTTTGCAAACTTCTACATGGGTACCATCGAGCAAAATGTCCTAGTCGACATGGACTTGAAACCGGCCATATACTGCAGGTATGTTGACGACATTTTCACACAGGTACCTGATGTCAGACATCTGCAGGAGCTGAAGGAGGCATTTGAGCAGAGTTCCGTGCTGCATTTCACTTACGAGATGGAAAAGGATGGGAAGCTGCCCTTTCTAGATGTAACAGTCATGGAAAAGAGCGGAGGTTTCCACACTGCAGTCTACACTAACGAAACGAACATAGGAATGTGCCTAAATGCCAACAGCGACTGCCCAGACAGGTGCAAAAGGAGTGTTGTTAACGCATATGTCGGCCGTGCTCTCAGCCACACCTCAGAATGGAAGCAAGTCGACGAAGAACTCTGTAGGGTAAGGCAGGTCCTAGTCAACAACGGCTTCTCCAATGGTTTCGTCGAAGACATCATAAGAAGGAAAGTGAAACGCCATGCAACCTCTGAAGAGACAACTAACACAACACCTATACCCCCTATTAGACTATTTTACAGGAACTTCTTTTCCACAGCTCATAAAACGGAGGAAAGGGTCCTGAAAGATATTGTTAATAGAAACGTTATCCCTACAGAAAAAAATCAGAGGATACAACTGACGATTTACTATAAAACCAGAAAAACGGCCAGCCGACTCATGAGAAACTCTCCAGACACAAAACAGAACGCTTTAAAAGAGACTAACGTCGTCTATGCCTTCAAATGCCCTCTTGGGGACTGTAAGCTCCAAAAAACCCAGTAGATAGGCAAGACAACAACATCTCTTTCTAGGCGTTTAACGATGCATAAGCAACAGGGCTCCATTAAGGAACATATAATCTCTTCCCACAACCAAACCATCGCCAGAGAAATCCTAGTAAACAACACAGAAATCATCGATAGATACAGCGATAGCAGGCGGCTTGACGTTTGCGAGGCACTACACATCAAGAAGTCAACACCAGCAATCAACAGCCAATTAATGCACAACTATATTCTACCCACCTCAAGACTCCGCTCCAATATAGAAGCATCAAGAAATATGGACCAATAGGCTTTCTACAAACACTTCTATTCAATACCCATTGTTTCGTGTTCTGTCTTGTGTTGATGAAATTAATACCCTATTAATGCCACCTCTTGTTCTGTCTTGTGTTGATGAAATTAATACCCTATTAATGCCACCTCACCCCATCCACCTCACTAAAATGTAGATATAAAATCGGAGATGCGTAAGTTCTATTCAGTTGTGTATTTGTAAACTAAAGTCTTTGAAAATGTAATAAGTTTTACGAAACGCGCTCGTGTCGCATCAGACTAGAAATAAAAATGAATTTTGGAGAATTGATTTTTGATTTACCTCCAACAGTGAAAAGAAATGTACGAAAGATTGAGAAAATTCGTGTTAGAATTATTAATCTTACTTTTTCGGTCATATTTAATAATAAATATATATATATATATATATTTATATATATATATATATATATATATATATATATATATATATATATATATATATATATATATATATATATATATATATATATATATATATATATATATATATATGACAATGTCAGACTACGGAGGAAAAATGAAACAGGAAATTTCCTTAAGTACTTTCGTATATTAAATACATCTTCAGAAGTTAATATACGAAAGTACTTAAGGAAATTTCCTGTTTCATTTTTCCTCCGTGGTCTGACATTGTCACATTCTTAATCACGTGTTTATTTTCGTGATATACACACACATATATGTATATATATATATATATATATATATATATATATATATATATATATATATATATATATATATATATATATATATATATATATATATATATATATATATATATATATATATATATATATATATATATATATATATATATATATATATATATATATATATATATATGCAGAATAACCACATATGAAAAATAGAAAATGCTTAACGCGTTTTCGGCTAATTCGCCTTCATCAGAGCAAAGTAGAATGAGGATAAGATTGCTGATCAGACCTTTATATCCGCCTGGGCAGATCACCTGACCACCAAAAATAAGTGGAGGAAAGGAATTATAAGAAAGAAGGTAATTGCAGAAGGCCTATTGGCCCATACAAGGCAGCTCCTATTAATATCTCCAAGTGCCATACGTGTTTAAATGATTGCTATATTGTTTTGACGTGCTATATTGTGCATTTAAACACGTATGGCACTTGGAGATATTAATAGGAGCTGCCTTGTATGGGCCAATAGGCCTTCTGCAATTACCTTCTTTCTTATAATTCCTTTCCTCCACTTATTTTTGGTGGTCAGGTGATCTGCCCAGGCGGATATAAAGGTCTGATCAGCAATCTTATCCTCATTCTACTTTGCTCTGATGAAGGCGAATTAGCCGAAAACGCGTTAAGCATTTTCTATTTTTCATATGTGGTTATTCTGCATACTTGGATCAGTGTTTTTGTGATCATTGTTGCATATATATATATATATATATATATATATATATATATATATATATATATATATATATATATATATATATATATATATATATATATATATATTTATAAATATAAACTTTTTAGACACTCAACCCACCAGGGGACTCGAACACTTGACATCATTATGGCAGTTACTCACTATATCCACTATACCATTCTTCAGAGCCTTTGAAGAGGTAGGAGTTCTGGGCAATTTAACCAACCAGAACTCCATTCCTCTCTTGGCAATGAGATAGAGAGGGACAACTCGCATTCTTTCATCAAGCCCTGTTATGTGGGAGAACTCGGTGCCAAATGCTTAGTGCACAATCTTCCTTATAACCACAAGAGTATGTTTACAACATTTTAGACACTCAACCCACCAGGGGACTCGAACACTGGCCATCAAGGTGGCAGGTATGCAACATATCCACTACACCATACTTCAGAGCCCTTAAAAAGGTAGGAATTCTGGGGTATTAAACCAACCAGAACTCAATTCCTCTCCAGGCAATGGGATAGTGAGGGACCTCTCGCGTTCTTTCATCAAGCCCTGTAATGTGGTAGAACTCAGCGCCAAATGCTTAATGCACAGACTTGCTTATAACCACAAGTTGAAATTTATAACTTTTTAGACACTCAGCCCACCAGGGGATTCGAACACTGGCCATCAAGGAGGGAGTTATGCACTGTATCCACTACACCATACTTCAGAGTCCTTAAAGAGGTAGGAATTCGTGGGAATTTTACCAACCAGAACTCAATTCCTCTCTAAGCAATGAGATAGTAAGGGACCTCTCGCATTCTTTCATCAAGCCCTGTTATGTGGGAGAACTCAGTGCCAAATGCTTAATGCACTGATTTTCTTATAACTCCAAGATGAAGTTTATAAATTTTTAGACACTCAATCCACCAGGGGACTCGAACACTGGCCATCAAGGTGGCAGTTACGCACTGTATCCATTCCTCCATACTTCAGAGCCCTTAAAGAGGAAGGAATTCTGGGGTATTCCAACATTCCAACTCCATTCCAATTCCATTCAATTCCAACTCCATTCAATTCCAACAAGAACTACATTCCTTTCCAGGCAATGAGATATTGAAGGACCTCTTGCATTCTTTCATCAAGCCCTGTTATGTGAGATAACTCAGTGCCAAATTCTTAATGCACAGACTTGCTTATAACCACAAGTTGAAGTTTGTAACTTTTTAGACACTCAACCCACCAGGGGATTTGAACACTGGCCATCAAGGTGGCGGTTACGCACTGTATCAACTAAACCATACTACAGACCCCTTAAAGAGTTAGGAATTCTAGGGTATTTAACCAAAGAGAACTCCATTCCTCTCCAAGCAATGCGATAGTGAGGGACCTCTCGCATTTTTTTCATCAAGCCCTGTTTTGTGGGAGAACTCAGTGCCATGTTCTTAATGCACAGACTTGCTTATAACCACATGTTAAAGTTTATAACTTTTTAGACACTCAACCCACCAGGGGATTCGAACACTGGCCATCAAGGTGGCAGTTATGCACTGTATCCACTACACCATACTTCAGAACCCTTAAAGAAGTAGGAATTCTGGGGTATTTAACCAAAAAGAACTCCATTCCTCTCCAGGCAATGAGATAATAATTACCTAAGTGTAGTTACAGGATGAGTGCTACGTTTGTGGTGTTCCGTCTTCCCAGCACTCTCTGTCATATAACGCTTTGAAACTACTGACGGTCCTGGCCTCTACCACCATCTCACCTAACTTTTCCAACCGTCTACCACTCTGTTTGTGAAAGTGAATTTCTTTTATATTTCTTCGGCATCTGTGTTTAGCTAGTTTAAATCTATGACCTCTTGTTCTTAAAGCTCCAGGTCTCAGGAAATCTTCCCTTTCGATTTTATCAATTCCTGTTACTATTATGTATGTAGTGATTATATCACCTCTTTTTCTTCTGTCTTCTAGTTTTGGCATATTTAATGCCTCTAACCTCTCCTCGTAGCTCTTGCCCTTCAGTTCTGGGAGCCACTTAGTAGCATGTCCTTGCACTTTTTCCAGTTTGTTGATGTTTTTCTTAAGATATGGGCACCACACAACCATCAACGCTGCATATTCTAGCTTTGGCCTTACAAAAGTCGTGAACAATTTCTTTAGTATATCGCCATCCATGTATTTAAAAGCAATTCTGAAGTTAGAAAGCATGGCATAGGCTCCTCGCACAATATTCTTTATGTGGTCCTCAGGTGATAGTTTTCTATCTAGAACCCACCCCTAGATCTGTTTTTTTCAGAATTCTTTAAAGATTTCTCACATGATATATAGGTTGTGTGGGGTCTATGTTCTCCTATTCCACTTTCCATAACATGGCATTTATTAACATTAAATGCCATTTGACAAGTGTGCTCCATATACTTATTTTGTCCAGGTCATCTTGAAGGGCATGACAATCATCTAAGTTTCTTATCCTTCCTATTATCTTAGCATCATCAGCAAACATGTTCATATAATTCTGTATACCAACTGGTAGATCATTTATGTAGACAATAAACATCACTGGTGCAAGAACTGAACCCTGTGGTACTCCACTTGTGACATTTATCCTGTCTGATACATTGCCTCTGATCACTGCCCTCATTTTTCTATCAGTTAGAAAATTTTTCATCCATGTTAGAAGCTTACCTGTAACCCCTCCAATATTTTCCAGTTTCCAGAACAAGCTCTTATATGGAACTCTGTCGAAAGCCTTTTTAAGGTCCAGATAGATGCAGTCAACCCAACAATCTCTTTCCTGTAATATCTCTGTTGCTCGATCATAGTGAGAGACCTCTCGCGTTCTTTCATCAAGCCCTGTTATGTAGGAGAAATCAGTGCCAAATGCTTAATGCACAGACTTCCTTATAACCACAAGTGGAAGTTTATAACATTTTAGACACTCAATCAACCAGGGGACTCGAACACTGGCCATCAAGGTGGCAGTTTCGCACTGTATCCACTACACCATACTTCAGAGCCCTTAATGAGGTAGGAATTCTGGGGTATTTAACCAACCAGAACTCCTTTTCTCTCCAAGCAATGAGAAAGTAAGGGACCTCTCACATTCTTTAATCAAGCCCTGTTATGTGGGAGAACTCAGTGACAAATGCTAAATCCACAGACTTGCTTATAACCACAAGTTGATATTTATAACTTTTTAGACACTCAATCCACCAGGGGACTCGAACACTGGGCATCAAGGTGGCAGTTACTCACTGTATCCACGACACCATACTTCAGAGCCTTTGAAGAGGTAGAAATTCTGGGGTATTTAACCAACAAGAACTCCATTCCTCTCCAGATAATGAGACAGTGAGGGACCTCTCGCGTTCTTTCATCAAGCCCTGTTATGTGGGAGAAATCAGTGACAAATGCTAAATGCACAGACTTGCTTATAACCACAAGTTGATATCTATTACTTTTTAGACACTCAATCCACCAAGGGACTCGAACACTGGCCATAAAGGTGGCTGTTACTCACTGTATCCTCTACACCCTACTTCAGAGCCCTTAAAGAGGTAGGAATTCTGGAGTACTTAACCAAGCAGAACTCCATTCCTCTCCAGGTAATGAGATACTGAGGGACCTCTCGCATTCTTTCATCAAGCCCTGTGTTACAGACCCGAGTCTAGCGTCCGAGCCCAGAGCAGTGACGACCACGCCATATGTGGGTCAGCTTCCGAAACCCCCTCCAAATGGACGACGCCATCTAGTGAGGACGAGATATACTGGCCACAAGGGCTAGTTTCCCGTCCTGATCAGGTCATAACACAGCCGCTGCTGACCTCTGGTGAGGTGGAGCTTAGACAGCAACGCCATCTATGGAGTGGATAGGTGGGCGTTTGTGTCTAAGCCTGTAAGTGAGGTGCCCTAGAGTGTCCCTATTACTGATGACGTGTCCGATTACAGAGTCGACCTGGGACTGCTGTAATGAACGTTGGATCAGTCTACCCAAGGCAGCCGTAGAATCTCCAAGTGTTAGCTGCAGAAGTTGTGAGTCACCCCCCGGATGAACACTGTTGTGTTAGCCTGCCTGTGACGTGGCAGTTGAGGATTTGTCGTACCCGGGACTGACTGGTGGAGAAGACTAACCACTGGGGTGTTGTGGTGAGGAGAGTGATCTGTGAAACCACACGAGGCTCCTGCCTAGGGCTCACAACCCTAGTATCGGTCGTGGAGTGGCCTAACCTGCGGAACTGATTGGAACCTGCCAGCTACAGGCTGGATTTGTGGTTGAAGGCCTCCACGACGGTGGCCTAACCTGCGGAACTGATTGGAACCTGCCAGCTACAGGCTGGATTTGTGGTTGACGGCCTCCACGACTGCGCACCCAGTGGGACTGTGATTTGGCTGGCCTGTGGCCGGGGTAGACTTGCCGAGGGAATCAAAGGATTCATCGTGAGGCCACAATAGAACCAGGACCACTCGTCTTGAGCGCTGTGAACGTCTTGAGTCTTCGGAGGAAGACCAGCGATTGTAAATAAGTGTAGTAATAATAAGTGTGAGACTGTTTATATATTTATTTATGGTGGTGGTGCTAATATATACTTAATAGAGAGCAGTTTTATCCCTTCCCCTTTAATTTACTTGCGTTACGGAGCACACCCCTTGAAAGCCACTACTAGCTTGGGGCCGGATACCCAAGCTCTACTAACATCAGAGAAAGAACCCAGTTGCGACCCAAGAGGGCCGTAACACCCTGTTAAGTGTTAACTCAGCACTGCATTTGGCACTGTTAACTCAGTGCCAAATTCTTAATGCACAGACTTGTTCATAACCACAAGATGAAGTTTATAACTTTTTAGACACTGAACCCACCTGGGGACTCGAACACTGGCCATCAAGGTAGCAGTTGTTTCGATTAGCTTAGACCCCCAACTTCTTCAAAAATCTAGCGGCACTTTTACCCCAGGCACCAAGTGTCTCTGAGGATATGGGGACAAAATTGCAGTGGTGCTCAAGGTCTCTTTATTTACATGACTTGGGCCCTTCCCGGTGATTGGCAGTTCCTCCTGCTTGTGTAGCACTGAAGTCAACATAGGTTTTGGCTAAAGTTGATATATATATATATATATATATATATATATATATATATATATATATATATATATATATATATATATATATATATATATATATATATATATATATATATATATATATATATATATATATATATATATATATATATATATATATATATATATATATATATATATATATAGGGGTACCACCACTGGTTTAATTAAAGGGACCCACATCCTCGAAGAAGAAAATAACTAGTGTTAGTGTTCAGAGAAGACTTTGTGGATTCTCACTGAATACTTTAATCTTTTCCTCTCCTACCACCCCTATTATTTTTTTTTTATTTGATTTTATTGCAATGCTACAGTTTACAGAAAACACACACTTATATAACAATATAACAATATACCAATCAGTGTTCGAAGATCTCGTCCAGTTCCTCGGGGGTCTGGTGCGTACCCAAGATACAGCACGCATTTCCCCTCTGAACAGCGACACTGAGGCGCTGGAACATAAAACTGGCCGCTCTTTGGTCTCTAGTCTTCCCAATGAGTTCCTCGCCCAGCTCCTTCGGGAACTTAAGTGCACATTTACCCCAGGCGCCCAGAGTCTCAGAGCCTATTGGCATGAACCTGTAACAACGTTCTAGGTCCTTGTACTTGTTAGTTTTCTGGGTCTCCCTGAAGGTGGCCGCCCCGCCTCCCTCAGCTGCGCTGTAAGGTAGATAGGTATCAGCCAATGTGGATGCACACGTGTAGTCCCACACGACCTGTTTACCTTCCCTCCACGGCTGCAGGGTGACTCCATCTGGGCGTTTTTGGCTGTTGTCAGGCCTGCACAACTGAGGTTCCCTTTGTGCTGGGCACCCAGCTGAAGCCAAACTTCTCTTGATGATGTCATTGACTGCTTCATGTCTGGCAATCTTTCCCTGTGTCTTACGACAGATGAGACCATGGCTGCCGTATTGGTCTGCCCGTGCATGGCCGCATATACACCGGTGCTCGGTGGAGATAGGGGCGGCAAGGCGCAGAGCAACACCAATACTTAGGGTCCGATGGTCCAGGCGGGTGCCCAAGGCAGAATTAGGGACTGCCAACAGGAAGTCCCCGGCATGGGGAGCTTGCACAGCTAGAAGACGCGCTTTGTCCTTCCTGGAAGCTGCCTCCAGCAATGATGTGGCGATGCTATCCCATTTGGACTGTTTGCAGTCATTTGGAAAAGTCGGTCGAGGATGAGAGTTGACGAGAGTGTCCCACTGACCGGCTCCTTCCGCGAATTTGGGATCATGAATCCCAATGAAGTCTCTTAGGTGTTCTGGTAGTATTTCCTTAACTAATTCACCTGTTGCACTGGTCGAGGATAAGAATGCCGGCAATGCTAACTGTATCGCCTTGCGAATACCTATCCCCCCGAGTCTAACTGGGAGCGTTGCTTGGTCCCATTGGTGATCTTGCAGGGAGAGGTTTAATACTTTCACGGTTATTGACCTTAGGAGTGTGTCATATTCTGTTAATTTTGGGCTGTCGAAGGAGGGAGCACACCTTAGGAAATAGATCAGTCTGGGCAAAGCCAGGCACCTTGTGAGAAGGTACAAAGCATCGTGGGCGTCCAAAGCCCCTATTCTTCCCTCCATCCTCCTAAGGTCGTTCAGCTTTTCTTCGAGGACTACCTCAATGGCGCTCGAGCCCAGAGGTGCCCCTAGCAGCACACTGTCGGTGGGAGCGATCACTTGGGCTCCTGGCAATATGATTCGCACTGCATCTATGGTTGGTTGGCTAGATGAGATGATTTCACACTTTAATGGGTTTAGGGTGAGTCCTAACTCCTCTCCCTTAGATTTCACCAGCTGTAGATCTTCTAGCAGGGACTCCTGTGTCCCTGCCAGGGTGCCATCGTCCAGGAACCAGATGTTGAGTTCGCTGGTCAACCTGCTTGTGACCTCTTTAACAGCTATGCAAAAAAGAAAAGGGGCAAGTGGGTCTCCCTGCTGGACACCTTCTGCAGAAACAACTTCATGTTCCCCAAACAGCAGCGTCGATTCCCTACTGTACCCTGCTGAGACGAAGGGGAGTAGAGAAGGAAAGCTTGTTCGAACTCCTTCCAGTACCACATCCCTTTTTACCTGGTTGAAGGCATTTTTAAAGTCTAATTTAATTAATGCCTTATTTTCTGGGAGGTGCTTTATATAGGCTCGTGCTGCATGAGCTGCTGCTTCACAGCCATGGGGAACACCAAAAGCTAGTTGATGGGGTCGAAGCATCGTCGCAGCGTCTATGCTAATTTTTCTGACAGCTGCCCTAGCAACAAGGCGCCGAAGTGTGTTACCCACGGCAATGGGTCTGACTCCACCATCTTTCTTCTTGAGGGCACAAAGGGATGCTCCAAAGAAAAAGGGTTTAATTGTATCTGGGATCAACCCAGAGAGGCAGTCGTTGACAAACTTCGTGACCTCTGACAATAGTGTCTCGGCAACTTCTCCGAGAACTGGGTTTACCATCTCCTTGAGGTGCTGAGGTCTTACTCCAGTGTATCCCCCTGCCGAGCCTGGCGGAAATGACATGATGGCTTTGTATACCTCTGACGCTTGGAGGAATAGAGGTCCCATGTCTGGGACATTTGTGTCCTGAGCAGTGGGTTCCCATGGTACTCTAGGAGGGTGCTTCTCTCTCAGCGAGTTGGCGGTAGCAGTATTTCTAGGGGCGATTGTGTCTTAGCTGGCAAGTAACCTAATTGCCCCTACTGTGTTGCCCTCTTCAATTTTTTTGGTCACTTGTGTTCCAAGTTTAAAATTATCATTGGAACTCTTGGGTCTGCCACGACTGTTTTTGCGTTGAGGAGGGATGGGGATCAAGTTGTCAGCTCTGGGGAAATAATTTATTGCCCTAGTGACTGATGAGGCTAGTGACTTGCCTCCTCTTGCAGGTACGCCTAAGCAAATATTGCCAAACAGGAGCAAATTATGCCATGCTTTGATGGTGGCTGCAGCATTAAGATTTGTAGACCGTTCATTTACTTTCCTTAGAAGGTCTGTATATTTCCCTGCTGCAAATGGGCGCGCTGCTTTAGGAATGTGGGGAAGAGTTCTGGTGGTGGATGCTTTGATGGCCCCCAGGAGGTCATCTGATGAACTCTCAGGTCATCCTAATGACCTATGATATATATATATATATATATATATATATATATATATATATATATATATATATATATATATATATATATAATAGTATATTTTGGTAGCAGTCTCTCCTGTAGACATATGTTATTATATATGACCGAAAAAGTAAGATTAATAATTCTAACACGAATTTTCTCAATATTTCTTATATTTCTTTTCACTGTTGATGGTAACTGAAAAATCAATTCTTCAAAATTCATTTTTATATCTAGTCTGACGCGACACTTGAACGCGTTTCATAATAACTTATTACATTGTCAAAGACTTTAGTTTACACACACAAGTATAACTAAACAGAGTTTAAACAGCTTCGATTTTATACCTGCATTTGGGTGAGGTGATATGTTACAACAGTTTTGGATGAGGTGAAAACAAACCTTCAACACAAGACAGAACACGAAACAAAAAATATTATACCCATTGTTTATAATACCTATTGTAATTGTCAACCGTTCAAAGCTCTTAACTTATGGAGTGTCTTTGTTTCTACACGAGTTTTATGTTGTTGTTTCAGGTTGAATAGTTAATTGTTGATGGTTTGCTTGAGTTCGATGGGGATGTCGTACTGGGTCCATTTGTTTAACAGATGCTCAGCTTGCTCTGTAAGGGTTTGGAGGGCTTCCTTCTACTTGTTCAGTTGATGACGTATGAGCTCTTGCCTATACCTATAGGTAAACTCTGTATTGCAGACTGCTGGGTCATGTGGGTTTATATTGGTGTATACTGGCAGCAAGTTTTCTTTTAAACATGTCTCATTGAATATGACCGCATATTCTGTATTTACTACTTCTGAATTAGGGCTTCTATCCCTCTAACTATTTTCTTAGCATCAGGGCTTAGCTGAAAGAGGAGTTCTCCAAAACTCATTTTCGTAATTTCAAGGTGAAGAAAAGAAGTGAATTACTATAAAATGTAATACACTTATTTATACAATTTGCACAACGTTTCGAACCTCCATGGTTCATTCTCAAGTGAAAAGAATTTTCAGGACTGGTTGATTTTATACCCGCACTGGGTTTTTTTTGTCTTATCACCTGACCCAGTGCGGGTATAAAATCAACCAGTCCTGAAAATTCTTTTCACTTGAGAATGAACCATGGAGGTTCGAAACGTTGTGCAAATTGTATAAATAAGTGTAATACATTATAAATAAACGCTGCTATAAGAAGACACTTGGACCGTTGGTATAATCCTGAACCTAGAACAGAAACCACAATACATCCAATACATATATGTCGTACATATATGCACAGTGAACATATAAAAGAGGAAAGGATAATGAAAGAAATAATCCGTAAAGGAGTAAAAAGCATTACTCCTAACCAAAACATAAACCTGATAATATTCTACAAAACCAAGAAGACTTCCGAACTCCTTATCAAAAACAGCCCGAAGCCGACGGAGAACCCTCTACAGCAGTTAAGCGTTGTATACATGTCAACTTGCCCCAACGAAGGATGTAACCTTCAATCTAAGTACATAGGTATGACGTCGACAAAACTGATGAGGCATTTGACATGCCATCTTCAATCCGGTGTCCCCAGGAATCAGATGAGACAAGCCCATGACATCACCCTAACAAGAGAAATGTTGAGCAAAAATACCTGTATAATAGACAAAACCCAAGATGCAAGAAGATTACAAATTCTTGAGGCAATTCACATAAGAATAGAACAACCTACCATGAACACCCAAATCACGGAAATATTTACTCTACCCACCATGAGAGTAAGGACAAGACCAGAACATAACGATGCCAACACAGAAGACACTGTTCAACATAACAGGTCAATTACACCTGATTAATCTTTGTATGTAGATAGGAGCTGCCTCGTAAGGGCCAATAGGCCTTCCGCAGTTACCTCCATTCTTATGTTCTTGTGTTTCACCCCCCTATTTATCCCTTATGTATCCCCCCATGTTTTCACCTTTATTGTATTATCACCTGACCCAGTGCAGGTATAAAAACAACCAGTACTGAAAATTCTTTTCACTTGGCAATGAACCATGGAGGTTCGAAACGTTGTGCAAATTGTATAAATAAGTGTTAAACATTCTATAGTAATTCACTTCTTTTCTTCACCTTGCAATTACGAAAATGAGTTATGGAGAACTCCTCTTTCAGCTAAGCCCTAATGCTAAGAAAATAGTTAGAGGGATAAAACCCCTAAATCAGAAGATAGTAAATACAGAATATGCGGTCATATTCAATGAGACATATATATATATATATATATATATATATATATATATATATATATATATATATATATATATATATATATATATATATATATATATATATATATATATATATATATATATATATATTTATATATATATTAGTATATTTTGGTAGCAGTCTTTCCTGTAGACATATATTATTAAATATGACCGAAAAAGTAAGATTAATAATTCTAACACGAATTTTCTCAATGTTTCTTATATTCTTTTTCACTGTTGATGGTAACTGAAAAATCAATTCTCCAAAATTCGTTTTTATTTCTAGTCTGACGCGACACTTGAACTCGTTTCGTAAAACTTATTACATTTTCAAAGACTTAAGTTTACACACACACAACTATAACTGAACAGAATTTAAAACAGCTTCGATTTTATACCTGCATTTGGGTGGTGTTTTATACCTACATTTGGGTCACCTCACCCAAATGCAGGTATAAAATCGAAGCTGTTTTAAAATCTGTTCAGTTATAGTTGTGTGTGTGTAAACTAAAGACTTTGAAAATGTAATAAGTTTTACAAAACGCGTTCAAGTGTCGTGTCAGACTAGAAATAAAAATGAATTTTGGAGAATTGATTTTTCAGTTACCATCAACTGTGAAAAAGAATATAAGAAACATAGAGAAAATTCGTGTTAGAATTATTAATCTTACTTTTTCGGTCATATTTAATAATATATGTCTACAGGAAAGACTGCTACCAAAATATACTAATATATATATAAATATATATATATATATATATATATACATATATATATATATATATATATATATATATATATATATATATATATATATATATATATATATATATATATATATATATATATATATATATATATATATATGCAATTGACAATCACAAAACACTGATCATTTTATGCGGAAAATCCACAGAGAAATATGAAATGAGGTGAACGTTTCGGCTTTGTTAAAGCCTTTGTCAACACCAGACTGACTAAGGAGAAGGGAGAAGGTGGAGGATATATAGGCCGACACCTGACCAACCCATCCCTAGGGTTGGTCAGGTGTAATTAACCAAAAACAGGTATAGCTTAGCTTAGAATGGTCAAAGAGGATTAAGCGGTCAGAGAATAAGGATGAAAGATTAAAGAAAAGCCTCATGAACACACAATATATGAATATACAATTATAATGAGACATTGTAAGCCTCTCTATCAGAGTTGTTTCTTAAACTGTTGTGCAATATTATAACTTAAAACTAAACAATATTATAACTTAAGTTATAATATTGCACAACAGTTTAAGAAACAACTCTGATAGAGAGGCTTACAATGTCTCATTATAATTGTATATTCATATATTGTGTGTTCATGAGGCTTTTCTTTAATCTTTCATCCTTATTCTCTGACCGCTTAATCCTCTTTGACCATTCTAAGCTATACCTGTTTTTGGTTAATTACACCTGACCAACCCTAGGGATGGGTTGGTCAGGTGTCGGCCTATATATCCTCCACCTTCTCTCTTCTCCTTAGTCAGTCTGGTTTTGACAAAGGCTTTAACAAAGCTGAAACGTTCACCTCATTTCATATTTCTCTGTGTATTTTCCGCATATATATATATATATATATATATATATATATATATATATATATATATATATATATATATATATATATATATATATATATATATATATGTCGTACCTAGTAGCCAGAACGCAATTCTCAGCCTACTATGCAAGGCCCGATTTGCCTAATAAGCCAAGTTTCCATGAATTATTTATTTTTCGACTACCTAACCTGCCTAACCTAACCTAACCTAACTTTTTCGGCTACCTAACCTAACCTAACCTATAAAGATAGGTTAGGTAGGGTTGGTTAGGTTCGGTCATATATCTACGTTAATTTTAACTCCAATAAAAACAAATTTACCTCATACATAATGAAATGGGTAGCTTTATCATTTCATAAGACAAAAATTAGAGAAAACACATTAATTCAGTAAAACTTGGCTTATTAGGCAAATTGGGCCTTGCATAGTAGGCTGAGAAGTGCGTTCTGGCTACTAGGTACGACATATATATATATATATATATATATATATATATATATATATATATATATATATATATATATATATATATATATATATATATATATATATATATATATATATATATATATATGAGTATTTTGATGTACCGATGAGTATTTTGTATGTCGCGAGCAAGGCTCACCTATGTCACAGTAAGGCACCAGTGTGCAGAGTGGGACTATATAGAGTACTCACAAAATTTTATTACTATTATTGGTGTGTGCAGGCACCCGGAGTAATTGATGAATTTACTGTGTTGATAATGTCTTTCATGAGACTTTAATATGATCAGTTATTGAGAGAGTATATATATATAAAATACCAGTATTTGGTGATAGGCTAAGTGCCCAGTAACTATATTACTAATATTATTGATGTCTATGATTCATCTATATATATATATGTATGTCTATGCTTGTGTATTGAATAATCATTCATGTGTGCAGTGATTAATTGAATATTCGCCCACGAAAGGAATTACTGAGAACTCCAGTGATATATTCTTGCATACATTATCATTAAATGAAGGGCAGTGTGTAATACCATGATAGTGAATTATTGTGTCCATTAATATAGAAATGTTTGATTGAGCTCAAGATCAGTGCAGCGAAGTATTTATGTGCTATTGTCGCAAATGTTGTGTGTTCGAACTTCTAGTGATCTTTGAGAATTTAAAGAAACAGGCGTATCACGCCACTGGCAAACAAATACACGAACATTCGTGCGGTGGGAGTCGCCCAGCTGATTTTGACATTGACGTGAGGGGGAGCATTGCCAGCTTGGTGAGTTCATGATTATATGTGGGAACGAGCGACTTCCGTGTGAAACAGCTGTTTGCTTATTGATATAATCTTGTGATGTCTTTGAATGAGTTTTAAGTAAAATAAAAAGTACATTGGTGTTTATATCATCCCCTCCATATTTCTTGTGGCTATATAATGAAAGCAAATAGTGATAGAAGTAAATACCTGCCTGATATCAGACATATTGAGGGTGCTCTTGCCACTGTTACCACAATTCAACAAAACCACTGACGTGTTACTGGACACCAGAAACACCAGTTGGCGACCATGTGGTTAGTAGTAGAGCCCATGCCGGGGCGGGCACACAATAGTTAAGAGAACAAGTAGTGTTCCCACTCTTTCTCGATCAGAGGCCGGTTGGGATTGACTGGGATACTCTCCTGGCGTACAGTGGCGCCGCGAGGATAGAGTGAAGACCCGCAGGGCTACGGTGAGTGACCTTGAGTATACTGTTACTCGCCCCTCTCTTAATGAGGTGAACCCCGACAATATTTTTTACTTAAAACTCATATATATATATATATATATATATATATATATATATATATATATATATATATATATATATATATATATATATATATATATATATATATATATACATATTAGTATATTTTGGTAGCAGTCTTTCCTGTAGACATATATTATTAAATATGACCGAAAAAGTAAGATTAATAATTCTAACACGAATTTTCTCAATCTTTCGTACATTTCTTTTCACTGTTGGAGGTAAATCAAAAATCAATTCTCCAAAATTCATTTTTATTTCTAGTCTGATGCGACACGAGCGCGTTTCGTAAAACTTATTACATTTTCAAAGACTTTAGTTCACAAATACACAACTGAATAGAACTTACGCATCTCCGATTTTATATCTATATTTGAGTGAGGTGGAAGGGGTGATTTGGCATTAACACAAGACAGAACAAGATGTGGTATTAATAGGGTATTAATTTCATCAACACAAGACAGAACAAGAGTATTAATAGGGTATTAATTTCATCAACACAAGACAGAACACGAAATAATGGATATTGAATAGAAGTGTTTGTAGAAAGCCTATTGGTCCATATTTCTTGATGCTTCTATATTGGAGCGGAGTCTTGAGGTGGGTAGAATATAGTTGTGCAATAATTGGCTGTTGGTTGCTGGTGTTGACTTCTTGATGTGTAGTGCCTCACAAATGTCAAGCCGCCTGCTATCGCTGTATCTATCGATGATTTCTGTGTTGTTTACTAGGATTTCTCTGGCGATGGTTTGGTTGTGGGAAGAGATTATATGTTCCTTAATGGAGCCCTGTTGCTTATGCATCGTTAAACGCCTAGAAAGAGATATTGTTGTCTTGCCTATATACTGGGTTTTTTGGAGCTTACAGTCCCCAAGAGGGCATTTGAAGGCATAGATGACGTTAGTCTGTTTTAAAGCGTTCTGTTTTGTGTCTGGAGAGTTTCTCATGAGTAGGCTGGCCGTTTTTCTGGTTTTATAGTAAATCGTCAGTTGTATCCTCTGATTTTTGTCTGTAGGGATAACGTTTCTATTAACAATATCTTTCAGGACCCTTTCCTCCGTTTTATGAGCTGTGGAAAAGAAGTTCCTGTAAAATAGTCTAATAGGGGGTATAGGTGTTGTGTTAGTTGTCTCTTCAGAGGTTGCATGGCTTTTCACTTTCCTTCTTATGATGTCTTCGACGAAACCATTGGAGAAGCCGTTATTGACTAGGACCTGCCTTACCCTACAGAGTTCATCGTCGACTTGCTTCCATTCTGAGCTGTGGCTGAGAGCACGGTCGACATATGCGTTAACAACACTCCTCTTGTACCTGTCTGGGCAGTCGCTGTTGGCATTTAGGCATATTCCTATGTTTGTTTCCTTAGTGTAGACTGCAGTGTGGAAACCTCCGCCCTTTTCCATGACTGTTACATCTAGAAAGGGCAGCTTCCCATCCTTTTCCATCTCGTAAGTGAAACGCAGCACGGAACTCTGCTCAAATGCCTCCTTCAGGGTAGCCAAGGGTAACGAAGGACACTACAGCCGAATTAAAAGCAAAGGTCAACAAACTGATCGAAACTGTGAACGCCAAGAAATCCGGACTCCACCTGCCAAAGATCATTGGGGAATATAAACCTGGATATGCATATGGAAATGTCAAGACACACAAGCCTGGAAACCCACTTCGGCCAATCATTAGCCAGATACCCACACCCACGTACAGACTGGCGAAGCGACTCAACGGCCTGCTGACTCCTTATGTTCCTTGCGCCTTCAGCCTGAAATCTCCAAAGGAATTTGTTGACTTACTGCGGGGCACACGGGCCACAGGGATAAGAGCCTCGTTGGACGTAGAATCGCTGTTTACCAACGTACCTGTGGACGAGACAATCGGAATGATAGCCGACAGAGTGTATCGTGATCCAGCCTGTACTCCTCTTGACATACCAGAAAATATTCTGAGGAAACTACTCCAAGCTTGTACTAAAGAGGCACCCTTCTTGAGCCCGGATGGGCACATGTATAAGCAAGTAGATGGGGTCGCCATGGGTTCTTCCCTAGGTGTCCTGTTTGCAAACTTCTACATGGGTACCATCGAGCAAAAAGTCTTAGTCGACATGAACTTGAAACCGGCCATATACTGCAGGTATGTTGACGACATTTTTACACAGGTACCTGATGTCAGACATCTGCAGGAGCTGAAGGAGGCATTTGAGCAGAGTTCCGTGCTGCGTTTCACTTACGAGATGGAAAAGGATGGGAAGCTGCCCTTTCTAGATGTAACAGTCATGGAAAAGGGCGGAGGTTTCCACACTGCAGCCTACACTAAGGAAACAAACATAGGAATGTGCATAAATGCCAACAGCGACTGCCCAGACAGGTACAAGAGGAGTGTTGTTAACGCATATGTCGACCGTGCTCTCTGTGGGATATTTGGGTTTGATTCTGATTAATTAATAATTAAAGTAGTCAATTAAATTACGAAGGACCACCCGCTTTTAAAGTAAAGAGGGAAACTGAGAATTTCAGATCATTAGATAAAATTCTAGAGAAAACCAGTGACTATGGATATGACTAGAAGGTATGATCATAAGAATAATTAATGGGCTGTATTATTAAAACCAAACGTCAAACACCTACATTGGGGGGGTTATTACTGGAGGTCAGTACGTCCAGGAATCAGTGTGGTTCGTTCACTAATTCTATTAATAATAATCTAATCCTATAATTAATGTTGAATATAATATTATTCATACAAAGAAGAACATGAATATGAGCATAATAATGAGTTACAGTAAATCACACATTATGTTGTACATTCTGAATGTATCAAATTGCAAAGTTATGAATAAAAGAAATAAGCCTTAGCTGGTAATAGATTCCTTTAGATAACCCTGGCAGTCCTCTTAATCTCCAAGTCTGGTACACCGACGAATGACACGGTTAGCATGGAGAAGACAGCATGAGGAATTCGTCTCTCGAGCTGCAAGATAAATGACTACCAGTAGCAATTGATTTAACTACTCAATACATATTCAAGATTATTGATATCTACAGATAGAATTCTAATCACCTGTTATTAGGTGTTGTCTTGCCGCGTGACGTGCAATCACCCTGCCATTAATACACTTATAAATGATGCATCAAATAAAAGTACTTAACTGTGGGCACTGTGTAAGTATTAAGATTGCCGTAATTACGTATCCCAAATTCAGGTGAGCTTATCCTGGATTTGTACGTTTCAAGTTGGCTGATCACGTGTCGTCAGGAACCAAGTCTAGGGGCCCTTATTTAACACCAGCACTAGTTGAAGATATTATCTGCAAGGTCGTTCACGCCTCACAGTGGCGGCTTTCATCTGTGGATAGACACACGTGTCCTATTTGCTGGACAATGGCGTCTTTTGTGAGTATGGTAAGCGCAGGTCTGCCTCTCTTCGGTTCCCCACGTGTACGCTTCCCAACGTGTACTGAGGATGGCATGGCGTCCCTCCTACCCACGCCCAGTCGACGTTCACAACACAAATTATTGGCATGAACATTAATATTTCTCGCATTCGCGCTTGAAACTCTAAAGACTGGACGGGTTTATTATTTAGAGGAACGAAATATTATTATTTAACTATTTAAGAATAGTAAAGATATAAGGGAGAAGAATTAATGTCTCCCCATAGCATTCATTGATGACGCTACCTCTATCGCGAGGTAAACGTTTTGATTCTAAAGCTCTATTCGGCTTTTAGTTAGAGAACCATTCGTCTGCAATCAGTTGCCATACAGAATGCTTTAATTATGGAGAATCGTATTTAATTCTCACACAAATTGTATATAATGTGTTTTACTGTAAAGAAATCTGACGCAATACTGGCGTCAGATGACGTGAGAATTCTAGCCTAATGCACAGATGAATTATTAGTACAGGAGAATTCTACGAGTTGTTAATTTTACTTACTACAATATTAATATGGTAAGTAATAAGTAATGAGAATACAACAATGCTGTATTCGATGTTGGAAATATCCAACATAACTCCGGGGGGGGGGGGAGTTCCCAGGGTCGCAGTGTACTGTGTTGTACTGACCTATCCCGAAGTGATATTAAGATTAATACATTAGTATGTTAGTATGTTAGTATGTTAGTACACACATAATGAACGTCCCGGATTTATCAAGGACTTACAAGAATTTAAGTCTTGTTATTCACATGTCAACTGAAACATGTTGTTAGTAGCCTACACAATATTTATAAATTTAACTCTCCCAATTTAAACTAACAGACTCTACAGTGATACGATATCTTGGGTCATAGTGACGTGTAATGTTTCGTTACATGATATCACATCGTAGTATCAGTACAGTTTTCTTAGTGGGAAAATGAAGGAAATTATTCTTCAGAGTTATAATAGGCTCGCAAATTCCGTCTACATTGTTGAGCTGCAGCTCTAGTGGGACGGTTGCTTGGAGGAACAAATTCATTGTCCTCTGAAATTACTGGGGAAACTGGATCTGACTGATATTCTTGTTCAGTCAATTCTAGGGGAACCAGCTTCTCTAAAGTTTTTAGAGTAGTGTTGCCTTTGCATAAGACTTTAACCACTCTTAGGACACCTTGTCGATCTGGGTGGATGGTGACGATTTTTCCTATAGGCCACTCGGACCTTGGCCCATCACTGTCGACTAGTACAAGGTCTCCAGGTTTTAATTGTACCTTATTGTAAGGACTCGAAGCTCCGTAGTGGTATTCTCGTAGAGCTGTGAGGTATTCTCGAGTCCACACCTCATTCCACCTGTTGATAACTCTAGAAAGATGTTGGTAGCTTTCCACCAAGTCTCCTCTGGTCACATGGGATGGGTCTACAGGGTCCTCTTCGGTTAAGGGGATGAGAGGGCTCAGTAAACCTCCATGGATCAAGTGAGAGGGGCTCAGTGGTTCTCTCTGGGTGTAATCATCAGACAGGTAGGTGATCGGGCGGTTATTGACTCGCGCCTCGATTTCCACAACAATAGTTTGGAGTTCTGAGTAACTGACCTTTTGTCGGTGTAACGTTTTCCTTAGACATCTTTTGACTGTGCCTACCATTCGCTCATAGAACCCACCTTGCCAAGGGGCTCTTGGTGCTATGAATTTCCAGTGACATTGTCTTCTTTGTAAGACTGATTGCACTTCAGGGTGGTTCCAGACTTCTCGTAGACAACTTTCTCCCGCTACAAAATTAGATCCGTTGTCTGATATCATTAATCTAGGACATGATCGACGGGCAGCAAATCTGCGGAAAGCTTGAATGAAAGCTTCAGCACTCATGTCTGGGGTGACCTCTAAGTGCACGCCTCTGGTTGTAGCACAGGTAAAGAGACAAATGTACGCCTTTACTGGTATATTATCTGGGTTATCAGTGAGGAGTAAGGCTCCTGTATAATCTACTCCAGTTGTTTCGAATGGACGAAGATGAACTACTCGCTCTTCTGGGAGTGGAGGAGGTCCTGGGTAAGGACAGACTCTAGCGTCGTATCTCTTAGAGATTACACAAGCTTTAATAATGGTCTTAACAGTCTGACGACCTTGAGGAAGCCAGTACTTTTGTCTAAGATCGGTGAGAGTATCTAAAACTCCACCATGTAGGGTACCATATTGATGGTGATGTAAGACAAAAAGTTTAGTTATGATGTGGTGGCGAGGTAAAAGGATTGGGTTCTTAGTGTCTAAGTCAATCTTTGCATGTAGCAAACGTCCTCCACATCGTAGTATGTTATGAGTGTTGACATCGTACCAGATGCCCAGAGATTTAGTGAGTTTATCCGGAAGATTCTCAAATTCGCTTCCGTAAGTCTCTTGCTGCGCCCGCTTAATCCAATAATGAACAGGATTGGGGAATTTGTGTCGTATTCCTATTTTAGAGAGGAAATCAAACACGTGTGCAGTCACTCGTAACAATTTGCTTAAATTAGAATAATGATGAGGATTAATGGCTAATGTTCGCTGAGGCTCTGGGTCCTTCATGGGAGTGGTGATATTGGTCACGATGACTTGTGGCTTTTGTTTGGGCCACTGACCACCAACAAGCCATGAAGGTCCATTGAACCACAGCGAAGATTTGACAAGTTGTTTTAATGTCAATCCTCTTTACAAATAATCTGCAGGATTGTCCTTAGTAGGGACATGTCTAAACTTATAATCTGCGGATAAATCATGAATCTCCCTGACGCGATTACTGACGTAAGGGGTTTTGTTGTTGTTGTTTCTTACCCATTGTAAGACTGCCTCGTTGTCTGACCACACTACAATCTCACCAAAGTGGATATTACTGAGTGTCTTTGCCAGGCAATGGGCTAACCTTACTCCCACTAGCAATGCAGTCAACTCCATCTGAGGTAAGGATCACTTTTTGATGGGAGCAACTCTTGCTTTTGATGTGAGTAAAATTGATTGAGCACTGTTAACTAAATAGGCTACTGCGCCATATGCTTTGCCAGAGGCATCGCAAAAAACGTGCAAATTGGTGGGTAAGTTTGGTCCCGAGGCATTACGTGGAAATTTCAAAACACCTAACTGATTAAAATCCGTTGAGAGTATTTGCCATTTGGCTTGTAACTCACTTGGTAACGGATCATCCCATCCCATATGTTGTTGCCAGCACTCCTGCATTAGGAGTTTGCCCCTTATTAATATAGGACTAAGTAGGCCTAAAGGGTCAAATGGTTGACTGACAAATGAGAGCAGTGTTCTCATGGTAAGGGTTGAGTTATCAGTTTGCACTGACTTGACATTCATTTCGTCAGTGTTGGTGTTCCATTCCACGCCTAGAACCTTTAAGCCACTGGGTACCTGATAATCGGGAAATTCCTTCTCGATTAACTGGTTAAGTAGTTTATTATTTGAGGCCCATGACTGTAGAGGCATATTAGCTCCTAACAGTTCACGGTTAGCCTCATGGTAGATTTCTACCAGATCAGCTTGATCATTAGTTGTCCCCTGGAAATTGTCGACATATAAGTTGTCGCTAATGGTTGCCTTATAAGGGCTGTCTGATTTCCTCAAATGCGTGTCCAATGTTGCTTGCAAAAGAAACGGTGAGGATGTAGCACCAAATAATACAGAGGCGAACCGATAGGTGATTATTTCACTGTTAGGATCCAGTGGATCCTTGTACCAGAGGAATTTTGTGTAGTCACGATCCTCCTCCTGCAATCCTACTCGGAGAAAGGCTTTGCTGATGTCAGCAGTGTAGGCAAAAATGCCTGTGCGAAATCGCAACAATACGTCATGTAGCCTTTGTGTTAGGCTAGGTCCCGTTTGGAGACATTCATTTAGAGACACACTATTAGGCTTTACTTTAGCACTGCAATTAAAGACAATACGAATAGGTGTTGTCAGTGAGTCTTTCACCACAGCATGGTGTGGTAAATAATGACCTGTTTTTCGGTCATCGTGTTCAACAACTTCAATGAACTTATTGTTAAGTTGTTGTTGGATAAGTTGGTGATACATGGTTAATTTTTCTGGCTGCTTCTGCAGTCGTGTTAATTGAGACCGCAATTGTGAGGCTGCCATAAAATAATTCACTGGAAGTTGGGGATGATCTAACTTCCATGGAAGTCTTACCCAGTATTGTTTATTTGAGTAGACAACCGTATCCAGATATTGCTGGTAAGTCCATGTATCATCAGGACTTGGTTGCTCAGGGATGATGCCTAACGTATCTAGATCCCACAAACGATGTATTGGTGGGTCAGACTCAATGTCCTCGGCTATTTCCCTGAAGCGTAGGGGTGACTGCTCTAAGCCTAGTCACGCCACAATTATATTATTGGTTTGTTGGTTTGTGGGCGCTGGACCTTGTCTGAAAAGCACGGGTCCTGTGAGCAATTTGCCACCTGCGGACGACAACAAATTCATACCATGTTGTCTAGTGCATCCAGTGATAAACTTGTAGTAATGATCCGCGCCTATTAATATTCCAATATCTGTGAGACAATCGGAATTTATTTTATGATCCGCTAGCCTCATGCGGTTTCGCTTAAGGTGTCTCGCTGTGCGAGCTAATCCTGTGACTTGCAGGTCCGTAGGAATCTTATCCACTACCACCGCATGGATTGGGCTAGCAGAGGATCCTAGTCTAACTAGTAATTTAACTACCTTGTAGTCACGTGGTCCACTATTTGATAGGAAACCAGAAATGTTTAACTTCACACTTTTGGTAGGTTTTAAATTTAAATCATCTACCAACTGTTGTGTGATGAAGGTTTTTTGGGAACCTTGGTCAAAGAGACCTCTACTGTTAATTCTAGATCTTCGATTTATCAATTTAAGCTGAGCAGTAGGCAAGGTAGTACTGTTGCCTGACTCAGTAGCGAGTACATTCACTTCGTGATGTACTTTACAATATTGCACTGACGTAGAATTAGTAAAATTCTCTCCAGTGGTTATAGTTGGTGTAGGAGATTTCCTACATAAGGCGTAGTGGTGTACACCCTGTTTACAACGGTTGCAAGTACGTAGTGGTACTGCACATTTCTTAGGATCATGAGAACCCATACATTTAGTGCATTTGTGCAATTCCTGTAACCTTTTAACTCTAGCATTATACGTAGGATAAGCAGAGCATTGATAAGTGGTGTGTTCCTGATTGCAGAACAGACACTTTCTTTGATTAATAGACTTAGTCTCTTTAGTAGACAAGTCATGAGTTATCTCTGAAGGAGATACTGAGTAGATACCTACATTTCCACTTCCCTTCTTGTTGGATGGAGTAGATTTGGATTTATATTTATTAGACTTACTTGGAGTCTGTTTAGGTTTGACTGAAATATCAGTATTAATTGGTTTGGACTCAGGTTTAATTTTGTCATGAGTCTTTAACCTATTAACTGTGATCCTCAACCCCTCGAAAATCTGATCGAGAGTAAGAAACTCAGTATTATAATGTGAGCAGAGCTCTGTCAACACGTTTCGAGGTAATTTCCTCTGTAACAATAGCTTGATAGACCATTCAGAACTAGGTATATTAACCTTAGTACCTAAGGCCTTTACTAGAGACTCTACTTCTAGTCTGAAGCTTTGAAGTGACTCTGGTCTACTGTTTGGTGCATTCAGATCTAGTAATTGATAATAAAGGGTGGCTATACTTAACTCTTTGTTGCAATAGTTCAACTTCAGGAGTTTTATAGCTTCCTCATAATTACTCTCATTAAGATTAAGGTTATGTATGACCTTTTTAGCCTCTCCTTTGAGAAGACTGAGTAGGTATGAAAATTTAGAAACTTTGTCTAGAGACTGTTTCTTATGGATGTGAACTTTAAAGGAAGTCCAAAAATTATCCCAATTTTCTGTATCTAATCCTGAAAAGGTGGGCAAGTCTAGAGTAGGTAAACGAACCTCAGGTAAGTGATTATTGAAGTGAGACCCAGTGTTGCTGGCATTGGATCCAGACTGTTTGGCTAATTTAGATAGCCTGAAAATTTTATCATGAGTCTCCTCTTCATATTGGGAGATGTCGTTTACTATTTGACTTACTTCCTCAGGGTCAATTTCTACAGTATTTAGCAGAGCAAGATAAGATTGACCTGCAGTTCTGACTTGATCAAATTTCAGATCAGCCAATCTAACTGTTGACTCTAAGTGATAAGAGTCAATGGGATTATCCTTAGTTAAGTCATCAGCCTTATTGATTAATCTGGTCAAGTGACCTTTAAGGCCAATGTAGGTTCTCCTCAATTGTTCAGGAGTAGCCATGTTGGGCTTAGGTTCAAACTTCACAGTGTTAGGGTATGTATTACTAATGAAGCTTGGATACTTGTTCATTAGTGAACAGGTAACATTAATTGTAGTCTAAATTAAGGTGACTACTTTATGGTTTACCTCACTTGAGGTTGAATGTACCTACCTACCTAACAACAAATAGCTAGATATTTTGTGTACTGTCTGAACTCCACCATTAGTTCTCGTCCGGTTAGCTCATCCTTATCACCATCAGAGTTAATGGAGATAATCCAGCAATGCACAAAATAGATACACAAAATAATGCATACAAGAGAAATATTATGGAGATACTCCAATCAGAGTTATCTCAAAATTTATCCCACCCTGTAGAGGGTCAGCACAATAATGTAATATATACACAACACTGACTAGTTTTAGATCTAGTCGTAATAATTCCTAACTGAGAACTATAAAATTATTTAGTCTGGGCTTGTACCAAATTCAGCACAATCTCAGCCTAAATTCTACCTAATAACATGGGTAAAGATTATTGTGGTGCAATAAGGTAAATATAGTTGTGCTGTATTTTTGGGTTTTTGTTTTATAAGAGTGCTCTTGCACACACAGGTGAATAATTATGTACAGTTAAGTTTGGCTTGCTAGCCACAGCCTTTTGTGATGGTTGATGGTGTTAATTAACTTGTCAACCACATGCAACCTAGATTCCCTTGACAAATGTACACCGTCTCTAGTCAGGTTCTGTCTGTAATGTCTGGCTGTAAATTGTATATGTGTGGCATCCAATCTCACTCGTTTTTTCAGCCTGAAATTTATGTACTTAGCAGCTCTCAGGTAGTATTCCAGAGTTACTCCCCAACGATTATCTTGGCTTGGCTGGCGAGGCTCCACTAATGTGAATACTACTGATTCACTGATGAGCTTGAAAGAAGAAATTATGTTTTTGAGGTGTTTGATCACCTCGGCTGGATGACGAGTGGGGCGGATGTCATTGCCACCTAAATATATGATGGTTAGGTGGTGAGGCCACTCTAACGCAGGTGTTAGGGTTATGTTATTGTAAAAGTTGTGAGCTGTTGCTCCTGGTGACCTAAAGATTCTCACCTTGGTGTGAGGTATAGGTCTAAGTGTTGTGGGTAATTGGCTATGACCCACTAAAGCCACTTTATACATGAGGTAAAAGTAGCAATATGTTAGTGTGATCTAGGCTAACTGATGTGTTACAATGTTAGTTGACACAATTGATTAAATAGTTAGTCTAGCTTCTATCACACAAGGATTAGCTATTAATGGTTAATATTTTAATTATAAATTTAATGCCTATCCGGTTCGAAGGACCATAATGTGGGATATTTGGGTTTGATTCTGATTAATTAATAATTAAAGTAGTAAATTAAATTACGAAGGACCACCCGCTTTTAAAGTAAAGAGGGAAACTGAGAATTTCAGATCATTAGATAAAATTCTAGAGAAAACCAGTGACTATGGATATGACTAGAAGGTATGATCATAAGAATAATTAATGGGCTGTATTATTAAAACCAAACCTCAAACACCTACATTGGGGGGTTATTACTGGAGGTCAGTACGTCCAGGAATCAGTGTGGTTCGTTCACTAATTCTATTAATAATAATCTAATCCTATAATTAATGTTGAATATAATATTATTCATACAAAGAAGAACATGAATATGAGCATAATAATGAGTTACAGTAAATCACACATTATGTTGTACATTCTGAATGTATCAAATTGCAAAGTTATGAATAAAAGAAATAAGCCTTAGCTGGTAATAGATTCCTTTAGATAACCCTGGCAGTCCTCTTAATCTCCAAGTCTGGTACACCGACGGATGACACGGTTAGCATGGAGAAGACAGCATGAGGAATTCGTCTCTCGAGCTGCAAGATAAATGACTACCAGTAGCAATTGATTTAACTACTCAATACATATTCAAGATTATTGATATCTACAGATAGAATTCTAATCACCTGTTATTAGGTGTTGTCTTGCTGCGTGACGTGCAATCACCCTGCCATTAATACACTTATAAATGATGCATCAAATAAAAGTACTTAACTGTGGGCACTGTGTAAGTATTAAGATTGCCGTAATTACGTATCCCAAATTCAGGTGAGCTTATCCTGGATTTGTACGTTTCAAGTTGGCTGATCACGTGTCGTCAGGAACCAAGTCTAGGGGCCCTTATTTAACACCAGCACTAGTTGAAGATATTATCTGCAAGGTCGTTCACGCCTCACAGTGGCGGCTTTCATCTGTGGATAGACACACGTGTCCTATTTGCTGGACAATGGCGTCTTTTGTGAGTACGGTAAGTGCAGGTCTGCCTCTCTTCGGTTCCCCACGTGTACGCTTCCCAACGTGTACTGAGGATGGCATGGCGTCCCTCCTACCCACGCCCAGTCGACGTTCACAACACAAATTATTGGCATGAACATTAATATTTCTCGCATTCGCGCTTGAAACTCTAAAGACTGGACGGGTTTATTATTTAGAGGAGCGAAATATTATTATTTAACTATTTAAGAATAGTAAAGATATAAGGGAGAAGAATTAATGTCTCCCCATAGCATTCATTGATGACGCTACCTCTATCGCGAGGTAAACGTTTTGATTCTAAAGCTCTATTCGGCTTTTAGTTAGAGAACCATTCGTCTGCAATCAGTTGCCATACAGAATGCTTTAATTATGGAGAATCGTATTTAATTCTCACACAAATTGTATATAATGTGTTTTACTGTAAAGAAATCTGACGCAATACTGGCGTCAGATGACGTGAGAATTCTAGCCTAATGCACAGATGAATTATTAGTACAGGAGAATTCTACGAGTTGTTAATTTTACTTACTACAATATTAATATGGTTAGTAATAAGTAATGAGAATACAACAATGCTGTATTCGATGTTGGAAATATCCAACACTCTCAGCCACAGCTCAGAATGGAAGCAAGTCGACGAAGAACTCTGTAGGGTAAGGCAGGTCCTAGTCAATAACGGCTTCTCCAATGGTTTCGTCGAAGACATCATAAGAAGGAAAGTGAAAAGCCATGCAACCTCTGAAGAGACAACTAACACAACACCTATACCCCCTATTAGACTATTTTACAGGAACTTCTTTTCCACAGCTCATAAAACGGAGGAAAGGGTCCTGAAAGATATTGTTAATAGAAACGTTATCCCTACAGACAAAAGTCAGAGTATACAACTGACGATTTACTATAAAACCAGAAAAACGGCCAGCCTACTCATGAGAAACTCTCCAGACACAAAACAGAACGCTTTAAAAGAGACTAACGTCGTCTATGCCTTCAAATGCCCTCTTGGGGACTGTAAGCTCCAAAAAACCCAGTATATAGGCAAGACAACAACATCTCTTTCTAGGCGTTTAACGATGCATAAGCAACAGGGCTCCATTAAGGAACATATAATCTCTTCCCACAACCAAACCATCGCCAGAGAAATCCTAGTAAACAACACAGAAATCATCGATAGATACAGCGATAGCAGGCGGCTTGACGTTTGCGAGGCACTACACATCAAGAAGTCAACACCAGCAATCAACAGCCAATTATTGCACAACTATATTCTACCCACCTCAAGACTCCGCTCCAATATAGAAGCATCAAGAAATATGGACCAATAGGCTTTCTACAAACACTTCTATTCAATATCCATTGTTTCGTGTTCTGTCTTGTGTTGATGAAATTAATACCCTATTAATACTCTTGTTCTGTCTTGTGTTGATGAAATTAATACCCTATTAATGCCACATCTTTTTCTGTCTTGTGTTAATGCCACATCACCCCTTCCACCTCACTCAAATGTAGATATAAAATCGGAGATGCGTAAGTTCTATTCAGTTGTGTATTTGTGAACTAAAGTCTTTGAAAATGTAATAAGTTTTACGAAACGCGCTCGTGTCGCGTCAGACTAGAAATAAAAATGAATTTTGGAGAATTGATTTTTGATTTACCTCCAACAGTGAAAAGAAATGTACGAAAGATTGAGAAAATTCGTGTTAGAATTTTTAATCTTACTTTTTCGGTCATATTTAATAATATATATATACATATATATATATATATATATATATATATATATATATATATATATATATATATATATATATATATATATATATATATATATATGACAATGTCAGACCACGAAGGAAAAATGAAACAGGAAATTTCCTTAAGTACTTTCCTTAAATTTCCTTAAGTACTTAAGACCTTCTGAAGATGTATTTAATATACGAAAGTACTTAAGGAAATTTCCTGTTTCATTTTTCCTTCGTGGTCTGACATTGTCACATTCTTAATCACGTGTTTATTTTCGTGATATACACACATATATATATATATATATATATATATATATATATATATATATATATATATATATATATATATGCGAACAAGGCTGAATGGTCCCCAGGACTATATGCGACTGAAAACTCACACCCCAGAAGTGACTCGAACCCATACTTCTAGGAGCAACGCAACTGGTAACTACAGGACGCCTTAATCCACTTGACTATCACGACCGGACATAAGGAAGTGATAGCCGAAGCTATATGAACCAATTCCCCGTCGGCACTCAGATGGTAATCTTGGACATAGCATTTTATCAAATAACCTCATTCTTTGGGGCACACGTGACGAACACAAATGCGAACAAGCCTGATACTCAATACTCGTCAAATACAAATACTCATGGCAAATCGGGCCTTGCATAGTAGGCTGAGAAGTGCGTTCTGACTACTAGGTACGACATATATATATATATATATATATATATATATATATATATATATATATATATATATATATATATATATATATATATATATATATATATATATATATATATATACACGTTTTCTATTATGTTTTCAAAACGTTTCTCAGAATTTGTAAATCAGTTACAAAAAGTGAAGCTTAAACTTTGTTGAAAACTTTTTAATATTATAAGTAATTTTGTGAGATTTTGTTTTTAAATATTTATGCTAATTATTATTGGAATTATTAGGTATAATAATCTATTGAATTAAGATGAAAGAGAGGGAGAGACAGAAAGAAAGTGAGTGTGTGAGAGAGAGACGAGAGACATAGAAAGAGGGAGAGAAGGTTGGCAGAGAGGAGGAGAGAGAGAGAGAGAAAGAGGAGGAGAGAAAGAGGAACAGAGAGAGAGAGAAGGAGAGAGACGGTGATACAAGAGAGAGGAGAGGGACAGAGATAGAGGAAAGAGTCAGAAAGATGTTGCTCCAGTACACAACAAGAAGAGCCACTCAGTGGTTGGTAACTACAGACTCCTCTCCATTACTGGTTAAATCCAAGTATCATTAATCACTCGACAAATTATATTATTTTATTATCATCGACAGGTATGGTTTTAGAAAAGGCCGATCTGCTGCTGATCTCTTTCTAAATCTCTCCACTTGGATGCTATGATCCTGAACGTGTATAATAAAATGTGCTATTAAAAAGTAGCGGCTCACAAATATCCACGTTTTCTATGCAGAGATTACTTAGGTGCATATGACTTGGGTACATGCGTTTTAATATTTATTATATGCAACGTCATGGAAAATCCTGAGAAGGGGCTGAATTAGCCGATCTTGGCAATTTCTTCATAATTACAATTAAGCTGAGCCATGCCTGAGATTTTCTATCTAACAGTTGACCAGTATTGCTGGTGCCTCTACTGGGACAACACTCCTCTGTGCTCTCTCACGGTCCACGTAGTGTCGTACAGACGACTGTTTAGGTGCCGGCACGAGAGGCAGTAATGAATATAAGAAAATATTACTGAGGTATGAAAGAAAACTTCTTCTCTAGGTTAGACTGTAGCAGTACTCCAGTACTGGTACAGTACAATTCTGTAATATTCTTTACAGAAGGTGAAGTGTATGTAGTTATACAACATTCCAGCACTGTATTATACTAACAGCTAGTAACTGTAGCTCAACCGTAGTTAGTAACAGTTAATTGATTGACAGTTGAGAGGCGGGCTGAAAGAGCAGAGCTTAACCCCCTCAAGCACAACTAGGGGAATACAACCAGGTGAATACAGCTGAGTGGACAGCGCTAGGGATTCGTAGTCCTGAGGTTCCGGGTTCCATCCCCAGTGGAGGCGGAAGGAAATGAGCAGATTTTCTTTCACCCTGATGCATCTGTTCATCTAGCAATAAATAGGTACCTGCGAGTTAGACAGCTGCTACGTTCTGCTTCCTGGGGGTGTGTAACAAAAAGGAGGTTTAGTCGAGGACTGGGCCGTTGGGATGCTAAGCCCCGAAATTATCTCAAGATAACCTCAAGATAGTGCACTGAAGATGCTATCCATCGATTACATGTGGTACATTGAGCATTAACATGAAAATTAATTGATATTATTCTGAGCGTATTACCATATTTTCTTCACTATATACTAAAGTAACATATTTTAATTTGTTTATGTGATTCATAGTATGTATTGTAACCAATTATTTGTATGTTGGCAAGCGATTGTGAAGAGAATAATAATTCAAAATAAGCAGCTAGGAATATATTTGGTAATTTTTGGATGGATTCTGGTTTCCAACCTGAAAAAATATTTTTAGGCTAACTCTGTTTCTTTTGAATTACCAGTGCCCAGTGCACAGAACCACGTTAGGCTTCCTCCCCGACACTACGAGCTTCTTTTCAGTTAATCAGTTTTTCATGACTAACACAATCAAAAGAATTTCTTAAAGTAAAGTGTCTTGCACAACTATATATGCATGTGAAAATATTCAGTAGACAATTAACTGAGTTTCATTTAGCTTCCTTTCCTCTGGGGCAGTGTCGTTCAAAAGTTCCTGACTGCTATTCCAATAAAGGTCATTATTTATTTTATTGTTATTTATTTATATATATATATATATATATATATATATATATATATATATATATATATATATATATATATATATATATATATATATATATATATATTCATTACCACAACGGAGCCAGGTGTTTGGGTTCTGGGCGCCCTCCCAGGGAGAACACCAATCAACAGCCCACACCGCCCGTAAGGCAAAACACCTCCCAGACCTTCATTCCCACAGAAAATTTATTAGAAGCTATCAAAGCAACATCGGCCAGAACCTTGCAACACATCCCTAAAGCAGCCCGCCCCCATGCAGCAGCCAAATTATCTGCCCTCCTGAGAAAGGCCAACGACTCTCCTGGAACGACCCAAGCATGGCACAACCTCCTAATGTTTGGCAACATATGTCTAGCCACCCCTGCAAGGAGAGACAAAACCTTAGCTGCCTCAGTCATCAAAGCTATAAATGATTTTCCCAGGGAGGACAACCAGGTGCGCCTTCCCACTCGCGCGAGAAACACCCACGGCAGGAAGAGCAACAGTGGCATATCCGAGACATCAAAAATCAGAACATCAGTCACCAAGAAAATAGAAGAAGGAAACACTATTGGCGCAATACGAGTCATCACCAGTGAGGACTCAATTGCCGACAGAGATGCCGCAACAGCTCAAGCCCTAAGGGAGAAACACCCACCCAGGGCTCCGCGTGAGGACGACATTGTACAAGTGGGGGCTACCGGAGCAGAACCTCTCTGGGTGGCTGAATCTGTGGTCCATAAAGCAGCCATGTCCTTCCCTACAGGATCAGCAGGTGGGTTCACAGGACTAAAACCCAACCACCTCAAGCAAATGCTCAACCCTGCACTGGGTGACATTGCAAAGAACCTCTTGGTGGAACTAACCAGATTCACCAACACATGTCTAGCTGGCAACATACCAGCGTCCATAAGACCTATCTTTTTTGGAGCATCTCTCTGTGCTCTAAAGAAAAAGGATGGAGGGATCAGGCCAATAGCTGTGGGCAATTCTCTCCGGCGTCTCGTCGCAAAGGCAGCTGCAAGAACAGTTAGTGATGCAGCGGCCAACATGCTGAAGCCAAAACAGCTCGGGTTTGGCATTCCACAAGGGTGTGAGGCGGCAGCCCATGCAGCTCGAGCCTTCATCGCCAACATCACAGACGAAAAGGCCCTTATCAAGCTAGATTTCAAAAATGCCTTCAATTTGGTGCGGAGGGATGCTGTACTCCGTGCGGTTCATAGTCATTTCCCTTCCCTCTACCCTTTTGTACATTCATGCTACAGTATGGATCTTAAGCTACTTTTTGGCGAACATGAAATTGACTCGCGAGAAGGCGTCCAACAGGGTGACCCCCTCGCTCCTCTCCTTTTCTGCTTAGTCATCAAACAAGTCACAGAGGTCCTGTCCAGCGAGCTTAACATCTGGTTCTTGGATGATGGTACCCTAGCTGGTTCCCAAGACTCCCTCCTGGAGGACATCAGAAAAATCCAGGAGCAAGGTGCAGTTTTAGGCCTCACCCTGAACCCTTCTAAATGTGAAATAATATGTTCCAACCAGGGCATCGTAGAGAGAATAGAGGGTCTTCTGCCAAATATCCATAAAACTAAACCTGAAGACAGCACACTCCTAGGAGCTCCCCTGGGGTTGAAAGCCATCGATGAGGTCCTTGATAAGAAAATCGCCGACCTTAAGAGGATGGATGGGAGGATTGAGGATATTGATGCTCATGATGCACTCTACCTCATCACCAGATGTCTGTCCCTCCCCAGGTTAACCTACTTTCTGAGGTGTTCACCATCTTACAATAGCCAAAAACTAAGTGAGTATGACCGGTTACTGAAATCAATGCTAGAAAAAGCCCTTAACCTCTCTCTCGATGACCTACAGTGGAAACAAGCCTCTCTTCCCGTAAGACTTGGGGGCCTCGGAGTTCGAACAGCAACGCAAATCGCTGTTCCAGCCTTCCTGTCCTCCTTATCAGCATCCGACGACCTTGTGAAGGAAATTCTACCTGCCCACTTACATCAGCTGGCAGGTGTACATGATCCCAATTTTACACGCTGTGCCACAGAGTGGGCCTCTCGTGCAGGCCAATCACCTCAACCACCATCCCCAAAATCTCACAAGCAATCCAGCTGGGATGGTCCCATTGTAGACCAAGTTGCTGCAGAGTGCCTGGGTGCTGCAACAACACAACACGACATTGCTCGCCTCACAGCAGTAGCAGCACCACATGCAGGGGATTTCCTGTTAGCAACCCCAATGTCGGCAACTGGCACGCGTCTCACACCACATGCCCTCCGAATTGCTGTGGCCCTCCGCCTTGCTGCCCCAATCCACACCAGATATAGGTGTATTTGCGGCGAGGTGGTGGCTGACAGGTACGGCCACCATGGCCTACTCTGCCAAAGCACAGGGGGATGGCACTCGAGGCACAGTGAAGTTAACGACATCATCAAGAGGAGCCTCACCACAGCAGGATGCCCAGCTGAAAGAGAGCCCCGTTACCTAACGCCCCGTAACTCTGATGCTCTTATTGGTCGCCCGGATGGTATCACAGTGAACCCCTGGAAGAATGGCAAGCAGTTGGTATGGGACTACACGTGCGTATCAACCCTGGCTAACACCTACATTAACCTCAGTGTTGCACAACCAGGTGGCGCTGCCACCCACAGGGAAGCAGCCAAATCCCGTAAGTATAGAGAACTGGATCACCACTACAATTTTGTCCCCATTGCTTCTGAGACGCTCGGCGCCTGGGGTAAAAGTGCTACCAGTTTTTTGAAGGAACTGGGTTCTAGGCTCATTGAAACAACAAGGGACCCGAGAGCTGCAAGCTTTCTTTTCCAGCGCCTCAGTGTGGCGATACAGAGGGGAAATGCGCACTGCATCCAGGGTTCCTGCCCGCCATCTGAGGAGCTGGAGGAACTCGACAACCTATGACAACCATCTTTGTAACCCATATGTAACTCCTTTTTTGTAACAAAGTTCAAATAAAGTAAATATATATGTGTACATACAAAAGAATGGGGGTGGTAGGAGAAGATAATATCGGTGTTCAGTGAGAAACCACAAGGTCTCCTCTGAATACTTTTTATTTTCTTCTCCGAGGCAATGGGTCCCCACATTGGCACCAGAGGTGGTACCCTCACAAACTTTATATATATATATATATATATATATATATATATATATATATATATATATATATATATATATATATATATATATATTGGTAGCAGTCTTTCCTGTAGACATATATTATTAAATATGACCGAAAAAGTAAGATTAATAATTCTAACACGAATTTTCTCAATCTTTCGTACATTTCTTTTCACTGTTGGAGGTAAATCAAAAACCAATTCTCCAAAATTCATTTTTATTTCTAGTCTGATGCAACACGAGCGCGTTTCGTAAAACTTATTACATTTTCAAAGACTTTAGTTTACAAATACACAACTGAATAGAACTTACGCATCTCCGATTTTATATCTACATTTGAGTGAGGTGGATGGGGTGAGGTGGCATTAATAGGGTATTAATTTCATCAACACAAGACAGAACAAGAGGTGGCATTAATAGGGTATTAATTTCATCAACACAAGACAGAACACGAAACAATGGGTATTGAATAGAAGTGTTTGTAGAAAGCCTATTGGTCCATATTTCTTGATGCTTCTATATTGGAGCGGAGTCTTGAGGTGGGTAGAATATAGTTGTGCATTAATTGGCTGTTGATTGCTGGTGTTGACTTCTTGATGTGTAGTGCCTCGCAAACGTCAAGCCGCCTGCTATCGCTGTATCTATCGATGATTTCTGTGTTGTTTACTAGGATTTCTCTGGCGATGGTTTGGTTGTGGGAAGAGATTATATGTTCCTTAATGGAGCCCTGTTGCTTATGCATCGTTAAACGCCTAGAAAGAGATGTTGTTGTCTTGCCTATATACTGGGTTTTTTGGAGCTTACAGTCCCCAAGAGGGCAATTGAAGGCATAGACGACGTTAGTCTCTTTTAAAACGTTCTGTTTTGTGTCTGGAGAGTTTCTCATGAGTAGGCTGGCCGTTTTTCTGGTTTTATAGTAAATCGTCAGTTGTATCCTCTGATTTTTGTCTGTAGGGATAACGTTTCTATTAACAATATCTTTCAGGACCCTTTCCTCCGTTTTATGAGCTGTGGAAAAGAAGTTCATGTAAAATAGTCTAATAGGGGGTATAGGTGTTGTGTTAGTTGTCTCTTCAGAGGTTGCATGGCGTTTCACTTTCCTTCTTATGATGTCTTCGACGAAACCATTGGAGAACCGTTGTTGACTAGGACCTGCCTTACCCTACAGAGTTCTTCGTCGACTTGCTTCCATTCTGAGCTATGGCTGAGAGCACGGTCGACATATGCGTTAACAACACTCCTCTTGTACCTGTCTGGGCAGTCGCTGTTGGCATTTAGGCACATTCCTATGTTCGTTTCCTTAGTGTAGACTGCAGTGTGGAAACCTCCGCTCTTTTCCATGACTGTTACATCTAGAAAGGGCAGCTTCCCATCCTTTTCCATCTCGTAAGTGAAACGCAGCACGGAACTCTGCTCAAATGCCTCCTTCAGCTCCTGCAGATGTCTGACATCAGGTACCTGTGTAAAAATGTCGTCAACATACCTGCAGTATATGGCCGGTTTCAAGTTCATGTCGACTAAGACTTTTTGCTCGATGGTACCCATGTAGAAGTTTGCAAACAGGACACCTAGGGGAGAATCCATGGCGACCCCATCTACTTGCTTATACATGTGCCCATCCGGGCTCAAGAAGGGTGCCTCTTTAGTACAAGCTTGGAGTAGTTTCCTCAGAATATTTTCTGGTATGTGAAGAGGAGTACAGGCTGGATCACGATACACTCTGTCGGCTATCATCCCGATTGTCTCTTCCACAGGTACGTTGGTAAACAGCGATTCTACGTCCAACGAGGCTCTTATCCCTGTGGCCCGTGTGCCCCGCAGTAAGTCAACAAATTCCTTTGGAGATTTCAGGCTGAAGGCGCAAGGAACATAAGCAGTCAGCAGGCCGTTGAGTCGCTTCGCCAGTCTGTACGTGGGTGTGGGTATCTGGCTAATGATTGGCCGAAGTGGGTTTCCAGGCTTGTGTGTCTTGACATTTCCATACGCATATCCAGGTTTATATTCCCCAATGATCTTTGGCAGGTGGAGTCCGGATTTCTTGGCGTTCACAGTTTCGATCAGTTTGTTGACCTTTGCTTTTAATTCGGCTGTAGTGTCCTTCGTTACCCTTTGGAACTTAGTTTGGTCAGAGAGTATGATGTTCATTTTCGCCAGATATTCGTCTTTTTTAAGAATGACATATATTGGCGACTTGTCACCTCTCCTGACAACTATCTCCTTGTTCTCACGAAGGCTTTTAGCTGCCGCTTTGAGCTCGGGGGACAGTATGGTGCTTCTGTAATTGCCTCGATTCTTTCCTCCTTCTGCAATAAGTTCTGCTTGTAAGGTATCTTTGGTAGTGACCTTCTTTTGTGTCTCGAGGTCGAATATGTCGTCCAACAGAATTTCCAACTCTACTTTCCGGGCCATCTCACTCGGTCTGGACATAACATGACAGTTTACGCCCAGATTTAGGAGAGTGACTTGGTCCTCAGTGAGGTTAATTCCTGCAAGGTTCAGGAAGCCATCTCTTGGTCGTGGAATTGCCATAGGTCCTCCATATAATGTTGTTAGTTTCTTGATAATCCTTGTTTCAGTGCTGAGGTGATGTTGGTCTGTAAGGATGTCGAGGTGTTGTTCAATGCGGGTACGGATACTTTCGTCGATGTTGCTATTTCTCCACTCGTTTGTAGCATGAAGTAGTTGCGTTTTGTTGTCTTTGATTTCATTCTCTGCCTTGTATATCTGATCACGAATCAGATCCTGGCGATATTTTATCGTGAAGGCTTGATTCCTTGCTGCTGGGTCATGCGCTTTAATATTAGTATATTTTGGTAGCAGTCTTTCCTGTAGACATATATTATTAAATATGACCGAAAAAGTAAGATTAATAATTATAACACGAATTTTCTCAATCTTTCGTACATTTCTTTTCACTGTTGGAGGTAAATCAAAAATCAATTCTCCAAAATTCATTTTTATTTCTAGTCTGACGCGACACGAGCGCGTTTCGTAAAACTTATTACATTTTCAAAGACTTTAGTTTACAAATACACAACTGAATAGAACTTACGCATCTCCGATTTTATATCTACATTTGAGTGAGGTGGAAGGGGTGATGTGGCATTAACACAAGACAGAACAAGATGTGGTATTAATAGCATGCACGGGCATGCTATTGCAAATTGATAAGTTCTTGAAATGTGGTCACCTGAGCTGATTCTAATCATTTAAAAAAATACCTGGTTTTGGTCTGCACAAACTCCATGTAGGTTTGAGTCTGAGTTTTTATATAGTCCCTGAAGCGTCGTTGGTAGCTCTCAGTGGAAATGGTAGTTGGTAGTTGGCACGGGGATGAATAGCCTTACGGGCTATTCATGCCCGTGCCACCTCTTGGGTGGCTTAATCTTTATCAATCAATCAATCAGTTCTATTCAGTTGTGTATTTGTGAACTAAAGTCTTTGAAAATGTAATAAGTTTTACGAAACGCGCTCGTGTCGCGTCAGACTAGAAATAAAAATGAATTTTGGAGAATTGATTTTTGATTTACCTCCAACAGTGAAACGAAATGTACGAAAGATTGAGAAAATTCGTGTTAGAATTATTAATCTTACTTTTTCGGTCATATTTAATAATATATATATATATATATATATATATATATATATATATATATATATATATATATATATATATATATATATATATATATATATATATAAGATATATATATATATATATATATATATATATATATATATATATATATATATATATATATATATATATAAGAGTTGTTACATGATTTTCTAGGACACATAACGTTGCGGGCACGTCCTTAATCCAAAATTTTCCCCGGAATATTATCCGCCAAATCGTATAACAGCCAGGTACCCATTCACTGCTGGGTGAACAGAGACTACAGTTAAGGATTGGCATCCAGAAAATCCTCCCCGGGCAGGATACAAACCCAGGCCAAAGCGCTATCGAAATGCCAGGCGAGTGTATTACCATGTCGCCACGCGGACTGCATTAGGATCCTGATTTTTGGATAAACACGATAGTATTTACAAAACTCACAAAATAAATTCTGAAATATAATTTTTACTATTAGTATCTCTACAAATATTGTAATTATTCACAATGAAATCCCACTAATGTGATATATCAACGTGGAAATAAATTGGTGCAATGCAGGGATTCGAGCCCTTGACCAGGCCAAGATATCAGATAACTGAAGTGTAGGGCAGGATCGGCCAGTTCTGAGGTTTTGGTGACGATTTAACAGCCGTTGACAACGATCAAGTCTGGCTTTAATCGCGGTGTATAAAAGCAACCCGTTCTCACACAAGACAGCACATAATGACTTAATGCTTAAAGTCAATATGTTGAATGTGATTTAGTACATATGTGATATATTTCCAGTTACCTTTTTTACCAAGGCCCAAACTCTTGCTCACGTACCAATTTACGTCTCACAGTACCCGTCCATCAACGTAGATAGCAGAATAGTCGTGATTGGTTTAATTATAAGGAAAATTGTAGTTTTCAGGTCCCACATGGGTTGTGAAATTTACCTACTATTGTCTATGCTCTTAGAATATTACAGATCAGCTATATCCTATTAAAGGCTCGTACTTTTGTTTTGAGAAATATTAGTTGTTCTTAGTAAATTATAATAAGCACTAAAAATAATTACATAGAATAACAGTGCTTCCCCAACCAATATTATATACCATAGTTTGTGCTTTAAAAATCTTTAAAGAATGTTTTGTAGGAATGCTAACAGAAAACGATGTTATGTTGGAATGTTTATGGGGTAAACTACTGCAAACTTGGGGATCACTTCCACCCACAGGAAGGGTATGGAGTCCAATACCATCCACTGGATGTGTATGGCGTCCACTACCACCGACAGGATGGGTATGGGGCTCACAACCACCCACAGGATGGGTATGGGGTCCAATAACACTCACTGGATGTGTATGGCGTCCATTGAAGCCCACAGGATGAGTATAGGGTCCAGTGTTGCCCACGGGATTAGTATATAGGGTCCACTGCCGCCCATAGGGTCGGTAGGGGGTCAACTGCCGCCCACAGGGTCGGTAGGGGGTCCACTGCTACTAACAGGGTCGGTATGGAGTCCACTACCGCCCACAGGGTCGGTAGGGGGGTTAACTGCCGCCCACAGGGTCGGTAGGGGGGTTAACTGCCTCCCACAGGGTCAATATGGGGTCCACTACGGCCCACATGGTCGGTATGGGGTCTACTGCCACCCACACGGTCGGTATGGAGTCCACTGCCGTCCACAGGGTCGGTATGGGGTCCACTACCGCCCACAGGGTCGGTATGGAGTCCACTGCCGCCCACAGGGTTGGTATGGGGTCCACTACCGCCCACAGGGTCGGTATGGGGTCTACTGCCACCCACACGGTCGGTATGGAGTCCACTGCCGCCCACAGGGTCGGTATGGGGTCCACAACCGCCCACAGGGTCGGTAGAGCGTCCACAGGGTCAGTAGGGGTCCACTACCGCCCACAGTGTTGGTAGGGGGTTCCACTGCCGCCCACAGGGTCGGTAGGGGGTCCACTACCACCCACAGGGTCGGCAAGGGGTCCACTACCGCCCACAGGGTCGCTATGAAGTCAACTAGCGCCCATAGTGTTTGTATAGTGTCCACTACCGTCCATAGTGTTATTATGGGGTCCACTACCCCTCATAGTGGCGGTATGGGGGTCCTTTACTACCCACAGGGTGTGTCTGGGGACTATTTTTTCTGTATAGCAGAGGTGGCAATACTGCTTTTCCAATCTCATTTGTTGTTCAATGTAAAATATTTGTTGCTCGAATTGCAACAATTTATATATATATATATATATATATATATATATATATATATATATATATATATATATATATATATATATATATATATATATATATATATATATATATATATATATGTATATAGTATAGTGCCTTTGCAATAATGTACCAATGTGTGTATTTGTTGTATTGTATTGTTGAAATACATTGTTCACATGAAATACATGTGAAATATTGTTGAAAACATCTTGATGACTTATTAAACCAAAATTATTTATTAGTCAGAAGAAAGACAAAAACGCGATCTATATGTTAAACCTCTACCAGACAAATATTTTAAGTAAAACCGAAGATATTTGTAGTTTTATAAAAGGGGCAGTGTTCATTGCTCGTCGAGCTCGAAAACCGCCGCATTCATCTCAGAACCATGCCTATTTCACGCAGATTCCTTAATAAACGTAAGAGTTTTATATGTCACAAGAAAGATAGAAATATAAGCTTCATTCTAAATACCTTACCATGGGTATATTTAAATTTAAAGCGAAAATACATGTACTTTTATAATAGCCGAGCTCTGACTCTGGACAGATTGATCGACTGATCAACTCTCTCTCAGAACAATGTTTATTTCACGTGAATTCGTTAATATACATATATGTTTTATATGTCTCAAGAAAGACAGACAAATAAGTTTCACTTTAAACACTTTACCATAGACATATTTAAAGTTCTAATGAAGATACATGCATTTTAAAAATTATGGAGCTCCCACCACGTACAGACTGAACGACAGAGCAACTCTCTCTTAGATCAATGTTTATTTCACGTGAATTCGTTAATAAGCACAAATGTTTTATATGTCTTAAGCAAGATAGAAATAAGAGCTTCATTTTAAATACATTACAATAGTCATATTTATAGCTCAAGTGAAGATACATATGTTTTTATAGTAGCGCTCAGTAGCTTGTCGGGCATGGAGTGCAGACGCCTACGCACTTGCCGATATATTGTATAATAAACAAAGATACGCTAATAAAGCCTAAAATCTTATATGCCTCCAGAAAGACCGAGATATGAACATTATTATGATTGCACCAAATGAAATATATCATGTTCGAGAACAAAGATATATCAATTTTAAATTAAGTTTCGACTCTTGCTCGGGCGAGAGAGGTGGGGCGACTCTCGCCCCATCTATTGGAGATTCTGTTCACTAAAGACCCAAAGCTACTCAAACCCTCCTAGCATTATTTGAGTAATGAAGTAATATGGTATATTTACTCACTATAATGTGGGTGCTGAATGCAGAACAAGAGAAAACATATATTTACTCCAAACTAATATAATTTCATTATGAAATAAGTAAATAAGTAGCATCAAAGGAAGTCGACAGTACAAGCGTCAATGTTGTGGAGCGACTTATCTAAGATATATCGTTGTTTGGAAAGTGTTTGTTGGCATATCCAGTTGTCGCACTTCTCTGCACAAATTATCATAAATTTAAATTATAATGTTAACAAGTAGAATACGTATTGTTATTAAAATCTAACATAACTAGCCAGAAAACATTTAACATTTATTAAAAAATATATGTTTGGAAGTTAAATCGACTTCATAGGACAATAGTTTTGTTATATATACTCGTTATTCGTTGACATGCGTTCGCTACTTTATCTACCATGTACTGTACTTATGTAAAATCTCCCATGTCTCTTCGCTCATCTCACCGAACCCTACAGGCTTTGTGATATATTGTTAAATTAATTGAGATTCACAAATAAAGCTTATAATTGTATATGTTATCAAAAAGGCAGAGCTTAGTTTAGTTCATTTATTATGCACCCCATACCCATCCTATGAGCGATAGTGGAGTGATACAGAGGCACATAATGGGATCAGGGACTGAGCCCACAATTCATATAGCCAAGCAAGTTATAATCTTGATAAGCTAGTTACAAAAGTCAATGCACATTGTCACATCAACAATGGGCTCGAGACCGGCCACAAGTACAGTTTATAATTTAAGCAACTGACATACATGGAGGGCTAGTGTCACAATTGATATGTTTATCCTACACATAACCCCCTCTCAAGTCGTTTTTGCGTTTTACAATCAAGTCGTTTTTTGCGTTTTATTCAGAGATTTGATCTTATTGGGTGAGGAAAGATATTCATATTTAAAAGAAGGCTTCTTGGCTGATGCTCTCCATTGATGGAAAATATACAACCTTTTGAAAATCAATGTTAGTTTGATCTAGATATTGTAATTAACGAAAGTATTTATGTCATCAGAAAGGTAGAAATATAGGCTACATTTAAAATCCTTTGTCATAAATATAACTGAAGTGAAAACGATGATATATGCGTTTTGATAGTTACTTGATGGCTAGCTCTGAGAGTGTGAAGCCCTGCACACCAGCCAATAAATTGTATAATTAGTTTCCATATATTTTAAATAATCTTAAAAATCTATATGTCAGAAGAAAGGAAGATGTAGCCGTTAATGTGACAACATTTAAAAATATATATCTCTTAAGTTAAATAAATAATACCACCTTATCGCCGGTGTCCAGACACATGAAAACTACCTAGGTATCAGTATCCAGCCAGGCGGGGATCACAGGCTGCACATTACTGATAAATTATGTAATGCACTACTTGTGGTCCATCTCGAACCCATTTATGATGTGACGACTTATCGTGAATTTTGTAACTAGCTCATCAAGATTGTAACTTGCTTAGCTAAATGAATTGTGGGGTTCGGTCCATTCATTTTCTTTCTTTATTATGCACTCCATAATACACATCCCGTGGGCGGTGGTGTAAAGGATTACAGAGGCACATAATCGGTTCAGGAATTGAACCCTCTAGTTCGTTTAGCTAAGCAAATAACAATCTTTTGACGCTAGTTACAAAATTATTAATGTACACATACTTATGCATACATGTACATATTCATACGTATACATATATACATACACATACATATTTAATGACCCACACAAATACACACATCAGTAATCTTTTGTGTCACAAGTAATTCAACAAGAGGCTCACAACAGTCACTATACAAGACACTTTACATCTATGAGGAGTCGCACAGTTACTAGTCTTGCTCCACACCCACCCAACTGGGCGGCAGCTTTACAGTTACCTGGTGTTATTCTTCACCTATATCTTTTTCTGGTTAATCCCTATTTACTATATGCAGTTCAGGTTTCGTCGCCATACTATAGTTCTTAGTTTAGTTAATTTATCACATAATGGGTTCAGGGACTGAACACACAATTTATTTATCTAAGCAAGTTACAATCTTGAGGAGCTAGCCACAAAATTCATAACACATCGTCACATCAACAACATGTGTTCGAGATCGACCACAAGTACAGTTTCTAAATTAAGCAAATGACATATGTGGAGAGCTAGTGTCACAATTGATATGTTTGTCCTGCACATTTCCAGAGTAGTTTGCTTGGGTTCTTTTAATTATCTTGCTTGCTAATTATCAACTTGCTATATCATTGAAGAGAACCTCCTAGGTACTATATTGTATATATACTGGTAAGAAGTATAATAATCCTGAGAAATCGTGTAAATTATGTTGTACGAATGCTTCCAGTTAAGTAACATAGTTCATTTGTGTGCGCGTGCTTGAAGAGGAAATGTTATCCCCCCCCCCCCCCCCCCATTGTAAATATTTGTGGGTTTCAGACCATACGGCCGCGGCTTACCCTCTCCGCGGTCGAGGGTAAGAACACTGGACTGGATGTATATACCCAGTATTACAAGTAAACATTAGCAATAACAATTATGGAAAGTTCCTTCACCTATACATAGACAAGAGACTGAACTTCACTGAGCTTTTAGAGTGTAGACTGAGCTTATATTTCTATCTTTCTTGTGACATATAAAACTCTTACGTTTATTAAGGAATCTGCGTGAAATAGGCACGGTTCTGAGATGAATGCGGCGGTTTTCGAGCTCGACGAGCAATGAAAACTGCCCCTTTTATAAAACTACAAATATCTTCGGTTTTACTTAAAATATTTGTCTGGTAGAGGTTTAACATATAGATCGCGTTTTTGTCTTTCTTCTGACTAATAAATAATTTTTTTTTAATAAGTCATCAAGATGTTTTCAACAATATTTCACATGTATTTCATGTGAACAATGTATTTCAACAATACAATACAACAAATACACACATTGGTACATTATTGCAAAGGCACTATACTATATATATATATATATATATATATATATATATATATATATATATATATATATATAAATTGTTGCAAGTCGAGCAACAAATATTTTACATTGAACAACAAATGAGATTGGAAAAGCAGTATTGCCACCTCTGCTATACAGAAAAAATAGACCCCAGACAGACCCTGTGGGTAGTAATGTACCCCCATACCGCCACTATGAGGGGTAGTGGACACCATAATAACACTATGGGCGGTAATGGACACTATACAAACACTATGGGCGGTAGTTGACTTCATAGCGACCCTGTGGGCGGTAGTGGACCCCCTGCCGACCCTGTGGGCGGCAGTGAACCCCCTACCGACCCTGTGGGCGGCAGTGGAACGCCCTACCAACACTGTGGGCGGTAGTGGACTCCTACCGACCCTGTGGACGCTCTACCGACCCTGTGGGCGGTAGTGGACCCCATACTGACCTTGTGGGTGGCAGTGGACTCCATACCGACCGTGTGGGTGGCAGTAGACCCCATACCGACCCTGTGGGCGGTAGTGGACCCCATACCGACCCTGAGGGCGGCAGTGGACTCCATACCGACCCTATGGGGGGGTAGTGGACCCCATACCGACCCTGTGGGCGGCAGTGGACTCCATACCTACCGTGTGGATGGCAGTAGACCCCATACCGACCCTGTGGGCGGTAGTGAACCCCATATTGACCCTGTGGGCGGCAGTTGACCTCCCTACCGACCCTGTGGGCGGTAGTGGACCCCATACCGACCCTGTGGGTGGCAGTGGACTCCATACCGACCCTGTTGGTGGCAGTGGACCCCCTACCGACCCTGTGGGTGGCAGTTGACCCCCTACCAACCCTGTGGGCGGTAGTGGACCCTTTACCGACCCTGTGGGCGGCAGTGGACCCTATATTCTAATCCCGTGGGCAACACTGGACCCTATACTCATCCCGTGGGTGGCAATGGACGCCATACACATCCAGTGGGTGTTATTGGACCCCATACCCATCCTGTGGGTGGTTGTGAGCCCCATAACCATCCTGTCGGTGGTAGTGGACGCCATACACATCCAGTGGATGGTATTGGACTCCATACCCTTCCTGTGGGTGGAAGTGATCCCCAAGTTTGCAGTAGTTTACCCCATAAACATTCCAACATAACATCGTTTTCTGTTAGCATTCCTACAAAACATTCTTTAAAGATTTTTAAAGCGCAAACTATGGTATATAATATTGATTGGGGAAGCACTGTTATTCTATGTAATTATTTATAGTGCTTATTATAATTTACTAAGAACAACTAATATTTCTCAAAACAAAACTACGAGCCTTTAATAGGATATAGCTGATCTGTAATATTCTAAGAGCATGGACAATAGTAGATAAATTTCACAACCCATGTGGGACCTGAAAACTACAATTTTCCTTATAATTAAACCAATCACGACTATTCTGCTATCTAGGTTGACGGACGGGTACTGTGAGACGTAAATTGGTACGTGAGCAAGAGTTTGGGCCTTGGTAAAAAAGGTAACTGGAAATATATCACATATGTACTAAATCACATTCAACATATTGACTTTAAGCATTAAGTCATATATGTGCTGTCTTGTGTGAGAACGGGTTGATAAAAGGAGCCTCAACCCTCTCCCTGACTGGACGGGAAAGCGACGGTCTCGCTTCGTGCAGGTTGGAGTTCAATCCCCGATCGTCCAAGTGGTTGAGCACCATTCCTTCCTCTCATCCCATCCTCAATCCTTATCCTGACCCTTTCCATGTGCTATAGTGTCTTAATTGCTTGGCACTTCCCCTGATAGTTCCCTTCCAGCCCCTCACAAGAGAGACTTTTAAATTTAGTGATTGTAAGAGGCGTCATAATTTATTTCTTATTTAGTAAAACAAGCTGTCAACACTTGCACAGTATAGGTCTTTAAAGAACTAATGTTATATCGGTTAAAGTATAATTTATACCTGATGAAAGTAATGTTGACTATTGATTTGACTATAATAGAATGACATAGTGGGCATGGCACATAGTGGACAAGGAAGTGTCGCATTTGTAAGCCCAATATGCCGTTAGGATTTACATATTAGTTATTTATTCATTAGAAACAGAGAATTTACTTCTCGTAAAGTTTTTTGTAAAAAGTAACTAAATTAAATATATTGTATTTCTTTATACGGCGATAATTATTTCCCACAATTTCAAACCCTTGACCTGGGAACTCGCAAAGATCCAGGCAGAGGGGTCTGCTCTCTGAATTGTTCAAATTAATTTTTCCTTGATATTTAACATTAGTGTGATGTCCTTGTGTATTTAAAGCTACAGCTTATGGTGGAGGAACGCCATTCTCAATGCTAAAGTGCTTGGTTCATATATAACCTGAACAGGCTTACAGTTTGGACCACAAGACGTCATGTGGATTCAGTGGAATCCAAGGTTAAATAGCTTGTACCGTATTCTGGTCATGGGTAACCTGGATTGTACCTCGATGGGGTTAATGGGAGTTTTTCTACTCCTCAAGCCCGTTTTCATTAGAGCTTGGTCCAACAGGCTGTAGCTTGGAGTAACCCGCAAGCCCACATATTCACCAAAGCCAGGATGATCCAGCAGTTCTTGGAGAAAACTATCTAGTTTTATCTTGAAGATGTCTACGCTTGTTCCGGGAATATTTCTTATACTCGCTGATAATGGACCTCTGATGTTTATAATGTGTTCTCTGATTGTGCCTATGGCACCCCTGTTCTTCACTGGCTCTATTCTGCATTTTCTTCTATATAATTCACTCCAGTATGTTATTCTACTGTGTAGATTTGGGACCTGGTCCAGTATTTTCAATGTGTATATTATTTGATATATCTCCCGTCTCCTTACTAGGGAGTACATTTGGAGAGCTTGGAGATGATCCCAATAATTTAGGTGCTTATTCGTGTCAATGTATGTCGTACATGTTCTCTGTATTCCCTCTTGTTCAGCAACCTCTCCTGCTCTGAAGGGGAAAGTGAGTACTAAGCAGTACTCAAGACGGGACAGCACGAGTGATTTGAATGATACAACCTTTGTGATGGGATCCCTGGATTTGAAAGTTCTCGTAATCCATCGTGTCATTTTCTGGATGACGCAATATTTGCTTGGTTATGCTCCCTAAACGTTAGGTCGTCAGACATCATAATTCCCAGATCCTTTACATGTTGCTTTCCTACTATGGGCATATTTGATTGTGTTTGGTACCCTGTATTATGTTTAAGGTTCTCATTTTTAACTTACCTCAGTACCTGGAATTTATCACTGTTAAACGTCATGTTATTTTCTGCTGCCCAGTCGAAAACGTTATTAATATCTGCTTGTAGTTTTTCAATGTCTTAAGCAAAGGTAATTTTCATGCTGATGAAATCCTGCATGAAAATCATCCTGCAAAGGATGATATGAAACTGTGATTTGTATTTTTGTCTATATCTGATATGATAATAAGGAAAAGCAGTGATGCATGGACTGTACCCTGAGATACAGAGTTTTTTTTTTGCTGCTTTCGACTAACTTTATTTGGTTAACTGTTACTCTTTGTGTTTTGTTCGACGGAAAATTGAATATCCAGCGTCCTACTTTACCGGTTATTCCCATTGACTTCATTTTGTGTGCTATCACGCAATGATCACATTTATCGAATGCCTTTGTATTTTTGTCCGTGTATACCATATCTGCATTTTGTTTTTCTTCTAATGCCTCAGTGATTTTGTCATAATGGTCAAGTAGCTGTGAGAGGCATGATCTTCTTGCTCTAAATCCATGTTGGCCTAGGTTGTGGAGGTCATTGGTCTCCATGAAACTGGTGACCTGACTTCTGATCACTCTCAAATACTTTTATCATGTGGTACGTTAGTTCAACTGGTCTATAATTTTTTACCAATGCTTTGCTCCTTCCCTTGTGTAGACGGGCTATGTATGCTTTTTGGTATCTTCCTCGTGTCCAAGCTCTTTCTCCACCCGGAGCTGAGTCAAAATCTGCCACACTAGTGTTGATTACATTTACATTGTTAAGGGTTTGGATATAATACATAAAGAAGTTGTCTGGATCTTCCACTTTCATACTGTTGATTGGGGTGCTAAAGGTGTCATCATACTGCTTTTAAAGGATTTCACTAATTTCTTTGTCTTCCGCTGTGTATGAACCTTCACTTGAATGAAAGCTCCAATTCTGACGTGGTTTTTGCTTTTCATTTCGCATATGTGAAGAAATATTTTGAGGATTTCTTTATATACTGTACTGCTTTCTGTTCTAGTTGCATTTCTTCAATCGGATACAATGCTTCAGTCTCTGCACGATTTCTTCAATCTCCCTGTTTAAATTATTCCGTGTTTGTATGGGGTAGTCTTCTTGTCAGCTCAAGCATTTCCGTTATTTTTTTAATTTTTTTCGTAGTGTCGTCTGCATTCTCTTTCTACATTGGACCACTTTCTGGACATGTTTCAGACAGACTTTATATACTTTGGAGGTCAGTTGTTCTATTCCTTGTGTGGGATTTTTATTACTTAGTACAATTTCCCGTTGCATATTTGAAAGTTCCATGCTTATTTGTTTCCAGTCTATCCTTTTATTATTAAAATTGAGTTTACTGAACAACCCCTCTCGCTTTATCATTGTTTTTGGTCTATTATGGGCATTGATGTTAATTTGCCTTTCAATGAGCTAGTGATCTGAGTATGTGGAATCTAAGATTTAGCTACTTTGGAACTAAAATATCCATGTAGCACGGGCTATGGTGACCCCGTAATTGAGTTCGTTTATTCACGAAAACCTTGTTACCGTGATATTTGGGTTAAAGTTTTAAATGAAGGTAGTGTTTCCTTCTTTTCGCATTGGTTTTAGTCTGTTGTTTAATAACGTTATCTTGGCGGCGGATATAGATGCACAGTGTTCACTAGTGTGTCCCATTCTTCAACTGCTATTTTAGCCATTGCAGTCGCTGTGGATTTTGCATTTAATGCAGCTGCTCCTGTTGGTTGCAAGTTGAGTTTGATGCGCTGGGTTTTAGTTGCTTCACATTCCAGTAAGTAACGCAATAGTGGCGCCTCTGCGTCTGTTCCACAGATATGACACTCTAACTATTGGGTTTATTACCTCCCAGCAGCACTTGTAACTAAGTTTGAGTCTGTGTATGGCTACTGCAATGTCTCTGGATATCTTTTTGCCAGGTATGAAAGAGTAGTACCCAGTGGCTTGTTCGTACCATATCACAGTGGATCTTTCTTCAGCTACTTTGGCTTTGTGGCGACTTTCGATTGTCGGGAGTATTTTCTTCTTGATTTGCTCCTTAATCTGTGACAGACATGGAGGTATTTTAACCTGTACAACAGGTAGAGCAGTGGCAGTTTTTGCTAGCCTGTCTGCCTTTTTCATTACCATCTATGCCAGTGTGACTTGGTATCCAATTTAGGGTGATTGACAACCCTAGATTGTGTGGTTATTTTCCTATATGTAGGATTTCTGTGCTAAGGTTATTGTGGCTGGTTAATGTAGTTATTGTGGCAGGTGGTATAGGATGTTGAGGCTGGTGGTTGTGGTCATTGTGTCTGTTTTTTGTGGTTATTTTAGCTGTGGTTGTGGTTATTGTGGCCACTGGTTGTTGTTGTGTTTATTGTGGCTTGTGGTTTTTGTTATTGTAGTTGTCGGTAGTCGTTATTGTGGCTGGTGCTTGTAGGTATTATTACAGGTGGTAGTTGTGATTGTGGCCGGAGGTTGTGGTTATTATGGCTGATTGTTTTGGATATTGTTATTGGTTGTTGTAGTTATTGTGGCTGGTGGTTGTGAATATTCTAGCATGTGGTTGTGGTTATTGCAGCAGGTGGATGTGGTTAATGTGTCTGGTGATTGTGGTAGTTGTGGTAATTGTAGCTGGTGGTTGTGGTTATTATTGCAGGTTGTAGTGAATATTTTGTCTGGTGGTTGTTATTGGGGCTGGTAGTTGCAGTTAATGTGGCTGTTTTTTGTATTGTGTCTGTTGGTTGTGGTTATTGTAGCTTGAGGTTGTTGATATTGTGATTGGGTTGGGTTGTGGTTTTTGGTATTATAGCTGGTAGTTGTGGTTATTTTGGCTGGTGGTTGTGGTTTTTCCTGCTAGTTGATGAAGTTATTGTGGAAGGTCATTGAGGATACTGAGGCTGGTGGTTGTCGTTATTGTGTCTGGTGATTATTGTTGTGGTTATTGTTGCTGGTGGTTGTGGTTATTGTTGCTGGTGGTTGTGGTTATTGTTGCTGGTGGTTGTGGTTATTGCAGCAGGTGGTTGTGGTTATTTTGGCCTGTTGTTGTGGTAATTGTGACTGGCGTTTGAGGTTATTGTTGCTGGTGGTTACATTTATTGGGATTTGGTGGTTGTGCCTATTGTGTCTCAAAGGGACGAATAAGTACAACTCGCTCCTTTGGGAGTGGAGGAGGTCCCGGATATGGACACACTCTGGCATCGTATCTCCGGCAAATGACACAGGATTTATTTATGGATTTTACAGTCTGCCTACCTTGGGGTAGCCAGTACTGTTGTCTTAAGTCTGTGAGAGTATCTAATACCCCACCATGCAGAGTGTTGTATTTGTGTATGTGTAACACAATTAGTTTGCTTACTATGTGGTGACGAGGAAGCAATATTGGATTTTTTGCTTTCATATCTATGTCCGCATGCTGTAAGCGGCCTCCACATTTGATTATGTTCTAATTTTTGGTGTCTACCCAGAGACCCAGATCATTTTGTATCTTCTTAGGAACATTGTCAAATTCTATCCCGATTGTATCTGTCTGAACCATTTTGACCCAGTACCTTAGGGCACTAGGGAATTTATGCTTGATTCCTATTTTCTTTAGAAAATCAAGCACTACTTGGGTGACACCTATTAGTTTATTCTGTTCAGAGTACCGATTAGGATCAATTACCAAAGTCCGTAGTAGTTCTAGGTTCTCAGTGGGAACAGTGACTTTGATCACAATGACTTGTGGCTTTTGTTCAGGCCACTGTTCGTTGATTAGCCGCTGAAGTCCATTGAACCACATCTCTGCCTTTGTTAGTTGCCGTAAAGTCAGGCCTCGGGAGAGATAGTCAGCTGGATTCTCTTTGGTGAGCACATATCTCAGTTTGTACCCTGCCGACAATTCTCGTATTTCCTTAACGCGGTTACTCACGTAAAGATTTTTACTATTATTGTTTTTAACCCACTGTAGCACTGCCTCATTATCTGACCATACCACTGTTTTTCAAAGTGGATGTTGCTTAAGGCCTTGATCAGATAATGAGCCAATCTTGTTCCTAGCAGTAAAGCTGTTAATTCCAGTTGTGGCAATGATCATTTCTTTAATAGTGCCACTCTGGCGTTTGATGAAAGCAAAGTGGCTTGCCCATTTGAGACCAGGTAAGCTACTGTGCCATACGTCTTTCCTGAGGCATCACAGAATACATGTAGCTTAATTGGTTCTTTTTCATTTACTGTGTTCCGAGGGAACGTGACAGATTCTAGGATACTTCAATCTTTCACTAGCCCCTGCCACTTTTCTTGTAAGGTAGGTGTTAGAAGATCATCCCAGCCTATCTTTTGTTGCCAACATTCCAGCACTATCAATTTCCCATTTATCAATATTGGACTCAATAGTCTCAATGGGTGGAAGGGTTTGCTGACTTGTAAGAGTAATTTTCTCATTGTTAGGTTGGTGGTATCTTGCTCCAACGACTTGATTGTCAACTGATCTGCTGTCGTATCCCATTAGACGCCAAGTACTTTTGTCTTCTCAGGTACCTGGTAGTCGGGGAAAATCAGTTTCGATCAGTTGATTTAATTTGGCATTGTTGGAGACCCATGACTGGAGAGGCATATTTGCTCCCATTAATTCTTGATTGGCCTCGTGGTATATGTTCAGCAGTTTACTCTCACTGCTGGTTGTTCCTTGGAAGTTTTCCACATACAAGTTATTGCAAATTTCTATTTTATTTGGGCTATTAGACTTCTTCAAATGCGCGTCTAAGGTAACTTGTAGCAAAAATGGAGAAGACGTGGCACCAAACGAAACGACGCAGACCTGTAAGTGATTAATTCACTGTTTGGATCGTTAGGATCCTTGATCCATAGGAACTTGGTGTAATTACGGTCTTCTTCTTGGAGACCTACCCTAAGGAAGGCTTTACTGATGTCTGCCGTGTATGCGTATATCCCGATGCAGAACTTTAACAGCACGTTGTATAGCCTTTGTGTTAAGCTAGGGCTAGTTTGAAGGCAGTCATTTAAGGAAACACTATTCTGCTTTGTCTTAGCACTACAATTAAATACTATCTGTAGTGGGGTAGTAGCAGAATTTTTCAGTACAGGGTGGTGTGGCAGGTAGTGTCCTTCCTTTGGGTCATCATTTGTGACAACATCGATAAATTTGTCATCGAGTTGCCTCTTGATTATTTCATGGTTCAATTTCAAGTTCTCAGGATGTCTTTGTAAGCACAACACCTGTGATCTTAATTGGTTTTGTGCTATAAATGGTTTATGGATAGCTGAGGGTGATTTAGCTTCCATGGTAATCTGACCCAGTAATGATTATCTCTGTAGACAACTGAGTCTAGGTATTGTTTGTAAGTCTAGTCGTCATCCAGACTAGGTTGTTCAGGGACAATGCCGAGAGTTGCCAGGTCCCATAATTTATGTACAGGGGAATAAAGCTTATCCTCGGACATGTCTCTGAATTGTAGTGGAGACTGTTCTCCTAGTCATGCAACCATAACTGGGTTGGCATATTGGTGGTCTACACGTATAGGTTGCTTCAGCCGTAATACTGGGCCTGTTAGCAAATAGCCACCCGCAGATGGTAACAAGTTCATTCCCTGTTTTTCATCCATTCCTTTGATAAACTTATGGTAGACATCTGAGCCGATAAGGATACCAATGTTGGAGAGGTTGTCTGATGTGATTTTGTCAGCCCTTTTCCCTTTTCTTCCAGGAATTTGGCTGTTGTTCCTAGACCATACACATACAGGTCTGATGGGAATTTATCTACTACAAGAGCTTCTATCATTCAGACACAGACATAGGCCTAAACGTACTTTAGGTTGTACTACCTTGAAGACTCGGGCTCCTGAGTTAGTTAGGAATTCTGCTATGTCTATTCTTGTCTCTCGTACAGGCTTGAGTTTCTAGGCATCTACCAACTCCTTTGAGATAAAAGTAATTTGGGATCCTTGGTCAAATAATCCATGTATGGTGACCTTGGACTTTGCATTTTTAATGATCAATTAAGCAGTGGGTAGAACTGATTTATGATCAGACCTTGTTGACATGACACTTATGTCGGGCAGTATGGTACACAACGGTACTGAAGTAGAAGTTCCTTCTTCCACTTGTGGTTTGGGAGACTTTGGACTTGAGTCCCCACAGAGTGCTGTATGGTGTTGACTCTTATGGCACCTATTAAAGGTGTGTATTTGAGTTGCACAGGTGTCGGGATTATGTGACCTTATACACCTGGTACAATTATATAACTCCTTGAGTCGTTTTATACATGTAGCACGATCAGGGTAAGCTTTGTAGTTGTATATGGTATGTTGTCGCAGAACAGACATGGCCTCCAGACATTAACAGCATCTTGGGGAGTCACCGTTTTGGGTGACACAATAACTATAGGTTTGGAGGGACCGACTGCATATGTGCCCATACTGCCTTGTTTCCATCTTGGGGAGTGAGAAGTTGTTTTAGATTTATTTGGAGTACTGTTTGTACTCTGTTTTTACTATTAGTGGTTAAAGAAGGTTTAGATGTTGATTTTCCATCTGTGTTATCTCGTTGTCTTTCTATGAGGGATCTTAAACTGCTTCTAGTAACGCGATTAAGCGCCTTGAGCAAGGCGGTTAAACGCCTAGATTAAGGACTCAAGCTCCAATCTAAAGGCTTGAAGTGAGTCAGCTGATCCATCTGGATGAGGGATATCTAATAGTTTTTGGGTTAGAAGTCGGATAGCCCTTTCTGGCTTAGCATAATTTTCCTTAACCCTTAATCTGAGCATGGCGTATATAGTCGCCATGAGTAACATGTCCCACGGTGCGCATGACGTATATATACGCCTTAGGGTGCCAAGCACAATTCAAATGGCCCGCGGCTACACAGGGTTCACATTAGCTTCCTCAGGGCTCTTGTAAACAGACGCAATTTAAAAAATAATCGTGGGCAATATTCTCCAGTGTGAGAGGCATAATACTGTTGGGGCAACCGAGGCTGGCGCAAGGAGAATGAGCAAACAACATTACTGTTCAGCTTATGACCACAGCATCGCCGAAAAATTTCAAAATAAATATATAACTGCTATTATTTAACGGTGACAATATTACAGAGGACCCCTGATTGTGATAAAAAAAAGAACAGGGTTGTGATAATAGCAGCATTGTTGTGATAATTAGCGCTGTGGGAGGAGTGATGCTGAGGGACGGAGGAAGATAGCATCGTTTACTGACTGTGTGGCCACCTGTTATTGTCTGCATTCACCATACCAGCTCAGTGGTTCTCTATGGTGAACACAAATATAGATTCATCTATATAATGTGTGTATTAGTGTAATAACAACAAAAGGATTATGTTGGAGGGAGCCATTTGGGTGACGGAGGTGACGTCGTCTGCATGATTTGTCTGGCTGTGTAGAGGGTAGCCACTATGCTCTTTGGACACTCTACAAGCTTCGGTGTACAGTTACGGTGCATACAATATGTAGATACTTATATGTAATATGTGTATATAGTGTAATAACACTGCAAACAGTATTGTTGGGGGAGAACGTTTAGTGCGTGTGACCATGAAAGAGTGAGGGAGCCGCCAACTGTGTGTATAGCGACGACTCTTAGTGCCTGAACTAACTATATCAGCTTAGTTGAACAGTTGTGTTGAACAAAACATGTAGATACTTATATATAACGTCTGTATATTGTGAATAAAGTATAAAACAGGATGGTGGGAGGAGAAAGTGGGCGAGTAAGGCGTTGTTGAGGAAGTGAGTGGCAACGAGTGACTGGCTGGTGTGTGGCGGTCACTCCTCGTTGCTTTTAGACTCATAATACCAACTTAGTGGTTCGTTATGGTGACCAAAACATGCAGATACTTATATATAACCTGTGTATAGAGTGTAATAACAACAAAACTATTTGTTTATTGTTTTATGAACATAATAATTGAATCACTAATATGCACACCATACTTTTGAGTATAGCGATGATTCGCCTCTTTCATTATATAAATATATCACACTACACACTATTGAATAATATTACTGCAAAAAAACTAAGAAAAAATAAATCAGAGACATTGAAATAATTAGGTGATAATATCTTTGTGGCAACTCTCACTTGTCAGCTCGGGTGACGCTGACTGGCTCTGACGATTGCTCTGTCAACACCCACTTTTTGCCAGACTTCCTCGGTCTATTGTGCCCAAAATAAGTCACATAAGATTTTTTATATTTTTTCAATGCTCAGGGAACACAAATTAACATTTTTAGAGGTCGAAATAATTTTTTAGAATTTTGTTTTTCTTGCGCACAGGAGTGTAAATGTCCTCAGTATCCCTTATCAGGAGAAGGGTTAAGGAGCTGTACTGCATTATCATATCCATCATCTGATAATGTTAAATTACAGTCCACTTTTAATGCTTCATCCTTTAAGACCTCCTGCAAATATGAAAATTTTGTGGTCTTGGCTATAGTGCATTAGAATCCACTGAATCGACAAATTTGTTGCAGAAGTTATCCCAACTTTCGTCTTCTGTTTAGAGAAAGTTGGAAGACTGAGTGATGGTAATTTGACTTCTGATTGTGTCGGGTTTTGTGAAGCTGTGGCTGCAATGTTTGTAGTGTCCTTGTGATTGACTATTAACTTTACAAAGTATTGTAACTTCGTTTGTATTGCATTTTCATAATCGGCATTTTCTTGTATGACAGCTTCTATTGCTTCTTCATCTATGTTAGTAGCAGCACGAACATCCTGATATTTCAGGATTTGGTTTCTTACATGCTCTAATTTGCTCTCTGCAACCTTATGATAGCCCTCCATTCTACATAATCACCTGGAAATTGTTTACATAAATCATCGCATTTATTGATCTGTCGGATTAAATAGTCCTTCATACCTGTGAGGGTCGTTTTTACATTGTTTGCAGTAGACATGATGGCTGTATTTGCTAGCCGTGTTGCAGATGTACCAGTGCTAAGCCTTGTTGGACTTTGACTTTGACTGTTACTAGCACTTGAGCTAGTAGAGCTACTGGTTTCTGAACTAGAGCTGCTTATCATTTAAAAATACACACTATATAATCATACACACTATAATTTGAGTGGTAACCTTGTATCTATGCTAGTTTTACCTCAAGTTGGCTCCTCAATTATCACTCTTAGTTGGTACAGAGACACAGATTAACACTCAAAGGTGAAATGATTATAGTTAATTTATTACTATAGTTATGGTAATATTACGTAGACAACACAACTCGGGTTGTCTTGAGTACTGCTTAAAATATGTGCTTGCTAGTTTGTAATATAGGTTCAACTCTAGACAAGTGTAAAATCCTACCCTTATACCAGGTTAGCACAATAAATTAGACTAGGTTGCTGAACAACACTAGTCTAAAAAGTCCTACCTTTGTGTAAGAATTGGTTGTAAATTATGTGACATGCAGTAATTGTTATGGTGCAATATTATGTAAACACTTAAAATGATAAAAATCATATACATTTATGGGTAAATTAGCCTCTAATCAACCTCTTGTAATGAATAAGCACAATTGTTCTTTTGGTTCAAGCCTCGGAACAATAATAGTGCTTGTTGTAAGTTCTGTTCACTGTTAACAGAGATTGAAAAAGTTGGACAAGAAAAATGTATAGCAGTGTCTTCCTGCTTTATTTAATATGTGTATATTGCACTAATGGTTTATGTTTAATAGTCTAGTTCTCTAGATTAAACTATCCCGGTTCGAAGAACCAAAACTTATTTGAGAAAAACCTTGCAGACTTTATTACTTTTTCTTTTTATGAATATAAAATATTTACTTTATTTTATTTTTAATTGACTTTAAAATTATATTATTTTTCTTCTGAGTTAATTCTTAGTTAGTGGACTGTATTTTCTAATTCATCTTCTTAGAACTTACCTCAGACAATGGGAGGGACAAATGCAACTTGCACCACCTTATCAAAATGGTGCAAGCTGTACTTGTTTACCTTATTGTTACAAACTATAAATTATAAATCATACCACATATGGTGGTCTAATCAACTGTTCTTAAAGCCAATTTAATTATGTATACTACTCTATCTACAGTATTAAAGAACATGTAGGCCTTAGCTGAAACTGTAGGTGGGGCCTACTAAGGCTGGCATTCTCCAAACATCGGCTAAGGGTGTGGCTACATGTACTCAGTGTGCATAAAATGACTTCCTGGGCATGCTAGTAGCTTGATATTCACAGTTATGTTGGGGGCCAGCTCAGCTTGCAACAGTAACTTCCCTCACAATTACCTGTTTGGGATGTTTAGAATTTAAGGTTGTACATTAACATATAGGGTACAGGTATGACATGAATAAGGGGATATGTATAGTGTTGAGTACGTACTTGGTTGGGATATAAATCCCACACTTTGACCGCCTAACCTATTTATGACATAAAATGGCCAAATTATTATTCATTAAATACTTGGTAAGACGGATACTGGTGTATTGCTGTGGTTGCAGAGGCTGATGTGGTTACTACTCACTGTTGACATTTAATCTGGGTGTCTTAACGAGTTTTGACGGGTCGTAAGGAGCCACCTTTACAACCTGTACTTTGTTATGAATCTGTGATGTGACGCTGCCTTCCTCTATGTTGTGATAATATTCTGGTTCTACTTCGGGTTTTATTTAACAGTAACAAGGAAGTCAAGCTATACTTTTTTGGTGTTGGAAACTACATTTAATCCTAGTGAACACTTTTTTATTAATTTTAAACACTAGACTGTTGTTTAAAAGAAATAAGAGTTTAATATATTAGGTGTTGTTGGATGACGTCACGGAATACCCTTTCTCTGATTTCTTTATGGGGAAACTGTTTTATTTTGTGTGTCGGATTTCCGACAGGTGGTTGTGGTTATTGTCGATGGTGGTTGTGGTAATTGTAGCTAGTAGTTGTGATTATTGTAGATGATGGTTATTGTAATTATAGTTAGTAGTTGTGGTTATTTTAGCTAGTGATTGTGGTTATTGTGTCTAGTTGTAGTTATAGTCGCTGGTGTTTTTGGTTATTAATACTGTTTGTTGTGGTTATTGTGGCTGGTGGTTGTGGTTATTATTGCTGGTGGTTGTTGCTGATGATTGTGGTTGTTAGTGGTGGTTGTTGCTGGTTGTTGTTGTGGTTGTAGTTATTGTGGCAAGTAGTTGTAGCTGGTGAATGTTGTGATTGTGGTTATTGTTCTTTTGTCAATAGGTTGTAGCAGGTATTTGTGGTTTTTGTGGCTGATAGTTGTGGTTATTGTGGCTCTTGATTTTGGTTAATATTACTGGTTGTTGTGGTTATGGTGGCTGGTGGTTATGGTTATTGAAGCTTGTGGTTGTGGTTATTATGGTTGGTGGTTGTGATTATTATTACTGGTGGTTGTGGTTATTGTTGCTGGAGGTTTTGGTTATTGTGGCTGGTGGTTGTGGTTATTGTGGCTGGTGGTTGTGGTTATTGTGGCTGGTTGTTGTGGTTATTGTTGCTGGTAGTTGTAGATATTGAAGCTGGTGGTTGTGGTTATTGTGGCAAGTGGTTGAGATTATTGTGGCTGGTGGTGGTGGTTATTTTTGCTGGTGGTTGTGGTTATTGTGGCTGGTGGTTGTTGCTATTGTAGCTGCTGGCTGTGGTAATGTGGCTGGTGATTGTGGTTATTGTGGCTGGTCGTTGGTGTTATTATGGGTGGTGGTTGTGGTTATTGTTGCTGTTGGTTTTTGTTATATTAGCTGGTGGTTGTGGTTATAGTGGCTGGCTGTTGCGGTTATTGTGGCTGGTGGTTGTTATTTTGTTGCTAGAAGTTGTGATTATTGTGGCTAGTGGGATTGCTAAGTGTGGCTAGTGGGATTCCTTATTGTAGCTGGTGGCTGTGGTTATTTTAGCTGGTGGTTGTGGATATTGTTTCTGCTGATTGTAATTTTTGTTGTTGGTGTTTGTGGTTGTTTCTGCTGGTGATTTAGAATATTGATTGATTATAGAATATTGGTTGTCGTTATTGTGCGTGTGGTTGTAATTATTGTGACTGGTGGTTGTGGTTATTCTAGCTTCTGGTTGTGATGATTGCAAATGGAGGTTGTTTTTATTGTGGCTGGTGGTTGGGGTTACTGTAGCTTGTGGTTGTTTTTATTGTATCTGGTGGTTGTGGGTATAGTAGTTGATGGTTGTAGGGTTTAGTTACTGGAGGTTGTGGTTATTGTTACTGGTGGTTGTGTTCATTGTAGCAGGAGGTTGTGGTTATTGTGGATAGTGGTTGCGGTTATTGTAGTTTGTGGTTATTATGACTGGTGGTTTTGGTTATTGTGGCTTGTGGTTGTGTTTATTGGTGGTTGTTGTTATTATTGCTGAATTTTGTGGTAAATATAGCCGTAGTTGTTTTTGGTGGTGGTGGTTTGTATTGTGGTTGTTGATTGATTTTATTGAGGCTGGTTGCTGTTGGTATTGTGACTATTTGTTGTGGGTATTTTCACTGGTGATTAAGGTTATTGTGGCTGGTAGTTGTGGTTTTTGTGGCGGGTTGTTGTGGTTATTGTGGCTTTTGGTTGTGGTTATTGTAGCTGGTAGTTTTAGTTATTAAGCCCGGATGTTATGGTTATTGTTAATGGTTGTTGTAATTATTGTTGCTGGTGGTTGTGGTTATTTTTGCAGGTGGTTGTGGGTATTGCCGCAGGTGGTTGTGGTTATTGTGTCTGGTGGTTATGGGGTTGTTGTTATTGTAGCTGATAATTGTAGCTATTATAGCTGGTGGTTGTGGGAATTGTGGATGATGTTTGAGGTAATTGTGACTGTTGCTTGTGGTTATTGTGGCTAGTTATTGTGGCTATTGTAGCAAGTAGTTGTGGTTATTGTGGCTTGTGGTTGTATTTATTGCGGCTGGTGGTTGTGGTGATTTTGGTTATTGTGGTGGGAGTTGTATTTGTAGCTGGTGGTTGTGGGGTGGTAATAATTGTTACTAGTGGTTATGGTTGCGGCTGGTGGTTGTGTTTGTGGCTGGTGGCGGTGGCTAGTGGTTGCGGTTTTTGTGACTGGTCGTTGTGGCTCGTGGTTATAGGTATTGGGGATAGTTGATGTGGTAATTGTAGATGGTGGTTGTGGATATTGAGGCAGGTGGTTGTGTTCATTGTGGCTTGTGGTTGTGGTTATTGTGGCTGGTTGTTGTGGTTATTGCTGCCGTTGGTCGTTGTTGTGGAGAGTGTGGTAGGTAGTTATTGGTATTATGGCTGGTAGTTGTGGTTATTGTGGCTGGTGGTTGTATATATGAGGCTGGTGGATGTGGTTATTGTGGTTAGTGATTGTGTTTATAGTGGCTGGTTGTTATGGTTAATGTGGCTGGTAGTTGTGGATAATGAGGCTTGTCGAAGAGGTTATTGTTGTCGGTGCTTGTTGTTGTGGTTATTATTGCCGGTGGTTGTTGTTGTGGTTATTGTGGCTGGTGACTGTGGATATTGTAGCAAGTGGTTGTAGTTATTGTGGCTGGTGGTTGTTGATATTTTGACATGTTATTGTGATTATTGTGGCTGGTGGTTGTGGTTATTGTAGGTGGTGAATGTAGTTATTGTGGCTGGTCGTTGGGGTTATGGCAGCTGCTGGTTGTGGTATTGTGGTTGGTCGTTGAGGTTATTGTGACTGGAGGTTGTGGTTATTGTTGCTAGTGGTTATAGGTATTTTAGATGTTGGTTGTGGTTATTGTGGCTGGTTGTTGCAATTACTGTTACTGGTGGTTGTTGTATTGTGGCAAGATGGTGTGGTTATTGTTGCTGGTGGGACTGCTTATTGTAGGTGGTGGCTGTGGTTGTTTTAGCTTTTGGATGTGGCTTTTGTGGCTTTTGGTTGTGATTTTTGTTACTGGTGGTTGTGGTTATATCGGCTGGTGGTTTTGATTATTGATGCTGGGAGTTGTTGTTATTGTTTCTGGTTGTTGTGGTTATTGTTCTGGTGGCTGTAGTTTCTGTGGCTGGAGGATGTGGTTATTTAAGCTGCTGGCTGTGGTTATTGCAACTGCTGGTTGTTGTTATTTTGGCTGGTGGTTGCCGTTATTTTAGCTTGTGGTTGTGGTTATTGTAGATTGTGGTTGTGGTTATTGTAGATTGTGGTTGCGGTTATTGTAGTTGATGGTTGTGGGTGTTTGATACTGGTGGTTGTAGTTATTGTTACTGGTGGTTGTGGTTATTATAGCTGATGGATGTGGGGTGTTGTTACTGGTGGTTGTGGTTATTGTGGCAGTTGGTTGTGGTTATTGTGTCTGGGTGTTGTGGGTATTATGTCAGGTGATTTTGGTTATTATGGCTTGTGGTTGTGCTTATGTTGGCTGGTGGTTGGGGTTATTATGGCTTTTGGTTGTGTTTATTGTAGCTGGTGATTGTGATTATTTTAGCTGGTGGTTGCGGTTATTATACCTAGTGGTTGAAGTTATTGTGGCTTTTGATTGTGATTTTTGTAGCTGGTGTTTGCGGGTATTATGACTGGTGGTTTTGGTTATTATGGATTGTGGTTGAGGTTATTGAAGCTGGAGGTTGTTGTTATTGTGGCTGGTGATTGAAGTTTTTGGATTTGGTGGTTGTGGGTATTATGACTGGATGTTTCGGTTATTTTGGTTTGTGGATGTGGTTGTGGCTGGTGGTTGTGGTTATTATTGCTAATTTTTGTGGTCATTTTAACTGGTGAGTGTGGTTATTGTAGCTGGTTGTGATGATTATTGTGGCTGGTGGTTGTGGTTATTGTGGCTGGTTGTTTTGGTTATTGAGGCTAGTTGTTGTTGTTATTGTTACTTGTGAATGTGGTTATTGTAGTTAGTGATTATGGTTACTGGAGGTTGTGGTTGTCGTCACTGGATATTGTTGTTGTAGTTATTGTATCTGGTGGTTGTTGGTATTATGCCTGGTGATTGAAGTTATTGTAACTTGTGGTTGTGGTTATTGTAACTGATGGTTGTGGTTATTATAGCTAGTGGTTCTTGTTATTGTAGCTTGTAATTGTGGTTATTATAGTTGGTGGTTCTTGTTATTGTAGCTTGTAATTGTGGTTATTGTAGCTAGTGTTTGCAGTTATTGTTACCTGTGGTTGTGATTATCGTGGCTGGTTGTCGTGGTTATTGAGGTTGGTTGTTGTTGTTATTGTTACTGGTGATCGTAGTTATTGTGGTTGGTTGTTGTGGTTCTTGTGGCTGATGGTTGAAGATATTGTGGCAGGTGGTTGTGGTATTGTTGATGGAGTTTGTGGTTCTTAATCCTGGTTATTGTGGGTTATTTTTACTTGTTGTTGTAGTTATTGTGGCAGGTGGATGAGGTTATTTTAGCAGGTGGTTGTCGTTAATGCAGCAGGTGGTTGTGATTAATGTGTCTGGTGGTTGTTAAGGTTGTGGTTATTTTAGCTTGTGGTTATGGTTATTATGGCTGGTGGTTGTGGGTATTGTGGTTGGCGGTTGTGATTATTGTTACAAGTGGTTTTGGGGTTTGTGGATGGTAGTTGTGGTTATTGTGGCTTGTTGACGTGGTTTTTGTTGCTCGTGATTGTGGTTATTGTTGCTGGTGGTTGTGGTTATTGTGGCTTGTTGTTGTGGTTATTGTATCTATTTGTTGTGGTTATTGTTATTGGTGATTGAGGTTTTTATTGCTAGTGGTTGTGGTTTTTGTGGCTGGTTGTTGTGGTTATTTTATCTTGGGGTTGTGGTTATTGTGGCTGTTAGTTTTTGGTACTATTGCTGGTGTGGTTTTTGTTAATGGTTGTTGTATATATTGAGGCTGGTGGGCTTTAGTTTTTTAGCAGGTGGTTGTGGTTATTGCAGCAGGTGGTTGTGGTTAATATGTACTCACCTAGTTGTGCTTGCGAGAGTTGAGCTCTGGCTCTTTGGTCCCGCCTCTCAACCGTCAATCAACAGGTGTACAGGTTCCTGAGCCTATTGGGCTCTATCATATCTTCACTTGAAACTGTGTATGGAGTCAGCCTCCACCACATTACTCCCTAACGCATTCCATTTGTCAACCACTCTCACACTAAAAAAAGTTCTTTCTAATATCTCTGTGGCTTATTTGGGCACTCAGTTTCCACCTGAGTCCCCTAGTGCGTGTGCCCCTTGTGTTAAATAGCCTGTCTTTATCAACCCTGTCGATTCCCTTGAGAATCTTGAATGTGGTGAGCATGTCCCCCCTAACTCTTCTGTCTTCCACCGAAGTGAGGTTTAATTCCCATAGTCTCTCCTCGTAGCTCATGCCTCTCAGCTCGGGTACTAGTCTGGGGGCAAACCTCTGAAACTTTTCCAGTTTAGTCATATGCTTGACTAGATATGGACTCCATGCTGGAGCCGCATACTCCAGGAATGGTTTGACATATGTGGTATATAATGTTCTGAAAGATTCCTTACACAAGTTTCTAAAGGCCGTTCTTATGTTAGCCAACCTGGCATATGCTGCTGATGTTATCCTCTTGATATGATCTTCAGGGGACAGGTCTGGCGTGATATCAACCCCCAGGTCTTTCTCTCTCTCTGACTCTTGAAGTATTTCATCTCCCAAATGATACCTTGTATCTGGTCTCCTGCTTCCTACCCCTATCTTCATTACATTACATTTGCTTGGGTTAAACTCTAACAACCATTTTTTCGACCATTCCTGCAGCTTGTCCAGGTTTTCTTGAAGCCTCAAGCTGTCTTCATCTGTCTTAATCTTTCTCATAATTTTGGCGTCGTTTGCAAACATTGAGAGGAATGAGTCCATACCCTCTGGGAGATCATTTACGTATATCAGAAACAGGATAGGTCCGAGTACAGAGCCCTGTGGGACTCCACTGGTGACTTCACGCCATTCTGAGGTCTCACCCCTCACTGTAACTCTCTGCTTCCTATTGCTTAGGTACTCCCTTATCCACTGGAGCGCCCAACCAGTTACTCCTGCCTGTTTCTCCAGCTTATGCATCAACCTTTTATGGGGTACTGCGTCAAAGGCTTTCCGACAGTCCAAAAAAATGCAGTCCGCCCATCCTTCGCTTTCTTGTTTAATCTTTTTCACCTGATCATAGAATTCTATCAAGCCTGTAAGGCAAGATTTACCCTCCCTGAACCCATATTGATGGGTTGTCACGAAGTCTCTTCTCTCCAGATGTGTTACTAGGTTTTTTCTCACAATCTTCTCCATCACCTTGCATGGTATACAAGTTAAGGACACTGGCCTGTAGTTCAGTGCCTCTTGTCTGTCACCCTTTTTGTATATTTGTACTACATTAGCAGTCTTCCATATTTCTGGTAGGTCCCCCGTTTCCAGTGACCTACTATACACTATGGAGAGTGGTAAGCAAAGTGCTCCTGCACACTCTTTCAATACCCATGGTGAGATTCCGCCCGGCCCAACAGCTTTTCGCACATCCAGCTCCAATAGGTGCTTCTTGACCTCATCTCTTGTAATTTCGAACCTTTCGAAGGTCGCCTGGTTTCCTGCTACCTCTCCTAGCGCAGTGACGTCTCCCTGTTCTATTGTAAAGACCTCCTGGAACCTTTTGTTGAGTTCTTCACACACCTCTTTGTCATTCTCTGTGTACCTGTCCTCGCCCACCCAAAGTTTCATCACCTGTTCCTTCACTGTTGTCTTCCTCCTGATGTGACTGTGTAGTAGCTTTGGTTCGGTCTTGGCTTTATTAGCTATATCATTTTCATACCTTTTCCCAGCTGCTCTTCTCACACTGACATACTCGTTCCTGGTTCTCTGGTATCTCTCTCTACTTTCTGGTGTTCTGTTATTACGGAAGTTCCTCCATGCTCTTTTGTTCAGCTCCTTTGCTTTCATACATTCCCTATTAAAAAACGGATTCTTCCTTTGCTTCTCTGTTTTTTCCTGTCTGGCCGGGGACAAACCTGCTTACAGCCTCCTGACATTTTTGGGTGACATAGTCCATCATGTCGTGTACGGACTTGGTTCTGAGTTCTGTGTCCCAATGTATATCCCATAGGAATTTATTCATCTCCTCAAAGTTTCCCTTTTGGTACGCCAGCCCTTTGTTTCCCAGTTCTTTTTTTGGGGGTGATAATTCCTAGCTCAACCTGGTACTCAAAGCTCAATACACTATGATCACTCATTCCCAAGGGGGCTTCCAACTTAACTTCCCTTATATCCGACTCATTTAGGGTAAATATCAGATCAATCAAGGCTGGTTCATCCACTCCTCTCATTCTTGTCGGTCCCTTGACGTGTTGACTTAGAAAGTTTCTTGTTGCCACATCCAGCAGCTTAGCTCTCCATTTGTCTGGGCCTCCACATAGGTCTCTGTTTCCCCAATATATCTTCCCATGGTTGAAGTCTCCCATAATTAGTAGTCTGGATCCGTTCCTGCTAGCCACAGAAGCTGCTCTTTCTATATGTCTGTTGGTTGCTGTGTTTATAGTTATTGTAGCTGGAGGTTGTGGCTATTATGGCTGGTGGTTGTAGGTATTGTGGTTGGTGTTTGAGGTTATTGTCGCTTTTGGTTGTGGTTATTATGTCTGATGGTTGTAGTTATTGTATCTGATGGCTGTGGTTATTGTAGCTGGTAATTTTGGTTATTGTGGCTGGTGGTTGTAATTATTGTAACTGGTGGCTGTGGTTGTAATTATTGTAACTGGTGGCTGTGGCTGTTGGTTGTGGTTGTTGCTGGTAGTTGTTGCGGTTGTGATTATTGTGGCTGGTGGTTGTGGGTGCGGCTGGTAGTTGTGGTTGTGGCTGGTGGTGTCGGTTATCGTGACTGTTCGTAGTGGCTGGTGGTTGTGGTTATTGTAGATAGTGAATGTGATAATTGTAGCTTGTGGTTGTGATTACTGCGGCCGTTTGTTGTTGCTGTGGATATTGTGGCCGGTAGTTGTGGTTATTGTGGCTGGTGGTTGTAGTTGTGTCTGGTGATTATGAATATTCACACTGCTGGATGTGGTAATTGTGGCTAGTTATTTCTGTATATTGTGGCTGGTTGTTGTGGTTACTGTAGCTGGTGGTTGTGGATATTGAGGTTAGTGGTTGTTTTTATTGTGGCTTGTTGTTCTGGTTTTTGTTGCCGGTAGTTGTTGTTGTGGTTATTGTGGTTTAGGGGGTGGGGTTATAGCAGCAGGTGGTTGCAGTTTCTGTGGCTGGAGGTTTGGTTAGCGTGGCTCGTGGTTGTGGTTATGTTGGCAGGTGGTTGTGATTATTGTGGCTGGTGGAGGTGGTTATTTTAACTGGTGATTGTTGTTTTTGTGGAATAGGGATGTTGTTATTGTAGCTGCTGGTTGTTATTGTGGAATGGGGTTGTGGTTATTGTAGCTGCTGGTTGTGGTTATTGTAGCTGCTGGTTGTGGTATGGTAGTTGGTTGTTGCGGTCAGTGTGGCTGGTTGTTGAGGTTATTGTTGCTGGTGGTTGTGGTTATTGTTGCTGGTGGTTATGGTTAATGTGGCGGGTGCTTGTGCTTATTTCTTCTGGTGGTTGTGGTTATTGAGGCTGGTGGTCATGGTTATTGTGGCTGGTGGTTGTAGTTATTTTGACTGGTGGTTATGGTAAATGTGACAGGCCGTTGACTGTGGATATTTTGGCAGGTGGTTCTGATTTTTTTGGCTGTTGGGGGTGGTTATTGTAGCTGGTGATTGTTGGTATTGTGGCTGGTGGTTGTGTTTATTGTAGCTGCTGGTTGTGGTATTATTGCTGGAGGTTTCGGTCATTGTGGTTAGTCGTTGAGGTTAATTTGGATGGTGGTTGTGGTTACTGTTGCTTGTGGATGTCGTTATATTAGCTGGAGGTTGTGGTTATTGTGGCTGGTTGTTGCCGTTTTTGTAGGTGGGGGTTGTTGAATTGTTGCTAGAGGTTGTAATTATTGTAGCTGGTGAGAATGCCTATTGTAGCTGGTGGGTGTGGTTATTGTAGCTATTGTTTGTGTTGATTGTATCATCTGGTTGTGATTTTTGTTACTGGTGGTTGTGGTTATATCGGCTGGTGGTTGTGGTTATTTTGCTGGTGGATGTAGTTATTGTGGCTGGAGAATGCGGTTGTTTTAGCTACTAGTTGTGGTTATTGCAACTGGTGGTTGTTCTTATTGTGGCTTGTGGTTGTGATTATTGTAGCCTGTGGTTGAGGTTTTTGTTACTGGTGGTTGTAGTTATTGTTACTGGTGGTTGTGAACATTGTTGCAAGTGGTTGTGATTATTGTGGACAGTGGATGTGGTTATTGTGGCTGGTGGTTGTTGTTATTGTATCTGATGGTTGTGGGTATTGTAACTGGTGGTTTTGCTTATTGTGGCTTATGTTTGTGTTTATGTTGGCTGGTGGTTGTGGTTATTATGGATAGTCGTTGTAGTTATTGTAGCTGGTGATTGTGTTTATGGTAGCTGGTGGTTGCGGGTATTATGGCTAGTGGTTGGGGTTATTGTAACTGGTGGTTGTGGTCATTGTGGCTAGTAGTTAGGGTTATTGTATCTGGTGGTTGTGGGTATTGTGACTGGTGTTTTAGTTATTATAGAATGTGGTTGTGGGTTTTGAGGCTGGAGGTTGTGGTTATTGTGGCTGGTGATTGTAGCTATTGCATTTGGTGGTTGTGGGTATTATGACTGGTGGTTTTGTTTATTCTAGCTTGTGGTTGTGGTTATAGTGGCTGGTAGTTGTGGTTATTATTATAGTTGTTGAGGATATTGTAGCTGGTGATTGTGGTTATTGTAACTGGTAGTTGTGGTCATTGTTGGAGGTGGTTGTGGTTATTACGGCTTGTAGTTGTGGTTATTGAGGCTGGAGGTTGGGGTTATTATAGCTTGTGGTTCTAGTTATTGTATCTGGTGGTTGTGTGTATCTTGACTGGAGGATTTGGTTGTTGTGGCTTGTGGTTTTGGTTATTGTGACTGGTGTTTGTCAGTATTTTTTTCGTTGGTTGTTATTGTTGTTGTGGTTATTGTGGCTGGTGATTGTTGTTTTGCAGCAGGTGGTTAAGGTTATTGTGGCTGGTGATTGTTGATTTGCAGCAGGTGGTTGTGGATATTTTGGACTGTGATTTTGGTTACTGTGGCTGGTGATTGTGTTTATTGTAGCTCGTGGTTGTGGTTATTGTGGCTGTTGGTTGCAGTTATTGTGACTGGTGGTTGTGGTTATGGTGGCTGGTTGATGATGTTAATGTGGCTGGTGGTTGCGGTTATTGTGACTGGTTGTTGTGGTTATTGTGACATTATAGCTGTTGGTTGTAGTTATTGTGGCTGGTGGGTTTGATTATTGTATCTGGTGGCTGTGGGTAGTGTAGATGTTGGTTTTGGTTATAGAGGCTGGTGTTGCCGTTATTTTTCTGGAGGTTGTTGTTATTGTTGTTGGTGGTTGTGGTTATTATGGCTGTTGGTTGTAGTTATGGTGGATGGTGAATGCGGTTATTGTCGATGGTGATTGTGGTTATTGTTACTTGTGTTTGTGGTTATTGTAGCAAATGATTGTGGTTATTGTTGCTGGTGGTTGTGGTTATTGTTACATGTGTTTGTGGTTATTTTGGCAGGTGGGTGTGGTTATTGTGGCTGGTGGATGTGGAAATTGTGGCAGGTGGGTGTGGTTATTGTATCTGGTGGTTGGGGTTATTGTTGCTGATGGTCGTGGGTACAGTAGATGGTGGTTGTGGTATTATGGCTGGTGGTTGTGGGTATTGAGGCTGGTGGTTGTAGTTATTGTAGCTGGTGTTTGTGGTTATTATGACTGGTGGTTTTGGTTATTGTGGCTTGTGGTTGTGGTTATTATGACTGGTGGTTGAGGTTATTATGGCTGGTGGTTGTGGGTATTGTAGCTGGTCGATGTGTGTATTTTAGCTGGTGGTTATTGGTATTGTGTTTGGTGGTTATTGTGGCTGGCTGTTGTGGTTAATGTGACCATTTGATGAAGTTATTGTTATTGGTGATTGAGGTTATTGTGGCTGTGGTTTCTGTGGCTGGTTGTTGTGGTTATTTTGACAGGTGATTGTGGTTATTGTGGCAGGTAGGCTTGGTTATTATTGCTGGTTGTTGTGGTTATTGTTATTGGTTTTTGTAGTTATTGAGGCTTGTGGGTGTGGTTTTTTTTAGCAGGTGGTTGTTGTTATTGCAGCAGGTGGTTGTGGTTAATGAGTCTGGTGGTTGTTGTGTTTATTGTTATTGGTGTTTGTGGCTATTATGACTGGTGGTTGTGGGTATTGTGGACAGTATTTGTGGTTATTGTTGCTGTTGGTTGTGGATATTGTGGCTACTGGTTGTAGTTAATGTGGCTGGTTTTTGTGGTTATTGTGTCTGGTGGTAGTAGTTATTGTAGCTGGTGTTTTCAGTTATTGTTGCTGGTGGTTGTAATTATTGAAACTCGTTTTTGAGGCTGGGGGTTTTGGTATTTTGGTTATTGTTACTGGTGGTTGTGGTTGTGGCTTGTGGTTGTTGTGGTTGTGATTATTGTGGCTGGTGGTTGTTGTTGCGGCTGGTGATTGTGGTTGTGGCTGGTGGTTGTTGTTGCGGCTGGTGAATGTGGTTGTGGCTGGTGGTTGTTGTTGCGGCTGGTGATTGTGGTTGTGGCTGGTGGTTGTTGTTGCGGCTGGTGAATGTGGTTGTGGCTGGTGGTTGTTGTTGCGGCTGGTGATTGTGGTTGTGGCTGGTGGTGTCATTTGTTGTGACTGATCCTTGTGGCTGGTGGTTATGGTTATTGTGGATTGGTGGATGTGGTGTTTGATGTTTGTGGTTGTGGTTATTGCGGCCGTTGGATTTTGTTGTGGATATTGTGGCTGGTGGTTGTGGTATTAAGGCTGGTGGTTGCGAATATAGAGGCTGGAGGAAGTGGTAATTGTGGGTGATGATTGTGTTTATTGTGGCTGGTTGTTGTGGTTATTGTGGCTGGTGGCTGTGGATATTGAGGCTAGTGTTTGTGTTTATTGTAGCAGGTGGTTGTTGTTATTGTGGCTGGTGGGATTGCTTATTGTAACTTGTGGCTGTGGTTATTGTAGCTATTTGTTGTGGTCGTTGTGGCTGCTGGTTGTGATTTTTGTTGTTGGTGGTTGTGGTTATATCGGCTGCTGGTTATGATTATTGTGCTGGTTACTGTTGTTATAGTGGTTGTGGTTGTAGTTATTTTAGCTACTGGTTTTGGTTATTGCAACTGGTAGTTTTTTGTGGCTAGTGTTTGTGGTTAAAGTAGCTTGTTGTTTTAGTTATTGTTACTGGTAGTTGTGGTTATTGCAGTTGATGAGTTTGGGGTTTTGTTAAAGGTGATTGAGGTTATTGTTACTGGTGGTTGTGGTCATTGTAGCAGGTGTTTGTGATTATTGTGGATAGTTGTTATGGTTATTGTGGCTTATGGTTGTGGTTTCGTTTGCTGGTGGTTGTAATTATGTTGGCTGGTGGTTGAGGTTATTGTATCTGGTTATTGTGGTTATTGTAGCTGGTGGTTGTGGGCATTATGACTGGTGTTTTGGTTATTATGGATTTTGGTTATGGTTATTGAGGCTGGATGTTGTGGTTATTTAGTCTGGTGATTTTAGTTATTGTATCTGGTGGTTGTGGTCATTCATGCTGGTTATTGTGTTTATTATTGCTGGTGGTTGAGGGGTATTGTAGCTGGTGATTGTGGTTATTGTCGCTGGTGGTTCCGGTTATTGTGGCTGATGGTTGTGGTTATTGTGCCTAGTTGTCGTTATTGTGGCTGGTTTTTCTGGTTGTTGTTACTTGTGATTTTGGTTATTGTAGAAATTGATATGTTTACTAGAGATTGTGGTAGCGGGTATTGTATCTGGTGGTTGTTGGTATTATGACTGGTAGATATAGTTATTGTGGCTTTTGGTTGTGGTTATATTAGCTGGTGGTTGCAGTTAATTTCACTGGTGGTTGTTGTTATTATGGCTGGTGGTGGTAGTTATTGTAGCTGGTAATTGTGGTTGTTATAGCTGCTAATTGCGGTTATTATAACTGGTGGTTGTGGTTATTGTGTCTGGTTGTTGTGGTTTTTGTGGTTGGTAGTTTTCGTTGTTATTGGTTATCGTAGTTATTCTGGCAGGTAATTTTTTGGCTAAAGGTTGTAGATATTGTGTCAGAAGGTTGTGGTTGTGTAGATGGTGGTTGTCGCTCTTATACCTGGTTGTTGTATGATATTCGTATTGTTGTAGTATTGTAGTTATTGTGGCAGGTGATTGTGGTTATATTTGCAGCTGGTTCTGGTATTGTATCAGGTGGATGTTAATAATATGTCTCGTGGTTGTGGGTATTGTAGATGGTGGTTGTGGTATTGAAACTGGTGGTTGTGGGTATTGTTACTGGTGGTTGTTGTTATTGTTGGTGGTTATTGTGGTTATTGTTACTGGTTGTTGTGGATATTATTACTGTTATTTGTAGTATTTGTGGCTGGTGGTTGTAGTTTTTGTGACTGGTGATTGTGGTTATTGTGGATGGATGTTGTTGTTATTGTAGGTGGTGGGAGTTATTATTGTTGCTGATGGTGTTGGTTATTGTGGCTGGTTGTTGAGGATGGTGGATGTGGTGCTTGTGGGTATTGATGCTGGTCGTTGTGGCTATTGTTGATGGTGGTTGTTGTTCTTGGCACAGATGGTTGTGTTCTGTGGGTGTGGTTTTCGTAGCTGGTGGTTGTAGATATTGTTGCTGGTGGTTGTGGTTATTGTGGCTGGTGGTTGTTGTTTTCGTGGCTGGTGGTTGTTGTTGTGGTTATTGTAGTTGGAGGTTGAGGGTATTTTAGCTAGTGGTTGTGGGTATTGTGGCTGGTGATTGTGGCTATTGTTGCTGGTGTTGTGGTTATTATGTTTGGTGGTATTTTTTATTAAAGCTGGTGGTTGTAGTTGGTGATTGTGGTTTTATTATATTGTAGCTGGTAGTTGTAGCTCGTGGTTGTGGCTGATGATTGTGGTGGTTGTGGTTATATATACTGGTGGTTGTTGATATTGTTGCTGGTGGTTGAAGTTATCATTGATGGTGGTTTTGAATATAATGGATGCTAGTTGTTGTGATTGTGGTTATTTTTGCTAGTTGTTGTGGTTATTGTAGATGGTGGTTGTGGTTAGTGTGACAGGTAGTTGTATTTTGTGGTTGTGGATATTGTAGTTGGTGATTGTTGCTGGTGGTTGTGTTTATTGAAACTGGGGGTTGTGGGTATTTTGGCTGGTTGTTGTAGTTATTGTAGTTGGTTGTTATGTTTATTGTTACTGGTGGTTGTGATCATTGTAGCTGGAGGGTATAGTTTCGTGTTCAGTGGTTGTGGTTTTATTAGCTCGTGGTTGTGGTTATTATTGCAGGTTGTTGTGGTTATTGTTACTGTTTTTTGTAGTTATTGTTTCTGATGGTTGTGGTTATTGTAGCAGGTGGTTGTGTTTATTGTACTGGTGTTTGTGGTGGTTGATGTTATTGTAACTGTTGGTTGTGGATATTACAGCTGATGGTTGTGGTAATTGTGGCTGGTGATTGTACCCTTCGTCGCTGGTGCATGTGGTTACTGTGGCTGGTGGTTATGGATATTGTGGCTGGTTGTTGTGTTTATTTTTACTGGTGGTTGTATTTATTGTGGCTGGTTGTGCCGGTTAATGTGGCTGGAGGTTGTGGTTATTGTGGTTAGGGTTATTGTGGTTCGTTGTTGTGGCTGGTGGTTGTTGCTGATGTTTGGTGATTGTTATTATTGTTACTGATGGCTGTCGTGATTGTGATTATTGTGGCTGGTGGTTGAAGCTTGTGATTTTGGTGATTGTGGTTATTGTAGCTAGTTGTTGTGGCTCCTGGTTGTGGATGTGGTTGGTGGTTGTGGCTGGTTGTTGTTGTTGCTGGTTGTTGTGGTGGTTGTCGTTATTGTGGCTGGTGGCTGTGGTGGTTGTGGTTATTGTTGCTGGTAGTTTTGGTTATAGTGGCTGGTGGTTGTGGTTATTGTTGCTGGTAGTTTTGGTTATAGTGGCTGGTGGTTGTGGTTATTGTTGCTGGTGGTCGTGACTGGTGTTTCTTGTGATTGTGGTTATAGTGGGAAGTGGTTAAGGTTATTGAGGCTCGTGGATATGGTTATTGTGGCTGGAGTTGTTGTTATCATGGCTGGGGTTTGTGTTTATTATAGTTATGGTTGTTTTTATTGTGGTTGGTAGTTGTGGTTATTGTGACAGGTTGTTGTGGTTATTGTGGGTGGTGGTTATGATTATTGTAGCTGGTAGTTGAAGTTTTTATGACTGGTGGTTGTGACATTTTTGTGACTTGTTATTGTGACAGCTGGTTGTGGCTGGTAGTTGTGAGTATTGTGGCTGGTGGTTGTTATTGTGGCTGGAGGTTGTTGTTATTTTGGTTGGTGGTTGAGGATATTGTGGCTGGTGGATGTGGTTATTGTGGCTGTTGGTTGTGGTTATTGTGGCCGGTGGTTGTTGTTATTATGTTTGGTGGTTGATGCTATGAAGGTTGGAGGTTTTGGTTATTGAACCTGGTTGTTGTGGTTATTATGGCGGGATATTGTGGTTATTGTGGCTGGTGGTTGTGGCAATTGTGTCTGGAGATTGTTATTGCGGCTGGTAATTGCGAATATTGTAACAATATGGTTGTAGTTATTGTGGTTTGATGAATGTGGTTATTGTGACTGGTGGTTATGGACATTATAGCTTGTATTCATGGTTAATGTAGCTTGTGGTTGTGGGTATGTTACGAACCCAAGTCGGAGCACGGAGCAGTAACGATAACGCCATCTGTGAGTCCGCTCCCGGAACCCCCACAACATGGACAACGCCATCTAGTGATGACGGGATATGCCGGCAATAGGTGCTGGATTCCTGTCCTAGTCGGCTAGGCTCCTAATAAGGGAGCCGGTCGGCCGAGCGGACAGCACACTGGACTTGTGATCCTGTGGTCCGGGGTTCGATCCCGGTCGCCGGCGAGAAACAAAGGGCAGAGTTTCTTTCACCCTATGCCCCTGTTACCTAGCAGTAAAATAGGTACCTGGGTGTTAGTCAGCTGTCACGGGCTGCTTCCTGGGGGTGGAGGCCTGGTCGAGGACCGGGCCGCGGGGACACTAAAGCCCCGAAATCATCTCAAGATAACCTCAAGATATAGTCGGCTCGTGAAGTAGCCGCTGCTGACCTCTGGTGAGGTGGCGCTTAGACAGTGAACGCCATCTATGGAGTGAAAAGGTGGACGTTTGTGTCTAAGCCAGCAAGTGGTATGTCCTAGTGGTTCCCATGTAGTGTCCCCAGTACTGATGGCGTGTCTGCTTTCACAGAGCCAACCTAGGGCGGCTGTGATGTACAATGAATCAGTCTACCCAAGGCAGGCAAGGTCTCTTCACCAGTCTGCTTTGTAGAAGTTGATCCGTCCCCGGACGAGCACTGCTGAGTGTTCAATTGTCTGCCTGAAGAGTGGCAGTGACGGGATTCGCCGTACTCGGGGCTGGCTGGTGGAAGAGATAACCCACTGCGGTGCCGACCGAGGAGAGTGACCAGCGAGTTACACGAGGCTCCTGCCTAGGGCTCGCAACCCTAGTATTCGTCGTGAAGTGGCCTAACAGCGAGGCTGATTGGTACCTGCCAGCTACAGGCTGGACTGTGGCTGTGGGCCTTCACGACGGGGCACCCAGTGGGATTGTGATTTGGCTGGCCTGTGGCCAGGGTAGATTCATCGTGGGTTCTGGGCCATGGAATAGGAAACCAGGCAAGACTACACAGAGTGAGCGTCGCCAAGTGTTCAGTGTCTTCAGAGGGAGACAAAGAGATATATTGTGTAGTAATAGTTCCCATTTGTGACTTTTTTTTATATATGGAGATGGTAAAAGGATTGTATATATATATAGAAAGTGATATACTTGGGTATTTAATGTACCTACCCTGTTTATTTTACTTGCATTACGGAGCTCACCCCTTGAAAGCCTCTACTAACTTGGGGCCAGATACCCAAAAACTAATATCATCAGAAAAGAACCCGGTTGCGTCCCATTAGGGCCGTAACAGGGTATTGTGGCTAGTGCTTTTGCGGCTGGTTGTAGTGGTTATTGTTTTCTTGTTGTTGTGGTTATTGTTATTGTGGCTTGTTGTAGTGGGTATTGTTTTCTGGTTGTTGTGGTTATTGTTACTGGAGATTGTAATTAATGTGGCTAATGGTTGTAGTTTTTGTGGAAAATGGTTTTGGTTTTTTAGATGATGGTAAGGGGTTATTATGGCTGGTTGCTGTGGTTATTGTTACTGGTTGTTGTATTTATTATGGGTGGTGGTTGTGGGTATTGTAGCAGGTGGATGTGGTTATCGACGCAGGTGGTTGTATTTATTGTGGTTGGTGGTTGTAGCGTTTATGATTATTGTGGCTGGTGGTTGTGGCTGATGGTTGTGGCATTGTTTTTAATGTGGACGGTTGTTGTGGTTGTGGCTGGTGGTTGTTGTGGTTGTGGATATTGTATGTGGTGGTTGTAGCTAATATGGAGATGGTTGCAGTTATTGTTACTGGTGGTGGTGGCTGGTGGTTGTCGTTATTGTGACTGGTGGTTTCGAATATAATGGCACGTGGTTGTGGTTAGTATCGCTGGTGGCTGTGGTTATTGTGGCTTGTGGTTGTGGTTATTGTGGCTGGTAACTGTGGTTATTGTAACAATGTGGTTGTGGTTATTGTGGCTGGTGGTTGTGGTTATTGTGGCTGGTTGTTATGGTCATTATGGCTGGTGTTTATGGTTATTGTAGCTTCTGGTTGTGGTTATTGTTGTTGGTGGTATTGGTTACTCTGGCTTCTTGTAGTGGGTATTGTGGCTGGTTGTTGTTGTTGTAATGGTTTCCTGTGGTTGTAGTTATTGTTGCTAATGGTTGTAGTTTTTGCGGAGGGTAGTTTTGGTTCTGGAAGCTGGATGTTTCGGTTATTATGGCTGGTTGTATGGTTTTTGATACTCGAAATAGTATTTATTGTGGCTGGTGGTAGTGGGTATTTTTAGCAGGTGGTTGTAATTATAGCAGCAGGAGGTTTTAGTTGTTGTGGCTAGTAGTTGTGGTGTTTATGGTTATTGTAGCCGGTGGTTTTAGTTATTGTGACAGGTTTTGTAGTTATTTTAACTAGTGGTTGTGGGTCTTGTGGCTGGTGTTTGTGATTATTGTGTCTAGTGTTTGAGGTTATTGTAGCTGGTGGTTGTGATTATTGTTGCTAGTGGTTGTGGTTATTGAGGATGGTGATTGTGTTTTTCTTGACTGGTGATTGCGGATATTGTGGCTGGTGGATGTGGGCATTGTGGCTGGTGGTTGTGGTTATTGAGGATGGTGGTTGTGGGAATTGTTGCAGGTGGTTGTGATTATTATGACTGGTGATTTTGTTTATTGTCGCTGGTGGTTGTGGGTATTGAGGATGGTGATTATGGTTCTTGGCTGGTGATTGCGGACATGGTTACTGGTGGATGTGGGAATTGTGGCTGCTGGTTGGTTGTGGTTATTGTGGCAGGTGATTGTGGCTGGTGGTTGTGGTTGTGGCTAGTAATTATGGTTATTGTGACTGATGGTTGTGTCTGGTGATTGTGAATATTGTGACTAGTGGTTGTGGTTGTTGTCGCTGGTGGTTGTGGGTATTGATGCAGGTGGTTGTGGTTTTTTGCTTGTCATTATGGCGCGTGGTTGTGGTTGTGGCTGGTGATTTGGATGGTGGTTTTGGTTATTGTGGCAGGTGGTTGTGGCTAGTGGTTGTGGTTCTGGCTGGAAGTTGTGTTTATTGTGACTGATGGTTTTGTCTGATGGTTGTGGCTATTGTGGATTTTGGTTGAGGGTATTGTGGCTGGTAACTGTGACTTAAGATTGTGGTTGTGGCTGGGGGTTCTTGTTATTGTGACTGGTGATTGTTGTTATTATTGCTGGTTGTTGTGGTTTGTGTAGCGGGTGGTTGTGGTTATTGTAGCTTGTAATAGTGGTTATTAAAGAATGTAGTTGTGGTAATTATGACTGGTGGTTGTTGTTATTGTTGTTGGTTGTTTCGGTTATTGTAGCTGGTTCTTGTGGTTATTGTTACTGGTGTTACTGTTTATTGTGGCTGGTGGTTGTTGTTTTGTGATTGATGGTAGTGGTTTTATTGGCTCGTGGTTGTGGTTATTATGGACGATTGTTGTAGTTATTATTACTGGTTGTTGTGGTTATTGTTACTGGTTGTTGTAGTTATTTTTTCAGGTGGTTTTTGATATTGCAGCACGTGGTTGTTGTTATTTTGACTGGTGATTTTGTTTATTCTTTCTGGTGGTTGTGGTTATTGTGGATAGTTGTTGTGGTTATTGTTGATAATTGATGTTTGTTATTGAGGATGGTGATTGTGGTTTTATTTGGTGGTGATTGCGGATATTGTGGCTGGTGGATGTAGGGATTGTGGCTGGTGGTTATGGTTATTTTGCTTGTGGTTGTGGGTGGTGGCGGTGGCTGTGGCTCGAGGTTTTCGTTGTGGCTGGTGGTTATTGTTGTTGTGACTGATGGCTGTGTCTGGTGGTTGTGGTTATTGTTGCTGGTGGTTGTGTTTTTTGTGGCTGGTGGTTGTGGGTATTGTTGTAAGTGGTTGTGACTATTTTGGCGTGTGGTTATGGCTCGTGTTTGTTGTTTTAACTACTGATTTGGATGGTGATTTTGGTTATTGTGGCTGATGATTGTCCTTATTGCGACTGATCGTTGTGGTTGGGGGATTTGATTATTGTGGCTGTTGGTTGAGGGTATTGTGGCTAGTAATTGTGACTTCAGTTTGTGGTTGTGACTGGAGGTGGTGGTTATTATGACTGGTGGTTGTGGCTGGTGGTTGATGTTTATGTAGCTGGTTGTTGTGGTTAGTGTAGGTGGTGGTTGTGGTTATTGTAGCTTGTAATAGATGTTATTGAAGCAATGTAGATGTGGTGGTTATGGTTGGTGGTTATTGTTATTGTAGTTGGTGGTTTTGGTTATTGTGGCTGGTTGTTACAACCAGTCTGAAACGTTGTGGTTATTGTTGCTGGGTGTTGTGTGGTTATTGTTACTGGTGGTTGTGTTTATTGCGACTGGTGGTATTCGTTATTGTGGCTGGTGGTTGTGGTTATTGTGGTTGGTGGTTGTGAGAAGTGGTTGTGGCTGATGGTTTGTAATTGTGGTTATTGAGGCTGGTGGTTGTTGTTGGTGGTTATAGTTCTTGCTGGCGGTTGTTGCTAGTAGATGTGACTGGTAATTGCGTCTGGTGGTTATGGTAGTTGTGGCTCTTGTGGTTGGTGGTTGTGGCTCGAAGTTGTGGTTGTGGCCGGTGGTTGTAGTGGTTGTGGTTATTGTAGCTGATGATTGTGGTGGTGGTAGTTGTTGTGGCTGGTGGTCGTGATGGTGGTGGCTATTGTGGCGGCTGGTTTTGGGTATTGAGGTTATTGTGGCTGGTGGTTCTGTGTATTGTGGCGGGTGGTTGTGACTAGTGGATGTTGTGGTTGTGGATATTGAAGCTGGTGGTTCTGATTATTGTGGCTGGTGGTTGTGGTTATCACGTCTGGTGGTTTCGGTTATGGGGGATGGTGGTTATAGTTGTTGAGGTTAATGATGCTGGTGGTTGTTGTTATTGTGACAGGTAGTTTTGGCTTGTCGCTATTGTGGCTCTTGGTTTTGGTTGGAGGTTGTGGTTATTGTAGCGTGTGGTTGTGGTTATCGTTGTTGGTGGTTGAGGTAATTGTGGCTGGTAATTGTGGGTATTGTAATAATGTGGTTGTGGTTTTTGTGGTTGGTGGTTATTGTGTCTGGTGGTTATGGTCATTATAGCTGGTGTTTGTGGATATTGTATCTTGTTGTTTTGGGTATTGTGACTAGTGTTTTTACGATTGGTTGTAGTGGTTATTGTTTTCTGGTTGTTGTCTTTATTGTTATGGGTGGTTGTAGTTAATGTTGTTAATGGTTGTAGTTTTTGTGGTTGTAGTTTGGTGATTGTGGGTTTCTTGTCTGGTGATTGCGGATATTGTTGGTGGTGGATGTGGTTATTGTTTCAGGTAGTTGTGGTTATTGTAACTGGTGGTTGTGGTTATTGTTGATGGTGGTTGTTTGTTTTTGAGGCTGGTGATTTTCGTTTTCTTGGGTCGTGATTGCGGATATTGTGGCTGGTGGATGTGGGGATTGTGACTGGTGGTTGTGGTTATTGTGGCTGGTGGCTGTAGTTGTTGCTCGTGGTTTTGGTTGAAGCTGGTGGTTGTGGTTATTGTGACTGATGGTTGTGTCCGGTGGTTATGGTTATTGTAGCTGGTGGTTGTGGTTATTGTGGCTGGTGGATGTGGGTATTGTTGCAGGTGTTTGTGATTATATTGGCTTGTGGTTATGGCTCGTGTTTGTGGTTTTGGATGGTGATTTGGATGATGGTTTTGGTCAATGTGGCTGATGATTAGGTTATTGCGACTGGTCGTTGTGGCTGGTGGATTTGGTTATTGTAGCTGTTGGTTGAGGTTGTTGTGGCTGGTAATTGTGATTTGAGATTGTCGTTGTGGCTTTTGGTTGTGGTTATTTGGTTGTGATTGTGGTTGGTGGTTGTGTATATTGAGGCTGGTGGTTGATGTTTATGTAGCTAGTTGTTGTGGTTAGTGTAGGTGGTGGTTGTGGTTTTTGTGGCTTGTGGGTGTGGTTATTGTAGCTTGTAATAGTGGTTATTGAAGCAGTGTATTTGTGGTTGCTATTGCTGGTGGTTGTTGTTATTGTAGCTGGTGGGTTTGGTTATTGTGGCTAGTACTTGTGGTTATTGTTACTGGTTTTTGTGGTTATTGTGGCTGGTGGTTGTAAATTTGTTGCTGGTGGTTGTAGTTTGATTGGCTCGTGGTTGTGGTTATTATGGACGGTTGTTCTAGTTATTGTTACTGGTTGTTGTATTTATTGTTTCTGGTGGTGTTTGATATTGTAGCAGGTGGTTGTGGTTATTGTGCTGGTTGTTATAGTGTTTGCGGGTTATTGTAGCTGGTGGACGTGGTAATTATAGCTGGTGGTTGTGGTTATTGTAACTGGCGATTGTGTCTATTGTGGCTGGAGGATGTGGGTATTGTGGTTGATTTTTGTGGTTATAGTGGTTGGGGTTTTAGTGGCTGTTGATTGTGGTTATTGTGGTTTTGGCTGGTGGTTGTGGTTTTGCCTGGTGGTTGTGGCTTGAGGTTATGTCTGGTTGTTATGGTGATTGTGGTTATTGTGACTGGTGGTTTTGATTATTGTGACTGGTGGTTTTGATTATTGTGGATGGTGGTTATTATTGTAGATGATGGTTGTGTGTATTGTAGCTGGTAGTTGTGTCTTATGGTTGAGGGTGTTATGGCTGGTGGTTGTTGCTGATTATTGTGGTTATTGTGGCTGATTGTGGTTTAATGTAGCTGATTGTTGTGGTTATTGTGGCTGGTGGCTGTGGTTATTTTGGCTAGTGGTTATAGTTGTTTTAGCTGGTGGTTGTGGTTATGTCTGGTGGAAGTAGTTATTGTGACTGGTGGTTGTGGTTATTTTTTTTTGGTAGTTGTGGTTATTGTGGCTTGTGGTTGTTGTTATTGTGACTGGTAATGTGGCTATTGTTGCTGATGGTTGTGGTTATTCTGGCTTAATGGTTGTGGTTATTCTGGCTTAATGGTTGTGGTTATTGTTGCTGGGTGATGTGGTTATTTTTACTGGTGGTTGTGTTTATTGCGACTGATGGTGTCCGATATTGTGGCTGGTGGTTGTGGTTATTGTGGTTGATGGTTGTGACAAATGACTGATGGTTTGTAATTCTGGTTATTGAGGCTGGTGGTTGTTGTTGGTGGTTGTGGTTCTTGCTGGCGGTTGTTGCTAGTGGATGTGACTGGTGATTGTGTCTAGTGGTTATGGTAGTTGTGGTTATTGTGGTTGGTGGTTGTGGCTTGTAGTTTTGGTTGTGGCCGGTGGTTGTAGTGGTTGTGGTTATTGTGGCTGATGGTTGTGGTGGTGGTAGTTATTTTGGCTGGTGGTTGTGGAGGTGGTGGTTATTGTGGCTGCTGGTTTTGGGTATTGAGGTTATTGTGGCTGGTAGTTGTGGGTATTGTGGCGGGTGGTTGTGAATTGTGGTTGTTGTGGTTGTGGATATTGTAGCTGGTGGTTGTGATTATTGTGGCTGGTGGTTGTGGTTATCATGGCTGGTGGTTTCGGTTATGGGGTATTGTGGTTATAGTTGTTGAGGTTAATAAGTCTGGTGGTTGTGGTTATTATGACAGGTAGTTTTGGCTTGTCGTTATTGTGGCTGGTGGTTTTGGCTGGAGGTTGTGGTTATTGTGGCTGGTGGTTGTGGTTATAGTTGTTGGTGGTTGTGGTAATTGAGGCTGGTAGTTGTAGTTTTTATGGCTGGTGGTTGTTGTTGTGAGTATGGTGCCTGATGGTTGTGTTTATTGTGACAGCTGGTGGTGACTGGTAGCTGTGGGTATTGTGGCTGGTAGTTATTATTGTGGCTGGAGGTTGTTATTTTGGCGTGTAGTTGTGGATATTGTGGTTGGTATTTGTGGAAATTGTTGCTGGTGTTTGTGTTTATTGGAGAGAGTTGTTCTGGTTATTGCAGCTGGTAATTGTGGTTATTGTAATAATGTGGTTGGCGGTTGTGGTTATTGTGGTTGGTGGTTATGGTCATTATAGCTCGTGTTTGTGGTTATTATAGCTTGTTGTTTGGGGTATTGTGAATAGTGTTTTTACGGTTGGTTGTAGTGATTATTGTTTTCTGGTTGTTGTGTTTATTGTTATGGTTGTGGTTATTGTTATTGCGGCTGATCGTAGTGGTTGTTTTCTGGATGTTGTTTTTATTGTTATGGGTGGTTATAGTTAACGTTGTTAATGATTGTAGTTCTTGTGGTTGCAGTTTGGTGATTGTGGGTTTCTTTGGTCGTGATTGCGGATATTGTTGCTGGTGGATGTGGTTATTGTGTACTCACCTAGCACTCACCTAGTTCCGTGGTTATGGTTATTGGTGTCTGGTGGTTGTGGTTATTGTGGCTGTGTTTATTGTTGATGGTGGTTGTTTGTTTATGAGGTTGGTGATTGTCGTTTTCTTTGGTCGTGATTGCGGATATTGTGGCTGGTGGATGTGGGGATTGTGGCTGGTGGTTGTGGCTATTGTGGCTGGTGGTTGTGGCTGGTGGCTGAAGTTGTGGCTCCTGGTTTTGGTTGAAGCTGATGGTTGTGGTTATTGTGACTGATGTTTGTGACCGGAGGTTATAGTTATTGTAGCTGGTGGTTGTGGTTATTGTGGCTGGTGGCTGTGGGTACTGTTGCAGGTGGTTGTGATTATATTGGCTTGTGGTTATGGCTCGTGTTTGTGGTTCTGGGTGGTGATTTGTTTGATGGTTTTGGTCATTATGGCTGATGATTAGGTTATTGCGACTGGTTGTTGTGGCTGGAGGATTTGGTTATTGTAGCTGTTGGTTGAGGTTATTGTGGCTTGTAATTGTCACTTGAGTTTGTGGTTGTGGCTTTTGGTTGTGGTTATTGTCATGGTGATTGTGGTTGGTGGTTGTGTATATTGAGGCTGGTGGTTGATGTTTATGTAGCTAGTTGTTGTGGTTAGTGTAGGTTGTGGTTGTGGTTTTTGAGGCTTGTGTGGTTATTGTAGCTTGTAATAGTGGTTATTGAAGCAGTGTATTTGTGGTTGCTATTGCTGGTGGTTGTTGTTATTGTAGCTGGTGGGTTTGGTTATTGTGGCTGGTAATTGTGATTATTGTTACTGGTGTTTGTGGATATTGTGGCTGGTGGTTGTAAATTTGTTGCTGGTGGTTGTTGTTTGATTGGCACGTGGTTGTGGATATTATGGACGGTTGTTCTGGTTATTGTTATTGGTTGTTGTATTTATTGTTTTTGGTGGTGTTTGATAGTGTAGCAGGTGGTTGTGGTTATTGTGCTAGTGGTTGTAGTGTTTGCGGGTTATTTTAGCTGGTGGACGTGGTAATTATAGCTGGTGGTTGTCGTTATTGTGACTGGTGATTGTTCCTATTGTGGCTGGAGGATGTGGGTATTGTGGTTGGTTTTTGTGGTTGTAGTGATTGTATTTTTTGGCTGGTGTTTGTGGTTATTTTGGTTTTGGCTGGTGGTTGTGGTTTTGCCTGGTGGTTGTGGTTTGAGGTTATGTCTGGTTGTTATGGTGGTTGCGGTTATTGTTACTGGTGTTTGTGACTGGTGATTCTGGTGGTTGTGACTGGTGGTTCTGGTGGTTGTTGTTATTGTAGCTGGTATTTGTGGTTATAGTGGCTTTGGTTGTGGTTATTGTGGCTGGTGGTTTTGATTATTGTGGATGGTGGTTGTTATTGTAGATAATGGTTGTGTGTATTGTAGCTGTTAGTTGTGTCTTATGGTTGAGGGTATTATGGCTTGTGGTTGTTGCTGCTTGTTGTGGTTATTGTGGCTGGTGGTTGTTTAATATGGCTGATTGTTGTGGTTATTGTGGCTCTTGGTTGTGGTTATTTTGGCTGGTGGTTATAGTTGTTGTAGCTGGTGGTTGTGGTTATGTCTGGTGGAAGTAGTTATTGTGACTGGTGGTTGTGGTTATTTTTATTGGTAGTTGTGGTTTTTGTGGCTTGTTGTTTTTGTTATTGTGACTGGTAATGTGGCTATTGTGGCTGGTGGTTGGTATTATTTTAGCTGTTGGTTGTGCTTATTTTGGCTGGTGGTTGTGGCTATTGTTGCTGGTGTTTGTGGTTATTCTGGCTGAATGGTTGTGTTATTGTTGCTGGGTGTTGTGGTTATTGTGACTGGTGGTTGTGTTTATTGCGACTGGAGGTGTCCGTTATTGTAGTTGGTGGTTGTGACAATTGGTTGTGGCTGATGGTTTGTAATTGTGGTTATTGTGGCTGATTGTTGTTGTTGGTGGTTGTGGTTCTTGCTGGCGGTTGTGGCTAGTGTTTGTGACTAGTGATTGTGTCTGGTGGTTGTGGTAGTTGTGGTTATTGTGGTTGGTAGTTGTGGCTCGTAGTTGTGGTTGTGGCCGGTGGTTGTAGTGCTTGTGGTTATTGTGGCTGATGGTTGTGGTGGTGATAGTTATTGTGGCTGGAGGTGGTAGTGGTGGTGGTTATTGTGGCTGCTGGTTTTGGGTATTGAGGTTAAAGTGGCTAGTGGTTGTGGGTATTGTAGCGGGTGGTTGTGACTAGTGGTTGTTGTGGTTGTGGATACTGTAGCTGGTGGTTGTGAGTATTTTGGCAGGTGGTTGTGGTTATCATGGCTGGTGGTTTCGGTTATGGGGTATGGTGGTTATAGTTTAATTACTAATTAATAGTTATAGTGAAGTTAATGATGCTGGTGGTTGTGGTTATTGGGACAGGTAGTTTAGGCTTGTCGCTATTTTGGCTGCTGGTTTTGGCTGGAGGTTGTGGTTATTGTAGTTGTTTGTGATTATTGTTGTTGGTGGTTGTGGTAATTGTGGCTGGTAGTTGTAGTTTTTATGTCTGGTTGTTCTTGTTGTGAGTATTGTGGCTGATGGTTGTGGGTTTTTTAGCTGGTGGTTGTGGGTATTGTGGTTGTGGTTATTGTTGCTGATGGATGTGGTAATTGTGGTTGTTGGTTTTGGTTATTGTAGCTGGTGGTTATGGTTATTGTGGTTGTGGTTATTAAGTTTGGTGGATGTGTTTATTATTGCTGTTGGTTGTGATTATTGTTGCTGGTTGTGGTTATTGTGGCAGGTAATTGTGGTTATTGTAGCAATGTGGTTGTGGTTATTGAGGTTGGTGGTTATGGTTATTGTGGCTGGTGGTTATGGTCATTAAAGCTGGTGTTTGTGGTTATTGTAGCTTGTGGTTGTGGGTATAGTGGCTAGTGTTTTGGGCCTGGTTGTAGTTGTTATTATTTTCTGGTTGTTGTTATTTTTATGGTTGTGGTTACTGTCATTGTGGCTGGTTGTAGTGGGTATTGTTTTCTGATTGGTGTGGTTATTGTTACTGGTGGTTATAGTTAATATTGGTAATAGTTGTAGTTTATGTGGAAGGTAGTTTTGGTTTTTGAGGCTGATGATTGGGGTTATTATGGCTGGTTGTTGTGGTTGTTGTTACTGGTTGTTGTAGTTATTGTCGTTGGTGCTTGTGGTTATTGTAGCAGGTGGTTGTGGTTATTGACGCAGGTGGTTGTAGTTGTTGTGTCCGGTGCTTGTATCGTTTGTGGATATTGTAGCTGGTGGTTGTGGTTAGTGTGGCTGGTGGTTGTAATGTGGCTGGTGTTTTGGTGATTTTGGCTGATGGTTGTGGTATTGTTTTTAATGTGACTGGTGGTTCTGATTGTCGCTGGTGGTTGTGGCTGGTGGTTGTGGTGGTTGTGACTATTGTATGTGGGGCTTGTAGCTGAGGGTGGAGATGGTTGCGGTTATTGTAGCTGGTTGACCAGACCACACACTAGAAAGTGAAGGGACGACGACGTTTCGGTCTGTCCTGGACCATTCTCAATTCGATTGTGTTCATTCTCAAGTATATTGTGGCTGGTGGTGGTGGTGGCTGGTTGTTTTTGTTATGGCTTGTGGTTGTGGTTATTGTTGCTGGTGGTTGCGGTTATTGTGACTGGTGGGTTTTGGATACTTTTGTTTTTTTGTAGCTGATGATTGGGGTTATTATGGCTGGTTGTTGTGGTTATTGTTGCAGGTTATTTTAGTTATTGTGGCTGGTGGTTGTGGGTATTGTAGCAGGTGGTTGTGGTTATTGACGCAGGTGGTAGTAGTTATTGTGGCTGGTGGTTGTGGCGTTTGTGGATATTGTAGCTGGTGGTTGTGGTTAGTGTGGCTGGTAGTTGTGTTTAATGTTTCTGGTGTTTTGGTTATTGTTGCTGGTGGTTGTAACTGATGATTGTGGTTGATAGTTGTGGTATTGTTTTTATTGTGGCTGGTGGTTTTGGGTGTTGCTGGTGGTTGTGGCTGGTGGTTGTGAATATTGTATGTTGTGCTTGTAGCTGATGGTGGAGACGGTTGCGTTTATTGTGGCTGGTGGTGGTAGCTGGTGGTTTTTGTTATGGCTTGTAGTTGTGGTTATTGAGGCTGGTGGGATTGGTTATTGTAGCTGGTGGCTGTTGTTATTGCAGCTGCTGGTTGTGGTTATTGTGGCTTGTGGTTGTGGTTATTGTTTTATGTGATTGTGGGTATTAAGGCTAGTAGTTGTGGATATTGTGGCTGGTATTTGTGGTTATTGTAACAATGTAGTTGTGGTTATTGTGGCTGGTGGTTGTTGGTATTGTGGCTGGTGTTTGTGATTATTGTGTCTAGTGTTTGTGGTTATTGTAGCTGGTGGTTGTGGTTAATGTGGCTGGTGGTTGTGGTTAATGTGGCTGGTGTAGTGGTTTTTCGGCTGGTAGTTGTGGCTGGTGAGGTTCGCTGGTTTTTCGGTTCGGTGGTTGTGGTGAATGGTTTTATTGTGGCTTGTGGCTGTGGCTGGAGGGTGTGGTTGTTGCTGATGGTTGTGGCTGGTGGTTGTGGTGATTGTTGTTATTGTGATTGGAGGTTATGGTTATTGTGGCTGGTGGATATTGTGGATGGTGGATGTGGTTATTGTGCCTGTTTGTTGTGTTTATTGTGGCTGTTGGTTGTGGTTATTGTAGCTAGTGGTTTTGGTTATTGTGGCTGGTGTTTGTGGATATTGTAGCAGGTGGTTGTGGTTATTGTTGCTAATAGTTGTGGTTATTATGGCTGATGATTGTGTTTTTTTGGCTGGTGATTTTAGATATTGTGGATGGTGGTTGTAGATATTTTGACTGATAATGCCTGGTGGTTGTAATTGTGGCTGGTGGTTGTGGTTATTGTGGATGGGGGTTTTGCTTATTTTGGCCCGCTGTTGTGGCTCGTAGTTTTGGTTGTGGCTGGTGGTTGTGGTTGTGACTGGTGGTTGTGGCTGTGGTTGTAGTAATTGTAGTTGGTGGTTGTGGTTATGGTGGCTGGTGGTTCAGGGTGTTTTAGCTGGTGGTTTTAGCTGGTGGTTGTGGCTGGTGGTTGTGGTTATTGTGTCTGGTGGATGTGTTTTATGTGGCTGGTTGTTGTAGATAGTGAAGCTGGTGGTTGTGGAAATTGTAGTTAGTGGTTGTAGTTTTTGTAGCTAATGGTTTTGGTTGTTGTGGATATTGGAGCTGTTCGTTGTGGTTATTGTGGCTGGTGACTGTGTTTATTGTGGCTGGTGGTTGAGGTTAATGTGGCTGGTTGTTGTTGTTATTGATACTAGTTGTGGTAATTGTAGCTGGTGGTTGTTGTTATTGTAGCTGGTGGTTGGGTCTATTGAGCTGGTGGTTGTGGTTATTGTGGATATTGTTACTGGTGGTTATTGTTATTGAGGCTTGTGGTTGTGGTTATTATTGCTAATAGTTATAGTCATTGTGTGTGGTGATTGTGGTTATTTTAGCTGGTGGATGTTTATTGTGGCTGGTGGATATGGTTATTGTTACTTGTGGTGGTGGTTATTGTGGCGGTTTTTGTTGTTATTGTGCCTGGTGGTTGTGGATATTGAAGGTGGTTGTTGTGGTTACCTTTTTTTACTCGTGGTTGTGGATATTCTAGCAGGTTGTTGTGGTTATCATTTTTTACTGGTGGTTGTGGTTATTGTAGGTTTGGTTGCGGCTGGTGGTTGTGGTTATTGTGACTGGTGGTTGTGGCTGGTAGTTGTGGTTATTGTTACTGATTGTTGGGGTAATTGTGGCTCTTGGTTGTGGAAATTGAGGCTGGAGATGTTGGCTATTGTGGCTGGTGGTTGTGTTTATTGTGGCTCGTGGTTGAGCTTATTGTGGCCGGTGGTTATTGTCGTTATTGTGGCTAGTTGTTGTGGTTATTGTAGCAGGTGGTTGTTGTTATTGTGGCTGGTGGTTGTGGTTATTGTGGCTGGTGGTTGTGGTTAATGTGGCTGGTGGGTTTACTCAACTAGTTGTACTCACATAGTTGTACTTGCTGGGGGTTGAGCTTTGGCTCTTTGGTCCCTCCTATCAACCGTCAATCAACAGATGTACAGATTCCTGAGCCTACTGGGCTCATATCTACTCAAATCGTATCATATCTACAATTGAAACTGTGAATGGAGTCAGCCTCCATCACATTACTTCCTAGTGCGTTACATTTTCTAACTACTCTGAAACTGAAAAAAGTTCATTCTCTGTGGTTGCTTTGCGGTTTTGGTTATTGTGGCCGGTGGTTTTGGTTATTGTAACTGATGTTTGTGGTTATTGTGTCTGGTGGTTGTGGTTATTGTGGCTGGTTGCTGTAGTTATTGTAGCCTGTGATTGTGATTATTGTAGTTGGTGGTATTGGTTATTGTAGCTGGTGGTTGTCGTTAATGTGGTTGTTGGTTGTGGTTAGTTTTTCTGTTGGTTGTGGTTATTGTGCTGGTGGCTATAGTTATTGTAGCTGGTTGTTGTAGTTATTGTTATGGTGGTTGTGGTTATTGTGGCTGGTGGCTGTGGTTATTGTGGCTGGTGGTTGTAGTTATTGAGGTTGGTTGTTGTGGTTATTGTGACTGGTGATTTTGGCTAGAGGCTGGTGGTTGTGGTTATTGTTTCTGGTGGTTGTGGTTATTGCGGCTGATAGTTGTGTTTATTGTTGCTAATGATTGTGGTTATTGTAGCTGGTGGTTGTGGTTATTGTTGCAGGTGGTTGTGGTTATTTTTGCTGGTGGTTGTGGTTATTGTTGCTGGTGGTTGTGGTTATTGTTGCTGGTGGTTGTGGTTATTGTTGCTGGTGGTTGCGGTTATTGCGGCTGATAGTTGTGGTTAATGTTGCTGATGGTTGTGGTTATTGTAGCTGGATTTTGTGGTTATTGTTGCTGGTGGTTGTGGTTATTGTTGCTGTTGTTTGTGGTTATTGCGGCTGATAGTTGTGGTTATTGTTGCTGATGGTTGTGGTTATTGTAGCAGGTGGTTGTGGTTTTGTGGCTGGTGGTTGTGGTTATTGTGGCTGATGCTTGTGGTCATTGTGACTGGTGGTTGTGGTTATTGTGACTGGTAGTTGTGGTTATTGTAGCAGATGGTTGTGGGTATTGTGGCTGGTGGTTGTGGTTATTGTAGCTGGTGGCTGTTGTTATTGTGGCTAATGGTTGTGGTTATTGTGGCTAATGGTTGTAGTTATTGTGGCTGGTGATTGTGGTTATTGTACCTTATCCATATCTTTATGTTTTTACTTTTTTTATAAACACTTTTGTTAATTATATCTGTTTCATGACTTGATATTTAAATTTTTAATAATTTCTCCTGTACAGCATTAAAAATCATGATGGAAGGAGCTAATGAGACTGTCAGTGTCTCTGGTGGTTCCTTCGAGAGAGATCTCCCACTGGAGGCCTCTACAGCAGCGCAGGTCAGGATGTCAGGAGTGAGTGAGGTCTCCGGGGGCTCTGGTGGTTCCTACGAGAGAGATCTCCCTCTAGAGACCTCTACAGCAGTGCGGATCAGGATGGAAGGAGCTAGTGAGGCAGCTGGTGGGCCCAACGAGAGAGGTCTCCCACTAGAGGCCTCTACAGTAGCGCAGGTCAGGATGGAAGGAGTTAGTGAGGCCTCTGATGGCTCTGGTGATTCCTACGAGAGAGGTCTCCCTCTAGAGGCCTCTACAGCAGTGCAGGTCAGGATGGAAGGAGTTAGTGAGGCCGGTAGTGGACTCAACGAGAGAAGTCTCCCACTAGAGGCCTGTACAGCAGCGCAGGTCAGGATGGAAGGAGTTAGTCAGGCCTCCGGGGGTTCTGGTGGTTCCTACGAGAGAGATCTCCCTCTAGAGACCTCTACAGCAATGCAGGTCAGGATGGAAGGAGCTAGTGAGGCAGCTGGTGGGCCCAACGAGAGAGATCTTCCTCTAGAGACCTCTACAGCAGCGCAAGTCAGGATGGAAGGAGTTAGTGAGGCCTCCGTGGGTTCTGGGGGTCCAGCAGGAAAGATCTCACGCCAGAGGAGATGAAGAGGAAGCAGTTTATCATCTTGAAAAATGTCATCCTCATATCCTTTGCCAACACTGTGCTCTACACGAGTTACGATGCTATGGCTGCATTGTCGTCCTCCATTCACAGGTAAATAATTTGTTTTTATTATATCCAAACCCACACACACACACACACACACACACACACACACACACACACACACACACACACACACACACACACACACACACACACAGCCTGACGGCTGAGTGGAAAGCGCTCGGGTTTCATAGTCCCAAGGGCCCGGGTTCGATCCCCGGCAGAGGCAGAAACAAATAGGTAGAGTTTCTTACTCCGTGGTTCACCTGTTCACCTAGAAGTAAATAGGTACCTGGGAGTTAGACAGCTGCTAAGAGCTGCTTTTGGGGATGGGTGTGCGCGCGTCTATTAGAGAAATATATGTAGTAGATATAGAGGAAAAATAAATTGGTTAGAAATGCTGCCAGGTTCTAAGATCTAATAGCTCGATCCTACAGATACAAATAGTAAATGCACACACACACACACACACACACACAGATTGGAAGATTAGATTGGAAGAACAGAGACCCGCATGGAGGACCAGAAACATGGAGAGCTAAGCTGCTGGACGTGGCAACAAGAAACTTTCTAAGCCAGAACACCAAAGAACCAACAAGAATGAGAGGAGAAGATGAACCAGCAATGCTTGATTTGATATTTACCCTAAATGAATGGGATATAAGGGAAGTTAAGATGGAAGCGCCCTTGGGAATGAGTGACCACAGTGTATTGAACTTTGAGTACCTGGTAGAGCTAGGACTTATCTCCCCCCAAAATGAACTAGGAATCAAAAGGCTGGCATACCGAAAGGGGAATTATGAACAGATGAGAAGTTTCCTAAGTGAAATACCTTGGAACACAGACCTCAGAGACAAGTCTGTACAGGGTATGATGGACTATGTTACCCAAAAGTGTCAGGAGGCAGTAAACAGGTTCATCCCGGCCCAAAGGGAAAAATCCGAGAAGCAACAGAAGAATCCATGGTATAATAGGGCATGTATGGAAGCTAAGAAACTGAACAAAAAGGCGTGGAGGAACTTCCGGAATAACAGAACACCAGAAAGCAGAGAGAGATACCAGAGAACCAGGAATGAGTACGTCAGGGTGAGAAGAGAAGCAGAGAAAAATTTTGAAAATGATATAGCAAACAAAGCCAAGACCGAACCAAAGCTACTCCACAGTCACATCAGAAGGAAAGCAACAGTGAAAGAACAGGTATTGAAACTTAGAACAGGCGAGGACAGGTATACAGAGAATGACAGAGAGGTGTGTGAGGAACTCAACAAGAGGTTCCAGGAGGTCTTCACAATAGAACAGGGTGAGGTCACTGTGCTAGGAGAAAGGGAGGTAAACCAGGCGGCCTTGGAGGAGTTCCAAATTACGAGAGAGGAGGTCAAGAGACACCTGCTGGATCTGAATGTTAGAAAGGCTGTTGGTCCAGATGTGATCTCACCATGGGTACTGAAAGAGTGTGCAGAGGCACTTTGCTTGCCACTCTCCATAGTGTATAGTAAGTCACTGGAGACGGGAGACCTACCAGAAATATGGAAGACGGCGAATGTGGTCCCAATATACAAAAAGGGCGACAGACAAAAGGCATTGAACTACAGGCCAGTGTCCTTGACTTGTATACCATGCAAGGTGATGGAGAAGATCGTGAGAAAAAACCTGGTAACACATCTGGAGAGAAGGGACTTCGTGACAAATCGCCAACATGGATTCAGGGAGGGTAAATCTTGCCTTACAGGCTTGATAGAATTCTACGATCAGGTGACACAGATTAAGCAAGAAAGAGAGGGCTGGGCGGACTACATTTTCTTGGATTGTCGGAAAGCCTTTGACACAGTACCGCATAAGAGGCTGGTACGTAAGCTGGAGAGACAGGCAGGTGTAGCTGGTAAGGTGCTCCAGTGGATAAGGGAGTATCTAAGCAATAGGAAGCAGAGAGTTACGGTGAGGGGTGAGACCTCCGATTGGCGTGAAGTCACCAGTGGAGTCCCACAGGGCTCTGTACTCGGTCCTATCTTGTTTCTGATATATGTAAATGATCTCCCGGAGGGTATCGATTCATTTCTCTCAATGTTTGCGAACGATGCTAAAATTATGAGAAGGATTAAAACAGAAGAGGACTGTTTGAGGCTTCAAGAAGACCTAGACAAGCTGAAGGAATGGTCGAACAAATGGTTGTTAGAGTTTAACCCAACCAAATGTAATGTAATGAAGATAGGTGTAGGGAGCAGGAGGCCAGATACAAGGTATCATCTGGGAGAGGAAATTCTTCAGGAGTCAGAGAAGGAAAAAGACTTGGGGGTTGATATCACGCCAGACCTGTCTCCTGCAGCACATATCAAGCGGATAACATCAGCGGCATATGCCAGGCTGGCCAACATACGAACGGCATTCAGAAACTTGTGTAAAGAATCATTCAGAACTTTGTATACCACATATGTCAGGCCAATCCTGGAGTATGCAGCCCCAGCATGGAGTCCATATCTAGTCAAGGATAAGACTAAACTGGAAAAGGTTCAAAGGTTTGCCACCAGACTAGTACCCGAGCTGAGAGGTATGAGCTACGAGGAGAGACTACGGGAATTAAACCTCACTTCGCTGGAAGACAGAAGAGTTAGGGGGGACATGATCACCACGTTCAAGATTCTGAAGGGGATTGATAGGGTAGATAAAGACAGTCTATTTAACACAAGGGGAACACGCACAAGGGGACACAGGTGGAAACTGAGTGCCCAAATGAGCCACAGAGATATTAGAAAGAACTTTTTTAGTGTCAGAGTGGTTGACAAATGGAATGCATTAGGGGGTGATGTGGTGGAGGCTGACTCCATACACAGTTTCAAGTGTAGATATGACAGAGCCCGATAGGCTCAGGAATCTGTACACCTGTTGATTGACGGTTGAGAGGCGGGACCAAAGAGCCAGAGCTCAACCCCCGCAAACACAACTAAGTGAGTACAACTAGGTGAGTACACACACACACACATACACACACACACACACACACACAACACACGCTCGTTTGCGCTAGTTTGGTAGATTGCTAACTCTTAACTCTCTATTCCCAAGATTTTGAGTGCGAGTAGGTCTATCACGATTTTTGTAAATAACAAAGATGGCTGCCACAACAGGGCATGTAAACACACTAACAGATGATTGTTTCAAATCATTCTCACCTAACCACTTGGGCTGTACGGTAGAGCGACGGTCTCTTCATGCAGGTCGGCGTTCAATCCCCGACCGTCCAAGTGGATGGGTACCATTCCTTCCCGCGTCCCATCCCATATCTTTATCCTGACCCCTTCCAAGTGCAATATAGTCGTAATGGCTTGGCGCGCTCTCCTGATAGTTCCCTTCCCCTCAAATGATTCTCCTTAAAAGATATAATGAAATGTTTTTTTGGCGGGTTAAAGATAATTGAGAATATGTCAAAGAAGTATAAAGAAAAAGTACTTAAATTAAAAGAAGAATATGGAGCTCTCAGGACTGATTTTCGTACTTTAAAAGCAAGTATTCTTCTGCATAGTAAGAAGGGGGGGGGGAGAATCTTTACCTTTACGAACAAGGTAAAGATTCAGGTGGAACAAATCATGAAACTTTTGAAAGAAAATGTTGTATGGAAAGGGAAGAGTGGTGAATTTGAAGAAATAAGCAAGAAAATAGACTCAAATGGTGAACAACTGCAAGGTACCCAGAGGGCTAACATTGAGTTAGGCAAGGATATGCAAGGAGAAACGTCATTGTGAATTCACATAGAGGAGGTTAATAAAGAACTAGAAAAGTACAAAGAAGAAATTAAAGAGGTGTATGAGCAAGTTGTAAAAGAAAAAGATACGATCAAGAAAGTGTGTTTGGAGGGCAAAACCAGAAATAACCAACAAAAACAGAAGTTAGACAAGCAATTAGGAAAGAACTGGTTACCAACAGTAAACTAGTACAAAACACTGCAGAAAGAAGTAAGTCCATTATAATCTTCGGGCGTTTAGAAAATGAAATATCATCTAGGATGGACAGAGCAGCAGGAGATATGAAAATCAGAGAAAATATTTAGTTTAAGAGAAGGCCTAAATTCAAAAGGAAAATGTCAGTGACTTTAGGAGGATATGAAAATATGAGAAAGACTAGAACCGCCTTGTAAACAAAAAGAAGTCCTTCGTAAAACGTTCTTTAATCACTTTTTTTTAGCGTTCATGACCCATATACAGCTAAAGGGTGACATTTAATGGGCTGAAACAAATGACGGAAGTCCTTAGAAATGCCAGGAAATTGCAGCGTGATAAGCATGGCAAACTTTGGTCAATAAGAAAAGACCTCTCAAAGGAAGACATAGAAAAACTGAAAATGAACCTCATTGAAACAAAATGTCTAAATGGGAATAGAAGAAGTAGAAAAAAAAAATTTCTACAAAGTATTAGGGACTGGAAAGCTAGTGCAATGGTACATAAAAACAAAGCAACAAAATCATTAGAGGAAAGGGGAGTGAAGGACAAAAGGAAATGGAACATGTTCCTGAAAATCATATATACCAACATAGATGGACTGAGATAAAAAATATTGGAACTAAGAGATATAATACTGCTTAAGGTCCCAGATATTGTTGTACTAACAGAGACAAAACTTGAAGAAAATATTTGCAATGAAGTAGTATTCCCAAGGGGTTACTCAGTTTGGAGACATGACAGGAAAACTAGGAAGGGGGGATGAGTGGTGGCTGTGCTGGTGAAACAACACGTGAAGGTAAGAGTTAATTAATAATTGAAAACCTTGTGAAGTTGACATAATGGCATTGCAGATCTCGAATGATAACGATAAACTGATTATTGTAAAGGCCTACAGCCCACAAGCTAGCAAAACATGAACAAAAGAAGAACTAAATGGCAAACGAGAGGGTCTCATAATGGTCACTGAGAGTATAGTAAAAGCAGATAAAGATAAATCACTATTCTTGGTATTGGGGGGGGGGGGGACTTTAAAGTTTTTTCTTTTCTTTTTTTGTTAAAATTGTTTAAAGTTTTTTCTTTAAAGTTTTCAACTTTAAAGCAATAGACTGGGAGTCCTACGAACAAGACCGGAGGACATTTGGACAGGCAGATTTGTAAATCTCATTCAGGAGACATTCATGTATTAACCTGTCAAGCAGGCCACAAGAATGAGGGAAGGGAATGTTCCATCAATACTGGATCTAATATTCACTAGGAAAGAAGAAGAGAGTTGAAATCCAGTACCTTCCTCTCTCGGGGAAGAGTGATCATGTTCTGTTGGACATTAAATATACTTTGCAATATGATCTAGAAGAGAATGGAGACATTGAAACAGTTGATAAACTCTATTTCCAGAGAGGAGACTATGGGGAACGTAAATTTACTTAATGAGTTTAATTGGACAGACTTGCTGCTAGGCAGGGAAGTAAATAGATAAGATGTATGACAAATTTTGCGAAATATTCAATGAAGGCACACAAACATTCATACCAAAACAGAGATGCAGGACCAGAAAACAGGATTGGTTAAACAGAAATTGTGAGAAGGGCAGAGAGGAAAAGACAAGTAAATGGATTCAATATAGAAAGAGGCCTAACCCACAAACATACCAGCACTACAAGTAAGCAAGAAACAAATACACAGCATTGGGGAGAGAGGCAAAAAGGAACTTTGAGAAATGTAAATCAGAATATGAAAAACTGACTCAGGCTTTTTCTATATATTCATTAAACACAAGCTGCATGTAAAGGATAAAATCCAGAGAATGAGGACGGGGGGAACAGGACTATGAAAACGAAAAAGAAATGTGTGAAATGCTAAATGAACAGTTCCAAAGTGTATTTGTACAAAAGGAGGATTTCATAGAACCAGACCCAATACCAATTCCAGAACAAGCCATAGAATACATAGAGGTATCTCACGACGAAGGGGAAAAAATTCTCAAGAGGCTAGGAAGAAATAAAGCAGATGGACCTGATGGAGTTTCACCTTGGGTGCTGCAAGAATGTCCAACTGACCTGAGCATTCCACTCTAATTAATATTCCAGGCATCCTTATGCACAGGATTCTTAGCAGATATATGGAAAAAGGCAAACATAGTTCCAATCAATAAAAATGGTAGTCGAGAGAAACTTCTAAATGATAGACCCGTATTATTAACAAGTGTGGTAGCCAAAACACTAGAAACAATAGTTAAAGCCAAATGGATTGAACACCTTGAGAGTAATGACGTAACGAACAAACAGTATGGTTTTTCGAAAACGAAGATCCTGTGTCTAATAAATCTACTAAGTTTTTATGATAGAGCCACAGAGATAATGCATAAAAGAGATGGTTAGGTTGACTGTATCTATCTGGCCATAAAAAAAGGTGTGGGTGTCTTAATTACACCATATTGTCACGATGTCAAAATATCCCACATCTGCTCTCCAGGAACACACTGGCAGAAGGTTTTAGCAACACGCTGACAGGGGGTCACAAATAATATGTCCAGGGGGTTCTATTAACACCCTGGCAGAAATCTACTCCCCAGCAGCATTTCTCAGCAGACGGCCAATACGGTCGTCTTGCAACTCTTCTTGGTCAAATCCCGGGAACGTCGGTTCACACAACACTGCATACGTACAGTAGCGAACACACACGGCTTACTACCGACGGTGGCCACTTATTCTCTCAGGAACAAGTCATGAGTTCTGGACTGCCAAAGGTGAACTGATTTCCAGAGCCTAATAGAATTTCCACGTCACCTCAGTGAACATAGAAGTCATTAGCCAGACAAAAAGTATACAGGGAGAACATATGATGCCATCTTTTCACCGGGGAACTGTGATATGTAATCGGATGCACAATCAAGATGGCGTTGATGTCGTTACTTCATTCATCAGAGGTCATCATCATCGACCTCACCTTCTAACTGTGTTATGAAACAGGAGCCTTTCACCGACGCCACACCTCCGCCAACAGATGGCATTTTCTTCGTCTCACCTAATGCCTTGGAGTTGGAGTGCATGACCATAGATGGCGTCGATATCGTCACTCCTTACTCCAACAACGATGTTGATATCGTAACAGCTACTTATACAAAGTGTGTGAGGAAGCTGCCGAGATCGGTGTACGACATTTCTCTGTGATCGTAGGGGTGGCCTGTAGCCTGTATGGTGGTTGTAACCTGTGTGGACCCTACTGTGAGATATCCTTTGAGTTGATGAATTTGAGCAGATGTTTCTGTGTGAAACCTGCGAGGCGACTCCACATTATCAAGTCGGGACTATAAGAAGCATTTAGAGACAGTCCAAGAGGATTTGTGGACGACTTTGGGTGAGCACCATATTTGGAGCTTCGTCGGACGAGTTACCGTATCATCCTGACTGTGGCAAGCGCTCTTTATCATTTGATGTATTGCTTGTAAGTGCTAGATCATGCGCCCAGCGATCACTGAAAACATTAGTGGATATAGGTTAGAGATTTTATGAAGATAGTGAGAGTATTTATATTGCGTTAGAGGTGATATGACATGATGGGGGCAAGAGTGACACATGATTGCTTGCCTGAGGTCAGTAAGTGACTGACAAAGCAGAGCCGCTGGCATCCCGTCGTGGAGAATTCCAGTGTGAACTCGTCCGAAAATGGGGGAGTAACCACTGCAGTGAGATGCCGGAAGGTGGAGTTTAGTGTTTGTAAATGTTCATGTTATTTATGCTTTATGAGGAACATGTTATTATGGCATGTCAATGGAATTACAGGTTATGTGTGTGGGGAGAATTTCGTGGAGGAGCTTCATGACTGGCGAGGATAATATTTTAGTTTTTATTAACTATTATTTTATTACCTTATTTTATAAGTAGTTTGTTTACCCATGTCTTCAACTTGTTCATGAACATCGATTGAACGGTTATGATACGTTTATCCAATGGGTCCCAGCGCATTGTGGTATTCTCCATAGTGAACTAGTAGATCAACTAGCCAAAGCAATGCACAACACGCCTCACATTACACGCCATCCAATTCCTCATCTCTTGCACGTAAAGGAGACTTCAAAAATACCATCACCCAAGATTTCGCGACGAAATGGAAAACGTCATGCTCACCTTTGAACTACGGGTCCTTTAAAAAGAAATGGGAAACGTGGAAACATGTCAGATATAAAAGCAGAGAAATTGATATAACGATGACCAGATTAAGTCTGGGACACACCAAACTGGCAGCACACAGCTCTAAGTACAGAACAGACATCACCGAATTCTGCATCCACTGTCAGGTGTCTGAAACAATCGGACACTATCTCCTTCACTGCTTCCGACATTATAGTGCCAGAGTAAATATCAAACAAGTACTTATCTCACTTAAAATACCCTTTACCATCGAGCATATATTAGGAGGCGGTGACCACTCGTTACAAGAAAAATACCAAATAGTCAAAGCACTGGCTAAATATCTCCAGTCGACCAACAAATTGGGTCACATCTGACCCGCGCCACATTTATACCAACAGCTAAACACAGAAAACAACTGCCTCGTCGCAACACCAAGGATCAGCTGACGCCATGAACACAACACACCGCCCTACGGTGCGGCAAGTCTCCCTCTAACACACACCTCTGTTTTAGTCGCCGCTCCTCTATCTATAGCACAACGCAACAAGCACTTTTGAAACTCTTATCATCCTCAACAAGAACGCTTCTCCCAACATCGGTACAGGTGCAATCATCGGGTGGACAAACCCTTCATGCAAACTGCACCTACTATCAAGAAGAAGATGATTATATGGAGTAGAACTTCAAGTGTGGAGTAGAACTTCAATTACAGAGTGGAACTTTTATTGGTAGAGTGGAACGTCGAGTGTAGTGGTGCTACAAGTTTTTTGGTGAAGCCGCATACAGGAACTTCACAGGTATTAAGTGGGACTTCAAGTAGCAGCAAATATTGTAGAGACTGCAGGAGTGCCTACCTGATTTTGAGGACGCAAAGACAGATGTTCTTAGTGGTGGGCTTAAGGTTGTAGAACAGTGAATTTAATGAACACAATGATATGTTTGAGGGAGTGCTTGAGTGCAAAGGGCATGAGTGACGCAATGTAAGGTGAGAAAGTTAAGTATTTCTTCTTGGAGATATTTGTTATATGCTAGTTATTCAACCCCAAGCAGTCAGAAGGCAAGAAGTTTGGGCGAGAATTCATCAGCAGCCTAGCACAGTTTATTTGGTGACGTAATTATATATGATGAAGGAATTATATTATAATTATACAATTATAATGTAATTGATATTATACGTGTTGCTGGTTTGTAGAATTCTGAGGTATTGTAACGTTATATTATTATATTCTGTGTGTTTTCATGTAATAAATGTTTGTCTGTTGACAACGGATTCTTGCTCTTGTCTTTCCTAGGTAGAGAGAGAAACGTCTGCAAATTGGTTGTCAGAGGACAGTAACATCATGAATGGGAATTAGGACATCATTCCACAGTAAGGATAGTGTGGATGAATCACGGCGGCTCGATAGGGTGTATTCATGACCAATAGGCCAGATTGGAGCCGTTTCCCTAAGTAACGGTGATGTTGAACTCCCCTCCGTATAAGATTTCAGGGTGATTCTTCCTATATGCACTTAAGTGTCCAATACTGATTGATTGACGACAGCAGCAGTAGGTAGACGTGGACATTGTTAATCATATATTATCAGGGAAGTAGTAGGGGTCTCTGTTCGTTAGAAGATAAAGTTAAGCAAGCAAAGTAAGTAAAGTTCAAGTTTAAAAAATATTCATGGCCCCTGATAATTAGGGGCCCTGAGTCCGGGATGTGAACAGACACACCCGTAGCCTATATCCGAGTGGTGAGCTGTCACACCCGTAGCCTATGTCTGAGTGGTGAGCTGTCACACCCGTAGCCTATGTCTGAGTGGTGAGCTGTCACACCCGTAGCCTATGTCTGAGTGGTGAGCTGTCACACCCGAAGTCTATGTCTGAGTGGTAAGCTGTCACACCCGTAGCCTATGTCTGAGCGGTGAGCTGTCACACCCGTAGCCTATGTCTGAGTGGTGAGCTGTCACACCCGTAGCCTATGTCTAAGTGGTGAGCTGTCACACCCGTAGTCTATGTCTGAGTGGTGAGCTGTCACACCCGTAGTCTATGTCTGAGTGGTGAGCTGTCACACCCGTAGTCTATGTCTGAGTGGTGAGCTGTCACACCCGTAGCCTATGTCTGAGTGGTGAGCTGTCACACCCGTAGTCTATGTCTGAGTGGTGAGCTGTCACACCCGTAGTCTATGTCTGAGTGGTGAGCTGTCACACCCGTAGCCTATGTCTAAGTGGTGAGCTGTCACACCCGTAGCCTATGTCTGAGTGGTGAGCTGTTACACCCGTAGTCTATGTCTGAGTGGTGAGCTGTTACACCCGTAGTCTATGTCTGAGTGGTGAGCTGTCACACCCGTAGCCTATGTCTAAGTGGTGAGCTGTCACACTCGTAGCCTATGTCTAAGTGGTGAGCTGTTACACCCGTAGTCTATGTGTGAGTGGTGAGCTATCACACCCGTAGTCTATGTCTGTCTGGTGAGCTGTCACACCCGTAGTCTATGTCTGAGTGGTGAGCTGTCACACCCGTAGTCTATACCTAAGTAGTGAGCTGTCACACCCGTAGCCTATGTCTAAGTGGTGAGCTGTTACACCCGTAGTCTATGTCTGAGTGGTGAGCTATCACACCCGTAGTCTATGTCTGAGTGGTGAGCTGTCACACCCGTAGTCTATGTCTGAGTGGTGAGCTGTCACACCCGTAGTCTATACCTAAGTAGTGAGCTGTCACACCCATAGCCTATGTCCGAGTGGTGAGCTACTACACCCATAGCCTATGTCCGAGTGGTGAGCTACTACACCCATAGCCTATGTCCGAGTGGTGAGCTACTACACCCATAGCCTATGTCCTAGTGGGGAAGCAGTCACCCCCATAGCCTATGTCCGATTTGTGAACTGTTACACCCATAGCAACTGTTATAGGCACTTATAACTGCAGGTAGATTATTAATCTCTCTCTTGGAAAACTCAGAGGATAAGATGGATAAGGTACAAATGTTTGTAGATTCAGGGAAGCCTGAGGACTTGGAGGGATGTACAAAGTAAGAGTTGAGACAAATTGTATAGAGATGTGGTGTTAGGATGAAATCATCCAAGGTAGCATGGATGAAGAAGAGATCCTTACGAAACTGAGAGCCAGGAGTGAAGTGGCAGAGCAAGGAGCCCAAAAAGGAGCTGAAGGTGGAAGCGAGCAGGGAGTTATGAGGACTATAGAGGTCCGCGGCCATCTGGGGAGGTGGACAGGTGGTCCACCTATGCCCAGGTGGTGCGGGGGTGAACCGTCTCAGCGCCGGTAGTGGTGCCCCGTTCAAACGTCTTATGTGGGTACGAAAGTGTGTTTATAGTGCGTAGATTTATATCTTGTCCGTGTGTGTACAGATGTAGAGGATGGGGGTGCAAAATTCTCAGACGTGATATAAAATGCACGGACGTGATCCAAAAACGTGCAGACGTGATGCAAAACGTGCAAACGTGATGTAGAATGCGCGGACGTGATCCCAAAATGCGCGGACGTGATGCAAAATGCATGGACGTAATGTAAAATGCACGGACGTGATGCAAAACGAGCAGTGCGGTTCTGGGGGTGGTAGACTAATAAACGTATTGTGCGAGTGTGAGATAGGAGACTTTTTTAGTTTAAAGTTGTCAGACAATCTTGTTGAAATAGCATCTATCAACACTCATCAAATTGAGTAAGTCAGGGGGGAGACTCTCGGTTAGGCTGCTCCCTAGGAGACTACGGGTTAGGCTTTTTCATGTTAATGTTGATGTTTATGAGCAAAGTTTTTTTAAATAGTTCAAGTCATATCTGAATTATTCGCACATAGAAAATTTTACAGCTTTCACTAAGAGAGAATAGAGAAGTGTGTGTGTGAAGGAGTGTATGACAGATAGAATAATTCATAGATAGAACTGATGTATTGAGGTGTTGAAGATATACTCACATATGATATTGTATTAGTGTAGACATTTGGAGGTCAGCTGGGTCCCCACACCACCACCAACCCCTCCAGGAGAGAGATGAATACCTGTTGAGTTGTGATTTCATAAACTGCTTAAGGTCTGTTCTATGCAAAGGCTATAGTAATATTTCATGTACATTATGTGGACCACATAGTGAGGGAAAACACTTAAGGCGGTGTGCTGAGTTCGGCACACTAATTATTTACACACACACACTAAACCAGGGTGTCAACCATTTAAATGCCACACAGCCATTATCTAAAAAAGTGTCAGCCCCACCAAACTTGGAGCTGTGGTCGAAGTGTGTGTGCTCTCGGTGGGGGGAGCGAGGGGGGAGATGGAAAGGGCGGGCTAGTAATGCGAAGTATGTAGCCATCTCTTGCACCCCTACCCACACATCTGGCACCACCTGCCCCGTCACCCTTCACATGTCCATTTCCTTAGGTCATATTCTCACCATCGCTTCACCGGTCTGCCTGCTTTTGTCCTCAAACACTTCAGTAGATAGGGAAAGTATATACATCTTCTATTATACTCAGTCGATATGTTCCCCACATACAAATTCTCACTCAGTCAGTCAGATCGAGTGTTGAACAAGGTGAACATATCTCACCTAGCTCTCGTGGATAGGGTATAATAATAATTTTACTGATGTACTGAGAACCATCACCAAAGTCCCTGACTTTTTTTTTTTTAGTTTAAAGTTCTTACTTTTACACCAAACATAAATAGTATAAAAAACATCATAATAAAAATGTTGTCCATGATGAGTGTTTGACCAAGGAATGAGCAAGGATGAGAGTGGTGGTTGGGTCACCAACCCGTCCTCTTAAAAATAACGTCACTTTTCACTCATATGCTCACTATGGCCAAATTTGGACGTAATTTGAAATGAAATCGGCTCACAAAAGTGACGTACTGTCCCGTTTTCTGTTTGAGTCGTCAGACCTACTCAGTAAGGTTAGGAGAGGAAACTTTCAATTAATGTTTTTCATAACGTTTTGGAACTTTATGAGAATTTCCTGCCCACCTATCCTACCAGAGGACTCTTAACTTACTGTTGTTGAAAAAAAATCCAAAATATATTTTATTTTTTTTCATTTTCATATTACGTTCATTTTCGGCCATACGGGCAAAAACGACGTTATTTTAAGGAAGACAGGTTGGGGTCACATAGGAGGGCCAACTACATCAACCTCTATCCGAGGGAAGCTAGAACGACCTTGTCTCGTTACCGCCGCTGAACCAGCACTCTCCTACCCTCCGCAACACACCCACACCCAGCCTCAGTCCTCCTCTCAAACATCACATTCATTTTTTAAAGACTCTATCAATCAGTCAACTAGCCTGAACTGAATAAGGAGAACTGTTCCACACATACATTTTAGTTAGTTATAAAATGATGATCTTATTTAGTTTTAGAATACTTCCACCAGCCATTATCAATATATATATATATATATATATATATATATATATATATATATATATATATATATATATATATATATATATATATATATATATATATATATATATATATATATGTCGTACCTAGTAGCCAGAACGCACTTCTCAGCCTACTATGCAAGGCCCGATTTGCCTAATAAGCCAAGTTTTCTTGAATTAATATATTTTCTCTAATTTTTTTCTTATGAAATGATAAAGCTACCCATTTCATTATGTATGAGGTAATTTTTTTTTATTGGAGTTAAAATTAACGTAGATATATGACCAAACCTAACCAACCCTACCTAACCTAACCTAACCTATCTTTATAGGTTAGGTTAGGTTAAGTAGCCGAAAAAGTTAGGTTAGGTTAGGTTAGGTAGGTTAGGTAGTCGAAAAACAATTAATTCATGAAAACGTGGCTTATTAGGCAAATCGGGCCTTGCATAGTAGGCCGAAAAGTGCGTTCTGGCTACTAGGTACGACATATATATATATATATATATATATATATGTCGTACCTAGTAGCCAGAACTCACTTCTCAGCCTACTATTCAAGGCCCGATTTGCCTAATAAGCCAAGTTTTCCTGAATTAATATATTTACTATAATTTTTTTCTTATGAAATGATAAAACAACCCTTTTCTCTATGTATGAGGTCAATTTTTTTTTATTGGAGTTAAAATTAACGTAGATATATGACCGAACCTAACCAACCCTACCTAACCTAACCTAACCTATATTTATAGGTAAGGTTAGGTTAGGTAGCCAAAAAAGCTAGGTTAGGTTAGGTTAGGTAGGTTAGGTAGACGAAAAAACATTAATTCATGAAAACTTGGCTTATTAGGCAAATTGAGCCTTGAATAGTAGGCTGGGAAGTGCGTTCTGGCTATTAGGTACGACATATATATATATGTCGTACGACATATATATATATATATATATATATATATATATATATATATATATATATATATATATATATACATATATATATATATATATATATATATATATATATATATATATATATATATATATATATATATATATATATATATGTCGTACCTAGTAGCCAGAACTCACTTCTCAGCCTACTATGCAAGGCCCGATTTGCCTAATAAGCCAAGTTTTCATGAATTAATGTTTTTTCGTCTACCTAACCTACCTAACCTAACCTAACCTAGCTTTTTTTGGCTACCTAACCTAACCTTACCTATATATATAGGTTAGGTTAGGTTAGGTAGGGTTGGTTAGGTTCGGTCATATATCTACGTTAATTTTTACTCCAAGAAAAAAAAATTGACCTCATACATAGTGAAAAGGGTAGCTTTATCATTTCATAAGAAAAAAATTATAGTAAATATATTAATTCAGGAAAACTTGGCTTATTAGGCAAATCGGGCCTTGAATAGTAGGCTGAGAAGTGAGTTCTGGCTACTAGGTACGACATATATATATATATATATATATATATATATATATGTCGTACCTAGTAGCCAGAACGCACTTCTCAGCCTACTATGCAAGGCCCAATTTGCCTAATAAGCCAAGTTTTCATGAATTAATGGTTTTTCGTCAATCTAACCTACCTAACCTAACCTAACCTAACTTTTTCGGCTACCTAACCGAACCTAACCTTTAAAGATAGGTTAGGTTAGGTTAGGTAGGGTTGGTTAGGTTCGGTCATATAACTACGTTAATTTTAACTCCAATAAAAAAAAATTGACCTCATACATAATGAAATGGGTAGCTGTATCATTTCATAAGAAAAAAAATTGAGAAAATATATTAATTCAGGAAAACTTGGCTTATTAGGCAAATCGGGCCTTGCATAGTAGGCTGAGAAGTGAGTTCTGGCTATTAGGTACGACATATATATATATATATATATATATATATATATATATATATATATATATATATATATATATATTTATATATATATATTAGTATATTTTGGATTTTGGTAGCAGTCTTTCCTGTAAACATATATTATTAAATATGACCGAAAAAGTAAGATTAATAATTCTAACACGAATTTTCTCAAACTTTCGTACATTTCTTTTCACTGTTGGTGGTAATTCAAAAATCAATTCTCCAAAATTCATTTTTATTTCTAGTCTGACGCGACACTTGAGCGCGTTTCGTAAAACTTATTACATTTTCAAAGACTTTAGTTTACATATACACAACTGAATAGAACTTACACATCTCCGATTTTGTTTATATCTACATTTGAGTGAGGTGGTATTTAATAAGGTATTAATTTCATCAACACAAGACAGAACACGAAACAATGGGTATTGAATAGAAGTGATTGTAGAAAGCCTATTGGTCCATATTTCTTGATGCTTCTATATTGGAGCGGAGTCTTGAGGTGGGTAGAATATAGTTGTGCATTAATTGGCTGTTGATTGCTGGTGTTGACTTCTTTATGTGTAATGCCTCGCAAACGTCAAGCCGCCTGCTATCGCTGTATCTATCGATGATTTCTGTGTTGTTTACTAGGATTTCTCTGGCGATGGTTTGGTTGTGGGAAGAGATTATATGTTCCTTAATGGAGCCCTGTTGCTTATGCATCGTTAAACGCCTAGAAAGAGATGTTGTTGTCTTGCCTATATACTGGGTTTTTTGGAGCTTACAGTCCCCAAGTGGGCATTTGAAGGCATAGACGACGTTAGTCTCTTTTAAAGCGTTCTGTTTTGTGTCTGGAGAGTTTCTCATGAGTAACGGCCAGCCTACTCATGAGAAACTCTCCAGACACAAAACAGAACGCTTTAAAAGAGACTAACGTCGTCTATGCCTTCAAATGCCCACTTGGGGACTGTAAGCTCCAAAAAACCCAGTATATAGGCAAGACAACAACATCTCTTTCTAGGCGTTTAACGATGCATAAACAACAGGGCTCCATTAAGGAACATATAATCTCTTCCCACAACCAAACCATCGCCAGAGAAATCCTAGTAAACAACACAGAAATCATCGATAGATACAGCGATAGCAGGCGGCTTGACGTTTGCGAGGCACTACACATCAAGAAGTCAACACCAGCAATCAACTGCCAATTATTGCACAACTATATTCTACCCACCTCAAGACTCCGCTCCAATATAGAAGCATCAAGAAATATGGACCAATAGGCTTTCTACAAACACTTCTATTCAATATCCATTGCTTCGTGTTCTGTCTTGTGTTGATGAAATTAATACCCTATTAATACTCTTGTTCTGTCTTGTGTTGATGAAATTAATACCTTATTAATACCACATTTTGTTCTGTCTTGTGTTAATGCCACATCACCCCTTCCACCTCACTCAAATGTAGATATAAAAACGGAGATACGTAAGTTCTATTCAGTTGTGTATTTGTGAACTAAAGTCTTTGAAAATGTAATAAGTTTTACGAAACGCGCCCGTGTCGCGTCAGACTAAAAATAAAAATGAATTTTGGAGAATTGATTTTTGATTTACCTCCAACAGTGAAGCGTAATGTACGAAAGATTGAGAAAATTCGTGTTAGAATTATTAATCTTACTTTTTCGGTCATATTTAATAATATATATATATATATATATATATATATATATATATATATATATATATATATATATATATATATATATATATATATATATATATATATATATATATATATATATATATATATATATATATATATACATATATATTAGTATATTTTGGTAGCAGTCTTTCCTGTAGACATATATTATTAAATATGACCGAAAAAGTAAGATTAATAATTCTAACACGAATTTTCTCGATCTTTCGTACGTTTCTTTTCACTGTTAGTGGTAATTCAAAAATCAATTCTCCAAAATTCATTTTTATTTCTAGTCTGACGCGACACTTGAGCGCGTTTCGTAAAACTTATTACGTTTTCAAAGACTTTAGTTTACACATACACAACTGAATAGAACTTACACATCTTCGATTTGTTTATATCTACATTTGAGTGAGGTGGATGGGGTGAGGTGGTATTAATAGGGTATTAAATTCCTAAACACAAGATAGAACACGAAACAATGGGTATTGAATGGAAGTGATTGTAGAAAGCCTACTGGTCCATATTTCTTGATGCTTCTATATTGGAGCGGAGTCTTGAGGTGGGTAGAATATAGTTGTGCATTAATTGGCTGTTAATTGCTGGTGTTGACTTCTTGATGTGTAGTGCCTCGCAGACGTCAAGCCGCCTGCTATCGCTGTATCTATCGATGATATCTGTGTTGTTTACTAGGATTTCTCTGGCGATGGTTTGGTTGTGGGAAGAGATTATATGTTCCATAATGGAGCCTTGTTGCTTATGCATCGTTAAACGCCTAGAAACTGATGTTGTTGTCTTGCTTATATACTGGGTTTTTTGGAGCTTACAGTCCCCAAGTGGGCATTTGAAGGCATAGACGACGTTGGTCTCTTTTAAAGCGTTCTGCTTTGTGTCTGGAGAGTTTCTCATGAGTAGGCTGCCCAGTATATATATATGTATATATAAATATGACCGAAAAAGTCTGATTAATAATTCTAACACGAATTTTCTCAATACTTCTTATGTTTCTTTTCACTGTTGATGGTAATTGAAAAATCAATTCTCCAAAATTCATTTTTATTTCTAGTTTGACGCGACACTTGAACGCGTTTCGTAATAACTTATTACATTTTCAAAGGCTTTTAGTTTACACACACACAAGTATAACCTGCAAACACTAAACAGAGTTCTCACTATGCTATGATTTAAAGAGATTTCATTTTATTTTATACCCGCATTTTGGGTGAGGTGATATGTTACAACAGTTTTGGATGAGGTGAACAAAACTTTCAACACAGAACAGAACACGAAACAATGGGTATTAATTGGGTAAATTGAAGGTAAGAATGGAAGTAACTGCAGAGGTCCTATTGGCCCATATTTCTTGATGCTTCTATATTGGAACAGAGTCTTGAAGTAGGTAGAATATAGTGGTGCATTAGTTGGCTGTTGATTGCTGGTGTTGACTTCTTGATGTGTAGGGCATCGCAGATGTCAATGCGCCTGCTATCGCTGTATCTATCGATGAATTCTGTGATGTTTGCTAAGATTTCTCTGGTGATGGTCTGGTTGTGAGAAAAGATTATATGTTACTTAATGGAGCCCTGTTGCTTATGCATCGTTAATAGCCTGGAAAGAAATGTTGTTGTCTTGCCTATATACTGAGTTCTTTGAGGCTTACAGTCCCCAAGTGGCCATTAGAGGGATTAGACGACTTTGGTCTCTTTTAAAGCGTTCTACTTTGTGTCTGGAGAGTTTCTCATGAGTAGGCTGGCCGTTTTTTTGGTTTTACAGTAAATCGTCAGTTGTATATTCTGATTTTTGTCTGTAGGGATAACGTTTCTAATAACAATATCTTTCAGGACCCTTTCCTCCGTTTTATGAGCTGTGGAAAAGAAGTTCCTGTAAAATAGTCTAATAGGGGGTATAGGTGTTGAGTTAGTTGTCTCTTGTGAGATTGCATGGCGTTTCACCTTCCTTATTATGATGTCTTCAACGAAACCATTGGAGAAGCCGTTGTTGACTAGGACCTGCCTTATCCTACAGAGTTCTTCATCGACTTGCTTCCATTCTGAGCTGTGGCTGAGAGCACGGGTGACATAGGCGTTAACAACACTCCTCTTGTACCTATCTGGGCAGTCACTGTTGGCATTTAGGCACATTCCTATGTTTGTTTCCTTAGTGTAGACTGCAGTGTGGAAACATCCGCTCCTTTCCATTACTGTTACATCTAGAAAGGGCAGCTTCCGATCCTTCTCCATCTCGTAAGTGAAACGCAACCCAGAATTCTGCTCAAATGCCTCCTTCAGCTCTTGTAAATGTCTGACATCAGGTACCTGTGTAAAAATGTCGTCAATATACCTGCAGTATATGGCCGGTTTCAAGTTCATGTCGACTAAGACCTTTTGCTCGATGGTACCCATGTAGAAGTTCACATGAAGAAGTTATACCCGCACTGGGTCAGGTGATAAGACAATAAAGGTGAAAACATGGGAATACATAAGGGATAAATGGGGGTGAAACAGAAGAATAGAGGTAACTGCGGAAGGCCTATTGGCCCATACGAGGCAGCTCCTATCTACATACAAAGATTAATCAGGTGTAATTGGCCTGTTATGTTGAACAGTGTCTTCTGTGTTTGCATCGTTATGTTCTGGTCTTGTCCTTACTCTCATGGTGGGTAGAGTAAATAGTTCCGTGATTTGGGTGTTCATGGTAGGTTGTTCTGTTCTTATGTGAATTGCTTTAAGAATTTGTAATCTTCTTGCATCTTGGGTTTTGTCTATTATACAGGTATTTTTGTTCAAAATTTCTCTTGTTAGGGTGATGTCAAGGGCTTGTCTCATGTGATTCCTGGGGCACCGGATTAAAGATGGCATGTCAAACGCCTCGTCAGCTTGGTCGACGTAATACCTATGTACTTAGACTGAAGATTACATCCTTCGTGGGGGCAATTGTACATGTATACAACGCTTGACTGCTGTAAAGGGTTCTTCGTCGGCTTCGGGCAGTTTTTGATAAGGAGTTCGGAAGTCTTCTTGGTTTTGTAGAATATGATCAGGTTTATGTTTTGGTTAGGAGTAATGCTTTTTACTCCTTTACGGATTATTTCTTTCATTATTCTTTCCTTTTTTATATGTTCACTATGCATGGTTGACTTGTAATATAATTTTATTGGAGGTATTGTGGTTTCTGTTCTAGGTTCTGGATTATACCATCGGTCCAATTGTCTTCTTATAGCAGCGTTTATTTCCGCGTTGCTATATCCATTGTTCACCAATACCTGAGTTACTCTTTCAAACTCTCTACTCACGTTGCTCCATTCAGAGCAGTGGGTAAGCGCTCGACGAACATAAGCATTGAGAACACTGACTTTGTATCTTTGGGAACACTCACTTCTACTCTTCAGACATAATCCTATGTTGGTGGGCTTAGTATATACGTTGGTGCTAAAAGAGGTTCCCGTTTTCGTTGTTAGTACGTCCATGAATGGCAGACTATTATTTTCGCTATTTTCATGTATATATCGAAGAACTAAATCGAAGTTCGTTTAGCAACAATACGGTGTTGGTGTTGTGTTAGTTTAGCAACCATACTGTGTTAGTGTTGACTTAGTTTAGCAACCATACTGTGTTAGTGTTGACTTAGTTTAGCAACCATACTGTGTTAGTGTTGACTTAGTTTAGCAACCATACTGTGTTAGTGTTGACTTAGTTTAGCAACCATACTGTGTTAGTGTTGATTTAGTTTAGCAACCATACTGTGTTAGTGTTGACTTAGTTTAGCAACCATACTGTTGGTGTTGATTTAGTTTAGCAACCATACTGTTGGTGTTGTGTTAGTTTAGCATCCATACTGTGTTGGTTTTGTGTTATTTTAGCAACTATTCGGTGTTGGTGTTGTGTTAGTTTAGCAACCATATTGTGTTGGTATTGTGTTAGTTTATCAACCATACTGTGTTGGTGTTGTGTTAGTTTAGCAACCATACTGTTGGTGTTATGTTAGTTTAGCAACCATACAGTGTTAGTGTTGTGCTAGTTTAGTAACAATACTGTGTTGGTGCTGTGTTAATTTAGCAACCATACAGTGTTGGTGTTGTGTTAGCTTTGCAATCATACTGTGTTAGTGTTGTGTTAGTTTAGCAACCATACTCTGTCGGTGTTGTGTTAGATTAGCAACCATACTGTGTTAGTGTTGTGTTAGTTTAGCAACCATACTCTGTTGGTGTTGTGTTAGTTTAGCAACCATACTGTTTTAGTGTTGTGTTAGTTTAGCAACTATATTGTGCTGGTGTTATGTCAGTTCAGAACCATACTTTTGGTGTTGTGTTAGTTTAGCAACCATGCTGTGTTGGTGTTGTGTTAGTTTAGCAACCATGCTGTGTTGGTGTTGTGTTAGTTTAGCAACCATGCTGTGTTGGTGTTGTGTTAGTTTAGCAACCATGCTGTGTTGGTGTTGTGTTAGTTTAGCAACCATGCTGTGTTGGTGTTGTGTTAGTTTAGCAACCATGCTGTGTTGGTGTTGTGTTAGTTTTGCATCCATACTGTGTTGGTGTTGTGTTAGTTTAGCAACCATACTGTGTTGGTTTTGCAGGGTTCACGGCACGGTGTCACTATCTACTTATTATGGAGTTACCGTCTTATCCTGCTGTTTCCTGCCACCCTACCTATTGGCGCTCCTGAAGGAGAAGTACTCCATTGTGGCTTCAATGATCTGCTTCTGTACCTTCTTCGCAGCTCAGTTCTACCCTAGGATCTACACCCTTGTGGCGACATCCGTCCTTATGGGCTTGGGGACCGGCTCGCTCTGGTCTGCAATATGTACCTACATAACTAAGGTAAGTCAGGTCACAGCTAGCTTGAAGATTGTCCTTTTCCTATTTAGGTCACAGCTAGCTTAAAGATTGGAACTTTCCTGTTAAGGTCACAGCTAGCTTAAAGATTGTCACTTTCCGGTTTAGATCACAGGAAGATTGAAGATTGGCCCTTTCCTGTTTAGGTCACAGCTAGCTTGAAGATTGGCCCTTGCCTGTTTAGGTCACATTTAGCTTAAAGACTGGCCCTTTCCTGATTATCATCGTTATCTTCATGTGGGAAGAATGTCAGGACACTATAAGCTTAGGAATCGGCACACTCTGGTTTGCCTTCTAAACAAACATAATCAGTGTGAATGTCCTCATAAACAAAACAATTTCTTCCTAGATATTGTTTACCCACTTCCCCAATATTAGTACTTGGGGAAGTGGCATATATCTTTGTGTGACATATATCTTTGCCAGTGTTATCGTCTCTATTAGTTTATATTGTATCTATTTGTTAATTTAAAACCTGGCTACAATGCACCTTTTCATTTTACCTAATATGATAGATTAAGAACCTGCCCAAAACGCTTTGCGTGTTTGTGGGTTTGCACGAATCCACAAATACCAATCATACGCAATCTCACAACCCATTGTAAGTTCTTGTGAATAAATTATTATTATTATTATTATTATTATTATTATTATTATTATTATTATTATTATTATTATTATTATTATTATTATTATTATTATTATTATAGATGTCATACAATTACATTCATGATCATCCAAGAATTTTGTGTGTGATTACTCAGTCACACGATAATAGTTATTATCCCTAGGTCAGCATAATCTATAAGAAGTCTAGACCAGGATTTCCCAGAGCATGGTCAGGAAAGTACTGGGGCCTGGGGTTTCCCAGAGCATGGTCAGGAAAGTACTGGGGCCTGGGGTTTCCCAGAGCATGGTCAGGAAAGTACTGGGGCCTGGGGTTTCCCAGAGCATGGTCAGGAAAGTACTGGGGCCTGGGGTTTCCCAGAGCATGGTTAGGAAAGTACTGGGGCCTGGGGTTTCCCAGAGCATGGTCAGGAAAGAACTGGGGCCAGGGGTTTCCCAGAGCATGGTCAGGAAAGTACTGGGGCCAGGGGTTTCTCAGTACATGGTCAGGAAAGTACTGGGGCCTGGGGTTTCCCAGAGCATGGTCAGGAAAGTACTGGAGCCTGGGGTTTTCCAGTGCATGGTCAGGAAAGTACTGGGGCCTGGGGTTTCCCAGAGCATGGTCAGGAAAGTACTGGGCCCAGGGGTTTCTCAGTACATGGTCAGGAAAGTACTGGGGCCTGGGGTTTCCCAGAGCATGGTCAGGAAAGTACTGGGGCCTGGGGTTTCCCAGAGCATGGTCAGGAAAGTACTGGGGCCTGGGGTTTCCCAGAGCATGGTCAGGAAAGTACTGGGGCCTGGGGTTTCCCAGTGCATGGTCAGGAAAGTACTGGGGCCTGGGGTTTCCGGTGCATAGCTAGGAAAGTACTGGGCCTTGGGTTTCCCAGAGCATGGTCAGGAAAGTACCGGGGCCTGGGGTTTCCCAGAGCATGGTCAGGAAAAACTGAGGCCTGGGTTTCCGTGTGTATGGTCAGGAAAGTACTGGGGCCTTCGGTTCCAAGTGCATGACCATGAAAGTACTGGGGCCTGGGGTTTCCCAGAGCATGGTCAGGAAAGTACTGGGGCCTGGGGTTTCCCAGAGCATGGTCCGGAAAGTACTGGAGCCTGTGGTTTCCCAGAGCATGGTCAGGAAAGTACTGGGGCATGGGGTTTCCCAGAGCATGGTCAGGAAAGTACTGGGGCCTGGGGTTTCCCAGAGCATGGTCAGGAAAGTACTGGGGCCTGGGGTTTCCCAGAGCATGGTCAGGAAAGTACTGGGGCCTGGGGTTTCCCAGTGCATGGTCAGGAAAGTACTGGGGCCTGGGGTTTCCCAGTGCATGGTCAGGAAAGTACTGGGGCCTGGGGTTTCCGGTGCATAGCTAGGAAAGTACTGGGCCTTGGGTTTCCCAGAGCATGGTCAGGAAAGTACCGGGGCCTGGGGTTTCCCAGAGCATGGTCAGGAAACACTGAGGCCTGGGTTTCCGTGTGTATGGTCAGGAAAGTACTGGGGCCTTCGGTTCCAAGTGCATGACCAGGAAAGTACTGGGGCCTGGGGTTTCCCAGAGCATGGTCAGGAAAGTACTGGGGCCTGGGGTTTCCCAGAGCATGGTCAGGAAAGTACTGGAGCCTGGGGTTTCCCAGAGCATGGTCAGGAAAGTACTGGGGCATGGGGTTTTCCAGAGCATGGTCAGGAAAGTACTGGGGTCTGGGGTTTCCCAGTGCATGGCCAGGAAATTACTGGAGCCTGTGGTTTCCAAGTGCATGGTCAGGAAAGTACTGGAGCCTGGGGTTTCCAAGTGCATGGCCAGGAATATACTGGGGTCTGGTGTTTCCCAGTGCATGGCCAGGAAAGTACTGAGGCTTGGGGTTCCTGATAATTCTTAAAACAAATGTAGCAATTCGTAGTTACTTCACTAATATCCTAGTCCATTTTTCCACTAAACCTAATTTCTAACTTCTGCTTTCACACTATATTTATGTCATTATGGCCTACATTCAGCTGTTCCAAAATCTTGCAGCTAAGTTCCACAGGAACCACCACCCTTTTCCTATAAAAGAGAGCATCCTGTGATTACTAAGGTCAGCCTTTACTGCAGCATTCCCTGACATTGATAAATTATAATTCCAACCATACTTGACATAATTCAATTACTTCGTTAATTTAGAATCTTAATTAATTGCCTTTCTTATGGTCTGAAATGAAAAATCTTTAATTGGCGTGATTGTATCATATTAAAATATTTCAAGGGAATAATAAATTCATCTATTTGGTAACAGCAATCTGCTTAGTGCATCTGCCACTTCATTATACTTCCATGGATTAGGTATTCAGGTACTTATTCTTCCATTATTAGTTATCATTCTTTTTATGGTATTCTTCCAGTTGGTATTCTTCCATTTTTAGGCACCACATGAAAGACTAGCAAAAAATTTACGGTCACATGGAATATATGGAAGAATAGTTGAATGAAAAAAAATGGTTAAAACAAAGAAAACAAAGTGTTGCTAAATGGGAAGGAATCTAACGAGATAAATGTGGTAAATGTGAGCAGTTCTCCATAGCGAAGTAGTAAGATACTCACACGGCGCTTCGCGAGTGCTTTGGCCTGAAAGGAAACAAACATAGGAAAGTGCCTTAATGCCAATAGTGACTGCCCAGACAGCTACGAGAGGAGTGTTGTCAATGCTTACGTCGACCGTGCTCTCAGCCACAGCTCAGGATGGAAACAAGTCGATGAAGAACTCTGTAGGGTAAGGCAGGTCCTAGTCAACAACGGCTTCTCAAATGGATTTGTTGAAGACATCATAAGAAGAAAGGTAAAACGCCATGCAAAACTAACAAAACACATGCACCCCCTATTAGACTATTTTACAGGATCTTTTCGACAGCTCATAAAACGGAGGAAAGGATCCTGAAAGATATTGTTGATAGAAACGTTGTCCCTACAGACAAAAACAGAAAATACTATTGACGATTTAATATAAAACCAAAAAAACGGCCAACCTTCTCATGAAAAACTCTCCAGACACAAAGCAGAATGCCTTGAAAGAGACCAACGTCGTCTGTGCCTTCAAATGCACACTTGGGGACTGTAAGCCCCAAAGAATTCAGTATATAGGCAAGATGTGTGAAGATAACAACGTCTCTTTCCAGGCGATTAACAATGCATAAGCAACAGGGCTCCATAAAGGAACACATAATCTCCTCTCACAACCAGACCATCACCAGAGAAGTCTTAACAAAGAACACAGAACTCATCGATAGGTACATCGATAACAGGCGGCTCGACATCTGCGAGGCACTAAACATTAAAAAGTCAACACCAGCAATCAACAGCCAATTAATGCAAAACTATATTCTACCCACTTCAAGACTCCGAACCAATATAGAAGCATCAAGAGGAAGTATGGGCCAATAGGCCCTTTGCAGTTACTTCCATTCTTATGCTCTCTTATCCAACTAATACCCATTGTTTCGTGTTCTGTCTTGTATTTGTCACAAGTTTGTTCACCTCATCCAAAACTGTTGCACCATATCACCTCATCCAAATGCGAGTATAAGCAAGGCGGATAAGCTGTTTAGTGATAGTATAAGTAAGACTCTGCTTAGTGTTTTCAGGTTACAGTTGTGTGTGTAAAGTAAAGTCTTTGAAAATGTAATAAGTTATTACGAAACGCATTCAAGCGTCGCGTCAGACTAGAAATAAAAATGAATTTTGGAGAGTTGGTTTTTCACCTACCATCGACAGTAAAATTCGTGTTAGAATTATTAATCTCACTTTTTCGGTCATATATAACAACACACACACACACACACACACACACACACAGGCTGGAGTGAAAGGGAAGGTACTCCGGTGGATAGAGGAGTACCTAAGCAACAGGAGACAACGAGTCTGTGTGAGGGGTGAGGTCTCAGATTGGCGAGACGTTACAAGTGGAGTCCCGCAGGGGTTAGTCCTTGGACCTATACTGTTTCTGGTATATGTAAATGATCTCCCAGAGGGTATAGATTCGTTCCTCTCAATGTTTGCCGACGATGCAAAAATTATGAGGAGGATTGAAACAGAGGATGATAGTAGGAGGCTACAAGATGACCTAGATGGACTGAGTGAATGGTCCAACAAATGGCTGTTGAAGTTCAACCCGAGTAAATGCAAAGTAATGAAACTAGGCAGTGGAAACAGGAGGCCAATCACAGGATACAGAATAGGAGATGAAGTACTTAATGAAACAGACAGAGAGAAAGATCTAGGAGTTGATATCACACCAAACCTGTCTCCTGAAGCCCACATAAAGAGAATAACGTCTGCGGCATATGCGAGGCTGGCTAACATCAGAACGGCGTTCAGGAACCTGTGTAAGGAATCATTCAGAATCTTGTACACAACATATGTAAGGCCAATCCTGGAGTATGCGGCCCCAGCATGGAGCCCGTACCTTGTCAAGCACAAGACGAAGCTGGAAAAAGTCCAAAGGTATGCTACTAGACTAGTCCCAGAACTAAGAGGCATGAGTTATGAGGAAAGGCTGAGGGAAATGCACCTTACGACACTGGAAGACAGAAGAGTAAGGGGGGACATGATCACAACCTACAAAATCCTCAGTGGAATCGACCGGATAAACAAGGATGAACTATTCAACACTAATATATATATATATATATATATATATATATATATATATATATATATATATATATATATATATATATATATATATATATATATATATATATATATGTGGTACCTAGTAGCCAGAATGCACTTCTTGGCCTACTATGCAAGGCCCGATTTGCCTAATTAGCCAAGTTTTCCTGAATTAATATATTTTCTCAATTTTTTTTCTTATGAAATGATAAAGCTACCCATTTCATTATGTATGAGGTCAATTTTTTGTTATTGGAGTTAAAATTAACGTAGATATATGACCGAACCTAACCAACCCTACCTAACCTAACCTAACCTATCTTTATAGGTTTGGTTAGGTTAGGTAGCCGAAAAAGTTAGGTTAGGTTTGGTTAGGTAGGTTAGGTAGTCGAAAAACAATTAATTCATGAAAACTTGGCTTATTAGGCAAATTGGGCCTTGCATAGTAGGCTGAGAAGTGCGTTCTGGCTACTAGGTACGACATATATATATATATATATATATATATATATATATATATATATATATATATATATATATATATATATATATATATATATTAGTATATTTTGGTAGCAGTCTTTCCTGTAGACATATATTATTAAATATGACCGAAAAAGTAAGATTAATAATTCTAACACGAATTTTCTCAATCTTTCGTACATTACGCTTCACTGTTGGAGGTAAATCAAAAATTAATTCTCCAAAATTCATTTTTATTTCTAGTCTGACGCGACACGGGCGCGTTTCGTAAAACTTATTACATTTTCAAAGACTTTAGTTCACAAATACACAACTGAATAGAACTTACGTATCTCAGATTTTATATCGTCATTTGAGTGAGGTGGGAGGGGTGATGTGGCATTAACACAAGACAGAACAAGAGGGGATATTAATAGGGTATTAAAAGTATCAACACAAGACAGAACACAAAAAATGGGTATTGAATAGAAGTGTTTGTAGAAAGCCTATTGGTCCATATTTCTTGATGCTTCTATATTGGAGCGGAGTCTTGAGGTGGGTAGAATATAGTTGTGCAATAATTGGCTGTTGATTGCTGGTGTTGACTTCTTGATGTGTAGCGCCTCGCAAACGTCAAGCCGCCTGCTATCGCTGTATCTATCGATGATTTCTGTGTTGTTTACTAGGATTTCTCTGGCGATGGTTTGGTTGTGGGAAGAGATTATATGTTCCTTAATGGAGCCCTGTTGCTTATGCATCGTTAAACGCCTAGAAAGAGATGTTGTTGTCTTGCCTATATACTGGGTTTTTTGGAGCTTACAGTCCCCAAGTGGGCATTTGAAGGCATAGACGACGTTAGTCTCTTTTAAGGCGTTCTGTTTTGTGTCTGGAGAGTTTCTCATGAGTAGGCTGGCCGTTTTCCTGGTTTTATAGTAAATCGTCAGTTGTATCCTCCGATTTTTGTCTGTAGGGATAACGTTTCTATTAACAATATCTTTCAGGACCCTTTCCTTCGTTTTATGAGCTGTGGAAAAGAAGTTCCTGTAAAATAGTCTAATAGGGGGTATAGGTGTTGTGTTAGTTGTCTCTTCAGAGGTTGCATGGCTTTTCACTTTCAAAAACAATGTAGATATAAAATCTGAGATACGTAAGTTCTATTCAGTTGTGTATTTGTGAACTAAAGTCTTTGAAAATGTAATAAGTTTTACGAAACGCGCCCGTGTCGCGTCAGACTAGAAATAAAAATGAATTTTGGAGAATTAATTTTTGATTTACCTCCAACAGTGAAGCGTAATGTACGAAAGATTGAGAAAATTCGTGTTAGAATTATTAATCTTACTTTTTCGGTCATATTTAATAATATATATATATATATATATATATATATATATATATATATATATATATATATATATATATATATATATATATATATATATATATATATATATATATATATATATATATGTCGTACCTAGTAGTCAGAACTCACTTCTCAGCCTACTATGCAAGGCCCGATTTGCCTAATAAGCCAAGTTTTCCTGAATTAATATATTTTCTCTAATTTTTTTCTTAGGAAATGATAAAGCTACCCATTTCATTATGTATGAGGTCATTTTCTTTTTATTGGAGTTAAAATTAACGTAGATATATGACAGAACCAAACCAACCCTTCCTAACCTAACCTAACCTATCTTTAAAGGTTAGGTTAGGTTAGGTAGCCGAAAAAGTTAGGTTAGGTTAGGTTATGTAGGCTAGGTAGTCGAAAAACAATTAATTCATGAAAACTTGGCTTATTAGGCAAATCGGGCCTTGCATAGTAGGCTGAGAAGGGCTTTCTGGCTACTAGGTACGACATATATATATATATATATATATATGTCGTACCTAATAGCCAGAACGCACTTCTCAGCCTACTATTCAAGGCCCGATTTGCCTAATAAGCCAAGTTTTCATGAATTAATGTTTTTTCGTCTACCTAACCTACCTAACCTAACCTAACCTAGCTTTTTTTGGCTACCTAACCTAACCTTACCTATAAATATAGGTTAGGTTAGGTTAGGTAGGGTTGGTTAGGTTCGGTCATATATCTACGTTAATTTTAACTCCAATAACAAAAAATTGACCTCATACATAGAGAAAAGGGTTGCTTTATCATTTCATAAGAAAAAAATTATAGTAAATATATTAATTCAGGAAAACTTGGCTTATTAGGCAAATCGGGCCTTGAATAGTACGCTGAGAAGTGAGTTCTGGCTACTAGGTACGACATATATATATATACATATATATATATATATATATATATATATATATATATATATATATATATATATATATATATACATATATATATATATGTATATATATATACATATATATATATATACATATATATATATATATATATATATATATATATATATATATATATATATATATATATATATATATATATATATATATATATATATATATATATATGTCGTACCTAGTAGCCAGAACGCACTTCTCAGCCTACTATGCAAGGCCCGATTTGCCTAATAAGCCAAGTTTTCCTGAATTAATATATCTTCTCTAATTTTTTTCTTATGAAATGATAAAGCTACCCATTCCATTATGTATGACGCCAATTTTTTTTATTGGAGTTAAAATTAACGTAGATATATGACCGAACCTAACCAACCCTACCTAACCTAACCTAACCTATCTTTATAGGTTAGGTTAGGTTAGGTGGCCGAAAAAGTTAGGTTAGGTTAGGTAAGGTAGGTTAGGTAGTCGAAAAAACATTAATTCATGAAAACTTGGCTTATTAGGCAAATCGGGCCTTGCATAGTAGGCTGAGAAGTGCGTTCTGGCTACTAGGTACGACATATATATATATATATATGTTTCTATATTGGAGCGGAGTCTTGAGGTGGGTAGAATATAGTTTTGCAATAATTGGCTATTTATTAATCAGCCAATTATTATCAGCCAATTATTATTATTAATCAGCCAATTATTTATTAATTGGCTATGCAATAATCAGCCAATTATTGCACAAATATATATATGTATATATATATGTATATATATATATGTCTTTTTTATTGTGTTTTGTCCCAGTCAATGCGTTGTTTCAATGTCATTTATAATGTGTCATTGAGTATGTTTAACGTGTGCTGTTAGTTGTTAAACCATTTTTTTTGTTTTATTTATAAAACACATAAATACAATATGAAAACAGTTACCAAAGCACCATTACACAGTGAGTTGGATAGCACACACATGGCTCATAAGAAAATTGAAACAATCAACACGAAACAGATGAAGAAACTACCCATCCCTCAGCATAGAAGGAAAATTACAGTACTGACGAATAAAGGCGTATGATGGGGAACATAAATGAACACAACACAAGGGGAAAGCATATATCCATCCACTTAACCATGTATAAAACCCATAATACACTTGAAAACATTAGTAGCATTTTACCCAATGAAAACATTTCCCAAAACGCCGCACTAAACAACACACCTAAGGCATACAGACCAAAAGGCCGGACACATAATACAAAAACACAGACCCATTACAAAAAATGCATAAAAGAAAGAAAAGCAATATACAAAAATGACAGTAATAAATAAGCAATGTAAAACAGCGTAAACGAATACAAAGCAAATTTAAGCTCAGTTTTAAAGCACAAGTGTTAAACCATTGGCAATTGGCATGTTTTGCCAATGTGTATGATTTTGCCGTGTCAGTGTAACGGAGTGTATTATGCCAGAAGCAGTTAGTATGTTATGCACATTACATCTTAGTGAGAAATGCCTGTTTCTCTGAGTTTGCTGTAAAAGCGTTATTGAGTATGCTATGTCAATTCCTGTGAGAATGTTATGGTTGTGTTATTGAGTATGCTATATCAGGATCTGTGTGTATGTAATACAATGTTATTGAGTATTGTATGTCAATATGCCGTACGTACGGTCTCTTAGTCAGGTCAGGCCTGATAGAATAATTCTCAAAGGGGAGACTCGTTTTTCAGCTACTTGGGATCATAACACTCCCTCCCCCTTGTTTTTGAGAATTATTCCAGTGGCTAGGCTCGGGATAACGCATCAGCCACTACATTGTCTCTCCCTCTTATGTGCTTTATCACCAGGTCATACTCTTGGAGCAATAAAAACCACCTGGTTAACCTCTAGTTCGCATGCTTCATTTTTCTCAGGAAAACTAGGGGATTATGGTCTGTATACACTGTCACTGGGTGTCCTCCCCCAATCACATACACTTCAAAATGTTTCAATGCCATCAGCAGGGACAGTCTCTTTCTCGACCGTACTGTACGACCTCTGGTGCTTAACGAACTTCTTCGAGAAGAAGGACACGGGGCGAGAAATTCTATCACTCTGCTGCGTCAATACAGCTCCAGCCCCTAGATCACTGGCATCTACAAATAACGTAAACGGCGCTCCAAAATTTTGCAACACTAGTACAGGAGCCTCGGTCAACAGTTTTTTGGTCTTTTCAAACGCTTCTTGCACTGTTCCATCCCACTCCCACTTCTTGCTCTTTGATAGCAAACACGTCATAGGAGCGGCTACGGTTATCTTGAGATTATTTCGGGGCTTTAGTGTCCCCGCGGTCCGGTCCTCGACCAGGCCTCCACCCCCAGGAAGCAGCCCGTGACAGCTGACTAACACCCAGGTACCTATTTTACTGCTAGGTAACAAGGGCATAGGGTGAAAGAAACTCTGCCCATTGTTTCTCGCCGGCGACTGGGATCGAACCCAGGACCACAGGATCACAAGTCCAGCGTGCTGTCCGCTCGGCCGACCGGCTCCGGTGGAGAAATTTTCCCAGAACTTCCGGTAATATCCAATCATACCGAGGTATCTCAACAATTCTTTCTTACTCCTAGGCACCGGAAAGTTTTCGATGGAATCTACTTTTGTTCTTACCAGAGCAACCTCGCCTTGCCCTACTATATATATCCAAGGTACTCCAGGCGGGCTCTCCCGAACTCGCTTTTTGCTAAGTTGATCGTCATGTTGGCCTTTTCCAATCGATCGAACAAATCTAGAAGTCAATCCACGTGATCCTTCCCAGGAATCAGCGAACACTACAATATCATCGATGTATACTGCACATCCGGTCGCACCTTGTAATACCTGATTCATTACCCGTTTGAAACAACTGCCACTATTCTTCATTCCGAACGGCACCACTTTATACTGGTACAAGCCGTCGGGTGTCACGAACGCTGAGATCCTCTTGGCCTCCTCGGACGGGAATCTGGTAGTATCCCTTCAGCAGGTCTATTTTCGAGACATACCGTGCACTCCCAATCTGATCTATGCAATCATCTATGCGTGGTATCGGGAACGAGTCAGCGACTGTGACTGCATTCACTTTCCTGTAATCGGTGCAGAAGCGGTACGTGCCATCACTCTTCTTCGCGAGGAGGCACGGCGAACTCCAGTCACTGTCGCTAACCTCTGCCAAGTCGTTATCTAGTAAATACTTTACCTCTGCCTTCATCGCCGCTGCTTTCTCTGGGTTAACTCTGTAAGGGTGCTGCTTGATGGGGTCAGCACTCCCTACATTTACTTCATGCATCGTTCCGCGGTGTCTTCTGGGCACGTCCGTGAATAAGGACTCATTTCTCCGGAGGATCTCCACTAGTTCCTGGCGTTGGTCATCCTCCAAATGACCCAGACGCTCACCTATCTTGGCCAGGCTTTCCGTGTTTGATATTTTCGAGCCATCTGCCATCTCTAACTTACAGTTCTCCTCCTCTATTCGTTTGCCATCTCCCAGACAAAGCACAGTCGTCTGCGACGAGGTTTTCATCTGTTTTTCTTCGCCTAGAGGCTGATCTCTGTCATAGTACTTCTTTATCATGCTCACGTGGCAAACCTGTGACTTCCTCGGACGATCTGGCATATGTATTACATAATTCACATCCCCTAGCGCCTTTTGGATGGTATATGGTCCACAAAATCTCGACTCGTATATACTTCCTTTCACCGGCAGGAGGACTAACACCTGATCTCCTTCCTGAAATTTCCTGTCCTTTGCCTTCCTGTCATGTTATCTGACCATCTCCGCTTGGGACGTTCTCAGATTTTCCTTGGCCAAATCTCTGGTCCTAGAGAGTCGCTCTCTGAAAGTCCTTACATATTGTACCACATCCACCTTCTGCCTGTCCTCGGTGAGCTGCTCCTTCAGCGCACCAATTGGGCTCCTCACTGAGTGTCCGTACTCCAATTGAAATGGGGTGAATCCCAGTGATTCCACTACCACATCCCTGATGGCGAACAACATGGATGGTAATGCCTCGTCCCACTTACTCCCTTCCTCAGCGCAGTATATCCTCAACAAGCTGTTTAGCGTTCCATGGAAACGATCCCTGCGACTGAGGGTGATACGGTGATGAGCGCACTTGCTCTACCCTCCATCCTTTCAGTTTCCCTAAAGAACTTCGACTGGAAGACACTCCCCTGGTCCGTCTGGATAACCTTGGGCATGCCTACCCACGCAATGTAGTTCTGTAGTCTATCCAGAACGGCTCGTGACGTCACTCTTCTCAAGGGGATCGCTTCGGGGAAATGGGTGGCTGTGCACATTATGGTCAGTATATACTCGTTGCTTTTTCTGGTCCTTGGCAACGGACCTACACAGTCTATCAAGACTCTCTCAAAAGGCTCACCAAACGCTGGTATGGGCTTTAAAGGTGCCCTCGGTATAGCCGGAGCCGGCTTACCTGCACGTTGGCATGTCAAACATGTCCTACAATACCTCTTTACATCGTTCCACACGTTCGACCAATAGAAGTGCTCCTGCACCTTATTTAAGTCCTTCTTCACCCCTAAGTGCCCTGCCATATCTACGGAGTGGGCTAGTTCTAACACGGCCGTCCTGAATTCCTTCGGCACTAACACTTGGTGCTTCTCTAACCATACCTTATCTGCGCCGGCTTTGTCAGGTCACCACTTCCTCATTAGTACATCATTGTCCAAGTAGTTATGCATGGGGGACTCCGGACATGAGTTTCCCCCTTTCGCCTCCCTGATTAGATCTATAAACTCCTCTTTCTGTGCCCAAATCAGGTCCATTCGGTTCACGCTGAACCTTTCAGGTAGGGTTATCTTCACTTCCTGTCTCCTCGAATCTTCATTCTTCTGAGCTTGACCTTCACCGAACAGCCCAGACATGTCCACATTGACCTCCTCCCTTGGGGGAGTCGACACTGTCACATCGTCTTCAGTGTCGTCCTAGGCGGCTACATCCGACTCTGTCACTACACAGGCCGCGTATACAATGACTTGACTGTCCTCTGCCTCATCTCCGAGGATGCTAGCTAGATCTACCTTGTCCGATGTTCCACCTGTACCGCGGTCCTTCTGGTACTCCTCCGGCACAGCTTTTACTATCAACACCTTGGACCCCCACAAGTCATTCCCCAGGATCACCTGGACTCCTGGAACAGGTATGTTGGGACACTCCCAACATCACCTCTGCAGACAAATATTCTGACTTCAACTAGACAGCAAACATGGGCATGTCACTCTTAGACAACAACCCATGAACCTTTATCCTCCTACTGCCAGTTAACACTCGATCGTTTCCGATTAGGCCTCACAGAATCAAACTCTGATTGGCTCCAGTATCCCTGGGGATACAAACCTCCACCTAGGGTTGACCCTCTATGCCGACCCAACCTTTACTGATGAACGGCCTATACCGCTCGTTCATCAAATCTACCTTCTATTGTTTGTCTAGTTGTACATCAATGTACTTCTTCCGGGGATCACACATGGTCAGGGTCACGACTCTCTTGCCATGCCGACAATCGCGCATCATGTGACCCGATCTGTTGCACTTGTAGCACCTCATTTGGGAGAAATCTCTCCTATATGCCCCCGAATGGCTCTGAGTCTGCCCACTTCTATTGGAGTTCCTCGGGCCATATTGTATTCTGTGGCGCTTCACTGGACACTTGTTTTCTCTGCATATTTTTATTTTCCTGCTTACCTTCAGCAGGCAGACTCGGCAATTTTCCTTCCTGGGGCTTAAAATTAGCTGGTCTGCTTGTCTGTCCCCCAAAACTTCTTCCTCCCCAGACTCAACTGGGTCTGCCATTGTTGCGTCTCGCCTCGCTTCTCACTCTGTTCTTCCTTAAGCTCTTGTATGCTTCAGTAATCATATCCGCCCTATCTGCGGCATCTCTCACCTTCTTTACCTCTGCTTCTTGGATCTTGAACTTTGTCTCGGGATGCATCATTTCTAAGAACTTTTCCATGACCATCAATTGCTTCAGGTCAGCGTAAGATCCAACTCCGGCAACTTCAATCCACTTCTGGAATCTCCTTTCCAGATCCCTTGCTGTCTCAGCAAATGTAAATGCTCCAACCTTCACCATTTTTCTGAAGCGCTTCCTATAAGCTTCTGGGGTTAACTGAAATGAGCACAGTATGCTGCTCTTCACTGTGGCATAATCTTGGCAGTCCTCCCATGTTAGTTGAATGTACGCCTCCCTGGCAGCACCGGTCAATCTTAACTGGACCAGCTAGGCCCATTCCTCCTGTGGCCACTCTTTGATGTTGGCTACCTTTTCAAAGTGTTTAAAGAAGCTCTCTGCCTCTTCGGGAACAAACAGGGGAATGTCCTTCTCCCTAACCCTATTATCTGGTGGGTGTGATACCTGGGTGGTGCTCTCTGGCAGCCCATGCTCAATCCTTTGCTCAGCCAGGGTTCTATTTTCTTCTATTTGCATTTGCTTTTTTCTCTTTTTCCCTTTCGACCTGGGCTCTTTCTTTTTCTTTCTCCACCTCTAGTCTGGCTTTCTCTTTTTCTTTCTTCTGTTCTAACTCCAGCTCTCTTACTCTGGTTTTCTCTTTTTCCTTCTCCTGTTCCAACTCCAGTTCCCTTATTCTGATTTTTCTTTTTCCTTCTTAACTTCACTTTTCATCTGAAGTTCCAACCTCAACTTCTCCAGTAGGAACTGTCTCTCCTTGTCCTCACGCTGCATCTGGAGTTCTAGGTGAAATCTTTCCAAGCTCCTGTTTCTGCTACTCCTGCTACTGCGGATACTCTTACTACTCCTACTTGAACCTTGAGATCTCACTTCATCCTGCCCATCATCCTCCTTTCCACTTTCAGCTCCTTTTTGGGCTCCTTGTTCGGCCGCTTCACTCTTGGATCATAACTGCTTCAGGATCTTATCCTTCATCCCAGCTACTTTCGATGCCTTCAACCTGATGCCACATTTTTCTGCTATTTGTTTCAACTGTTCCCTGGTGCAACCTTCCAAGTCCTCAGGCTTGCCTGACTCCACAAACGCTTGCACCTTATCCATCTTGTCCTGTGTGTTTTCCCAAGAGAGAGCGAATATACACCTGCGGTCACACAGTCTACTTATTGCAACAAGGGGTGTACCAATGCACTCTCAGACAGGGTGTGGGTGTGTCAGTTCACTCTCCCGGACACAGGCCCTCAATTTAATTATGATGTTGATGTCGGTCGGTTATCCGTCCTTCCTTACAGACAACCCAACCCAAAACCCGGAGAGTATGCCAGTGGTATTAAGTATTTCATGTCACTGCAATTGTCATATACATATTCATTGTCAGTATTCTAAAGAAAGTTACCACCTTAAAAAGGTAACTTGTGTTGTTAAAAAGGTAACCATTAAAAAGAATATGTGTGCGCAGGTATCGGAAAACCCGACACCATTTAATAATATCAATTCAACAGGCAGATAATATTGCTGCTGCGTTGTATACACAAGTTAACCCATAGAAAAAAGTAGCTTGTAGTGGAATTTTCCGTCAATAGAAAACGGGATATCATTGCCACATACTATTATAAATTCACCAGCTATTTGTTGGGAATTATTCTTAAATACATTAGTCTTTGGAGTTTTACATCATAAAAACATCTCATTTGAATTACCTTAATTATCAGTATCAAAATAAAGTAAATGTGACTCTTCTATCACTTACTGATATCTGGACAAAGTGCCAAGGCGTCAGAAGGAAGGAGAGGTCAGCCATTGTTGTTAGACCAGAGTCGTGGAGCAAATTCAGCTCCTATAATTTCTCTTGGACGAACTGTTATGGAGATCAGAATAGTGTTCTGCCATCATCAACACGCTGTCAACCATCACAAGGGAAGTGTCTTTCCGATACCCGTTTATCTAATCATTTATGGCCATTAATGTTAGGGAGATATTGGGCGAACCAGTGAGAACACAAATGATCGACTCAACCCAGGTAATTAAGCCTTGGTCTTTATCATATCTATTATACAGTGTTTTCTCTGATACAGCTGTCATATATTAGGATTCTGGCTTTACAGCTAGCGCCCTTTACAGGAACAAGAAGAGGAAGCAAGATTTGATACATCAGTTACTGGGTGATGGAAGCTAGCCTCAAAAGAGGATAATTTGGTGTCTACATCCTAGTTATACCTAGTGGACTAATCCTGCTGTACAATAAGATAAGGAACCTCCTTAATGTATACTAATATATGTAGTTAATACTGTAGTTCGATTGGCTGCATATATATAAATTTAATATAAACTCCCCTAATGTGTAAGGATCGATTTGTGAGATTATTGCAGAAATACAGTTCACTTAACATCATACCAATTGCTATCGAAATATATAAATTAACGTAAATGTAAATTCTATATTAATTCATATAAATTAAATATAAATCTCACAGGTCAGTTCCCACAGCAGGTCCCTTTGTTCATTTGATGCATCACGCTATTGTGATTTCTGTGTGTAATGAAGTAAGGGCGAATAGGTAGAACAGCCTAATTGACAAAGCTCGAGTACATGGGGGAATTGTGAGTACATGGGGGAATTGTGTAAAACCCTGGTTTGTGTCTCGGAGAGACTGCAGGATCCGTTGGTAAATCAACATGGTTTCTCGGTTGCAATTCTTATACCATGTCGTAGCTCAGTCGATTAAGTCAGCGTCTGGGATGCTCTTGGACGTAGGTTCGAATCCTCGTCACGGCCCATGTGGATTTGTTCTAAAGAAAGTCTCATGAGTGCCTCATGCCAGCGTCGCCATACGTGTTTTGCAAATGCCAATGAACATTATAACTATGTTAATGTGTATTATAAGTATGTCACTGAGTATGATGACTATGTGAATGAGTATTATGACTATGCCAATAAGTATTATGGCTGTCAATGAGTATTATGACTATGTCAATCAGTATCATGGCTGTCAATGAGTATTATGACTATGTCAATGAGTGTTATGGCTATGCCAATGAGTATTATGACTGTCAATGCTATAAGTTATTGTCAAAGTTATGACTTTGTCAATTAGTATTATGACTCTGTCAATGAATATATTATGCTAGTGTAATGTGTGTGATATTCCATTGTCTTTAAGTGTATTTTGTCTGTATCATCGGTTAGGTTATGGGTGGGGTCATAGAGTGTAATATTCTAGTGCCATTGAGGACAATGTGCCTTTGTCATTTAGTGTGTTGTACCATCGACATTTAGTGTGTTATTCCATTGTCATTTGGTCAGTTGTGCCATTGTCATTTGGTCATTTGGTCATTTGGTCTGTTGTACCATTCTCATTTAGTGTGTTATGCTCGTGTCATTGAGGTTAGTATATCAGTGTATTTATGTTATGTCAATGGCATTATAAAGGGTTAATGATTGTATCCATTATACCAATATTGATTTTTGGTATTCTAAATATGTGTTATGATATTGTCATCGTGTTTGCCATGTCAGTATAATTATGCTTCTCTAGTGTCAAGGAATATTTGAAGCCAGTGTCATGTGTCATGGAGCGTGTTTACCAAACGCTATAGAGTGCTATGCCAGTGTCACGGAGAATGTATGACAATCTCATTGAGAATGTTATTCTTGTTAATATTGAGTGAATTATGCCAGTGTCAACGATTATATTTTGCCAGTGTCATTAAGCTGTGTCATACCATTGCTACTGGCAATGTTACACTAGAGGAATTAAATGTATGACAACTCGATTCACCAAGATATGTCAATATTAGTGAATATATTATGACTGTGTCATTGATTATCCTATTTTCTGTCATTATATGTGCAACTTATAATGACATTAAGTCTTTTCTGCATATGTCATACTCTATGATACAGGCTTAATAAAGATTATATTCTGACATTGTAATTAATTTATTGACTAAACCACACTCTAGAAAGTGAAGGGACGACGACGACGTTTCGCTCCGTCCTTGACCATTCTCAAGTCGATTGCATATGTTTTGCAGTGTTATTGAGTATGGTATATCAGTATCTTTGTGTCGACTTGAGAATGGTCCAGGACAGACCGAAACGTCGTCGTTCCTTTACTTTCTAGTATGTGGTTTGGTCAACATATTTCAGCCACGTTATTGTGACTCCTTGTCTGCTTTGTAATTGATTTGTTATGTATCACTGAGTTCGCTGTGAACACAATATGTTATACCAGAGTCATTGCGCTTGTTGTTCCAGAGACAATGAACTGTTGTTCCAGTGTCAATGAGCTGGTTGTTCCAGTGTCAATGAGCTGGTTGTTCCAGTGTCAATGAGCTGGTTGTTCCAGTGACAATGAGCTGGTTGTTCTAGTGTCAATGAGCTGGTTGTTCCAGTGTCAATGAGCTTGTTGTTCCAGTGTCAATGAGCTTGTTGTTCCAGTGTCAATGAGCTGGTTGTTCCAGTGTCAATGAGCTGGTTGTTCCAGTGTCAATGAGCTTGTTGTTCCAGTGTCAATGAGCTGGTTGTTCCAGTGTCAATGAGCTGGTTGTTCCAGTGTCAATGAGCTGGTTGTTCCAGTGTCAATGAGCTGGTTGTTCCAGTGTCAATGAGCTGGTTGTTCCAGTGTCAATGAGCTGGTTGTTCCAGTGTCAATGAGCTGGTTGTTCCAGTGTCAATGAGCTGGTTGTTCCAGTGTCAATGAGCTTGTTGTTCCAGTGTCAATGAGCTGGTTGTTCCAGTGTCAATGAGCTGGTTGTTCCAGTGTCAATGAGCTGGTTGTTCCAGTGTCAATGAGCTGGTTGTTCCAGTGTCAATGAGCTGGTTGTTCCAGTGACAATGAGCTGGTTGTTCTAGTGTCAATGAGCTGGTTGTTCCAGTGACAATGAGCTGGTTGTTCTAGTGTCATTGATTATGTATTCCCAATCATTGGATTTTGTCCTTTTAGTATAATAGTCTGTTATTTCTTAAATTTTGCAGTATAATGTTTATATTTCATGTTTACAGTATGTCTAGACGAAAGTAATTTTAATTTAAAAATATAACGCATATTAATTTGGGCATATAAATGTATTATGATACATATATCAAATATTATATCTGCATTAGAACAAGTCACTGTTGATCTTGTGTGTTTGTAAAATGCTTTCAAGATTTACTGAAAACGAAGCAGTTTATATATTCCAACTTGCTAATATTTTAATATTTCCAGAGTTAAAGATTTTCGTCAATAGTTTTTGAAACACATAATTAACTCTGTCCATTTAGGGAAAAACTTCTTTTCTAAAATCACGGACGGGACAAATAAGTTTCGCATTAATAAACAGATCAGTTCCATCTACGCTGAGCTGGTGGGCGAGAAGACTGACATCATCGTATCAAAGTTCTTTGGCATCGTCTTCATGTTCTTTCAGTCGTCCAAGCTGTGGGGCAGCCTCATCTCTTCCTTAGGTAGGCTGATATTCTCATAACTTGCCCCGCCAAACACACGACGAAACTACGTTGCTGCTTCAACGTTCGAATAAATTTTAACACCTAACAAGTTGTAACTACGTTCTAAAAAAAAGTTGTAAAAACGTTGTACCAAGATGTAACAACTTTATTACAAGTTGTAACAAGCGGAAAACAGTGACAGTTACGTTGTGTGTTTGAAAGGTACGTGTTATTAACATTCATCTATTAAAATTGTCATCCACACTTCCGTGGAAATAAACATTTCATTCACCTAGGCTGTAGAAGACTCGAACCGTGGACAACACATGTGGGTGAGGCCGAAGCTCTATCGACTGGGCTATGAGTAGTCTTAAAAAGGAAGGTTACTCTAGGCTTCAGTAGTAGTCAAAGTCGAAAATTCCAGTTTGGCAACAGGATATTGCTTCTGGAAACTTTCCTTATTAAGACTAACTCTTAGCCCAATCGATAGAGTTTGGCCTCAAACTTGACATGGGTCCATGGTTCAAGACCCTTACATCCCAGGTGAATGGAAAGCATCTATTAGTAAAGAGTACAAAATATTTATTGGCCTCTCCTAATTTGGAGCCCAGATTCTTGTGGCTAGCCTCACTAACTTTGCAGGATGACTGTTGAGTGTGTTTGGAGTGCCATAGGGGGGGGGGGAGAATCTTGATCGGTTCCTGTGGCCTCCTTGAATGGGAGTCTGCCCCCCTATGTAGCCCCTTCACGTAGTTAGATATTAAATGTGCTCTTCCGAGTCTATAGAGTGTACTATTTGTTTAAATATCTTGAATTTGATATTGACAAACAAAATGTATTTTCAGAAAATATATTTGCATTCTGAGTGCAGCCATTTGGTTTCAGTGATGGGGAATGTGTGTAATTAATGACCACATTTATGGGGGTGATAGGTATTGGGTGTGGAAGGGGTGAGATGGGGTATGTGTGTGGATGGTGTTTTTTTTTTGTTTTTTTATTATTTTCTACCACAGACGTGGCCACACATTTACAATGCTAACTAGCATATATACATTTTCTTCTGTCCTCCATGGACAGGGTTAGAGAAATGTTAAACATAGAGTTCAAGGGTTTATTGAACACTCAACCACAGAAGGTGATTCGGTGCTTTTAAAATGCTAAGCTAACCTACATACGTAAATACATAGATACACAGATTTACGTATGCCCTACATAGAGTGTTTGATGTCTTTTACATAGTGTCATTAATGTACATTCACAAAGGTGAAATGTAATTCTGATCAGCTTCCATATATACTTTATACCCATACATATACATACATATATACACACACATGCATTCACATACATCTGTCTCATTTACTCTGACAGGTTGAGATATCTGATATAGAAACTAGTGTGCAATTAAGCACTTAATCACTGAAGGTGATGAAGGTGCTTTTACAAGCTCAGGTTATATAGTTGCATCATATAACATTGAATAAATGATATATTGAATATAACATTGAATAAATGATATACTACATGGTCAATCTTGGATACAAGTCCAATATATCATCAAGTGTTCCAGTACTCATATAGTAATTACAGAGTTCAGCATACCTTAGCCCAGGAGGGCGAAAGTCAGTCAGTATGGGACATTCTACAATATAATGTTCAAGAGAGTGCATGTTTTCTCTTTCACAAAGTTGACACATTGTGTACTCGACACTTGGGTTTTGAGAAAGCTGCCAGATACGTCTATATCCCAGGCGTATTCTGGCCACTATAACATCACATTGCCGGGTTCTTGTTCTATTAGTCCCATATGTGAATGTCTCCTCACGATATCTATCATAATATTTAATGCTACAACTTTCAGGTCTTTGTGAATTTGTTAAGTCGGTGAGATTTTCATTAGATATTTGTTTAAGTATTCTCTTTGTCACTGCTAATGAAACACCCATATCAATTTCTACCACTGGTTTTCTGCAGGCTGTCTTAGCAAGCATATCAACAGTGTCATGCCTTGAGATGCCAACATGTGATGGTATCCATAGGAATTTAATCTCAAATCTGTTTTCTTTAGCAGCTAAAACATTCATTCGAATATCACTGACTATTTTCTGGGTGTCACTACTATGTGCATTCAGTGCCAGGAGTGCACTCTGCGAGTCACAGTATATAAGTCCACTGCCTTTGTCTTTTAAAAATTCAGTGGCAAGGTATATGCCTGCAAGTTCGGTTTGAGTTGTACTTGCCCAGTCATTGACGCGCTTCATTGCTGTATGTACGAGAGAAGATTGTTCAAATATGTTACATGCACATCCGGTACATCGTCCACCTTCTTCTATAGAGCCGTCGGTATAGCACTGATAAACATCGTTACCCATACTCTGAGTACTTTCAGTGATGCTTTTCAGTGTTAACTGTTTTAATAATGTAGTGTGCACACTATCTTTCTTGGGCGCATTTATAAAATCAACTGATAGATCCCAGTTATCCCATGGAGTAGTTGGCTGATTAATCATTAGTTGAGTTGGGTACATATTTAATATTTTGATGGAGTTGGCTACCTTGTAGAACCAATATACATAATCAGATTTCATTCTTCTTCTATAGACCTCAGGTGAGTGCAGCATATTAGAAAGTTTAGCTTGAAACTTCATGTGTTGTCTAGATCTACTCAATGCCTTCATGCCGAAAACTGTGCTAATAGACAAAATTCTCTCACTTATGGTAGGTAATTTTAACTCTGCTCTCATATTAACTATTCTCGTGGACTTTGGAGCCCCAAGGATGAGACGCATAGCTTCATTTTGCAAGGTTTCAAGAGATTTCAGCTCTTTGTCAGTATACAGTGTGAGATGTAGAACATTGTAGTCAATCACAGAGTGTATAAATGATACATAAAACATTTTAGCAAGTCTCACGTTAAGTCCATGATTGACACCAACAAGGACCCGCAAGGGCTTTAATCTCTCCCAAAGTCTCCTCTTGAGAGAAGAAAGGTACCCAGGGTCGTTAATGGGGACACCAAGGTATCTGTAAGACTCGCAGTTCTCAAGTGCTCGCCCATCTATATGATAATTGGGTGGTGGTATACCACATGGAATGAGGGCACGAGTTTTCTGTACAGAGATAAGGAGGCCACATTCCTCAGCTCTAGTAGCAAAAGCGTCGAGCAGAACTTGCATTCTAGGCTCGGAGGCAGTCTGTAAACATATATCATCAGCATAACAAATGACAGTGTCTTCATTATTAATTGGAAGATCTTTAATAAGTTTATGCATCAGAACGTTGAACAACAAGGGGCTGAGGACCCCTCCTTGTGGAGTTCCCAGTTCAAAGTGTTTGCTCTCTGTGCTTTTAACACCATTAAACAAAACATATGCTGTTCGATTAGACAAATAGCCCTTTATCCATTTCAGTAATTTTCCTTGTATTCCCAGCTCGGCAAGCTGTTCCAGTATGATTTCTCTGTTTGCTGTATCAAAAGCTGCTGCTAGGTCGATGAAGACTGTTTGAGAGGAAGCTTCAATATGTGCGAAGTACTCAGCAAAACAGTGTTGTGTACTGAGCCCAGGCATAAATCCAAACAGTTGAGGTGACATGTGCCCCTGTATACGATACATGAGCCGGTTAAGAACAATACGTTCAAGCACTTTGCAAACACACGATGTTAGAGATATGGGTCTATAATTATCTGAGTGTGGTTTGGGGATGGGAACAATGACACTCTTTGTCCAAGCATCAGGTAATACTCCTTCACGTAAACTCATTCTGTACAACACTAATAGTGGATTACCTGGTACGTGTGAGACTAATCTCAGTAGACTGTAAGTAATACCATCCTCTCCAGGAGCAGTTGATTTTCCCATCTTTAGTGCATGATTTAATTCCCATTCAGTCACATCATTAAGGTCCGACACGTCGATAGCTGTACAGGCAAGATTGATGGTTCATTGTCTGTTGGGGCGTGTGTCATCAAATTTGTGCTGTATGTTAATTGGGAGTGAGTCGTAGCTCGATGTTAGTGCCCATTGATCAAGGAGGATGTTTGCTTGTTCTAGTGGGCTGTGGTGCAGTGGTTTGGTTGGGCTGCTTCTAGAGATTTTTCGTATCTTTTCCCAAACTTCAACAAGTGTTGTTTGCTCATTTATACTTTGTAGAAACTCTTCCCAATGTTTATTACGTATGACGTTGCTCATGTCTCTCATCTCTCTATTTGCAACTAGAAATGCATGCAAGTCACCTTGTGCTTTGGTTCGTTTGTACGTATCTCCAAGTTGCTTTACTCGTTCATGTTCTTTAACAAATACGGGGTCAAGGACCCACTTGGGTTGTGGTAGGTGTTGCCCACTTCTGCTAGGCTTACGACCTGTTCCCCAACACACCCACGTGTCATAGTAGGTAGTAATCGTATCAACGAGATCTCTGGAGAAGGCTTCTACATTCGTTATTGTGTAATCTTGATACCATTTTGATATACAATTAATAAAGTGGTCATGCAAGCCATATGGAATATTCATTTTCCGTCTCTGATGCCTATTAGGTACATCACACTGTACCTCATAGGAAGCAGAAACTGCATAGTGATCACTAACTAAGTGATTTACCAACGAACATTCCATCCTATCTTGCACAAGGTTTCTACCCATTACATAATCAAGTCTGCCTCCCAATAAATGAGTTTGGGTATCCGTAGTATACACGGTTAATCTGTTGTCATAAACATATTTTATAAATTTGCATCCATTATCGTTGTTAGTAATGTCTCCCAGCGTAATATGTCTAGCATTAAAATCTCCCATGTATATTGTCCCATGATTGTCTAGATCTGGGAACAATGTTACATTGAGTTTCTGGCTTCTGGCATATACGTTGAGGAATGAAAAGTGGCCTGCTGTAATTTGTACATGAAAGTGATGGTACTGTGTGTGTACATTGTGTGACGTGCTCACAAGAATGTGCGGTAAATCACTTCTGACGTATGTTAATAGGCCTGTGGCGTTACTGTTATTATAGGATGCATACCCTCTGATCTTTGGTGGGGTTTTGTTTATCATGTTGGACGTGTAGGGCTCCTGTATAGCAATTATATCTATGTTGTTACTGGTAACATGTGCAATTAGATCATTCAGTCTTTTGTTGATGCTACGAATGTTCTAACTGAGAAACCTAATGATCCTTGTGTCAACAGCAGCCATCGTCTTGGTGTTGTTCCTCCCTGGGACTGGTGGTCCCATTGTTGTCCTCGTCCCACTTACACAATGCGTCAATAAGTGACTCTACGACGTAAAGAACCACACCAACCTGGCGTTTTGTGTCGTCAGGAACATCTGGTGACATCATCAGATTCTTGATCACTGAGCAACTCGGGATGGTCCGCGAGTGAATGCTCTCTGTAAGTCGTAGGGCATAATTACTGTCACACAGAATATTATCTTTTTCATTCTCGTACTTGGCTTGAGCGCGTTCCTTAAGGACATGAATCATTTTAAAATATTCTGATGCAGGTCGACTTCCTTTTCCAGTTAATGTTTCTGTGTCACTATCACTGTTGTCATCCCTGAGTTGACTGACGACGTCGCTGCCACCGCCTCTGTTGTCGCTCTCCTCTCTGCCGCCGCTGCTGCCGCCGCCGCCGCCGCTGCTGCCGCCGCCGCCGCCGCTGCTGCCGCCGCCGCCGCCGCCGCCGCCGCCGCCGCCGCTGCTGCTGCTGCCGCTGCTGCTGCTGCTGCTGCCGCTGCTGCTGCTGCCGCTGCTGCTGCTGCTGCTGCTGCCGCTGCTGCTGCTGCTGCTGCTGCCGCTGCTGCTGTCGCTGCTGCTGCTGCCGCTGCCGCTGCCGCTGCCGCCGCCGCTGCTGCCGCTACCGCCGCCGCTGCCGCCGCCGCTGCTGCCGCTGCCGCCGCTGCCGCCGCTGCCGCCGCTGCCGCCGTCACCACCACCACAGGAACCTTTACCAGCGCGGGCCACGGCTGTGACACAGCAGCATGGAGGCTGCTGTATCTCTTGTGAAGGAGCCTGACGTAGCGTCTGTATAATTCCAGTCAGTTCTGCTACCTGCGCTTGCAAGGCTGCCAACTGTCCTTTAACTGTTATCTCAGACTGTTGTGTGTTGTCAGGGGCGTTGCTGGTACTGTCACCGTTATCGGGTGGGTCAACAGTACTAGAGCCGGCATCAGTAGACACTTGTTGAGTCTCGGGCACTTGCCTCCTTGTGCCAAGGGAGGCTGGCCGTTTGGTACAGTCTGAGTGCCAGATGGTGACTCCCTCCATACCACATCTGAAACACCTCAGCGGCGGTTTAGTTGGAGTCACAGTTTCAGGTTGTTGCCCTGCTTCTGTTGCAGTGTTCTGTTGCTCCTGTTCCAGTTTTCTTTGGTCTCTGGTCTTCTTATACGGACAGTTCTTCAGTGGGTGATCACCGGAACAGAGAGCACACCTGGGTGTGGAGCACCAGCAGTGCTTAGCTATGTGGCCACTGCCACAGCACTCGTAACACTCCACAGGGCTCGGCTCCCACACCTTGAACGTGCTGGGGGGCGCAAACTCCCCACCAAACCAATACGTTTTAGGTGGCGGATCATGCTTCTTCCAGACTATGACTATTTGATTGGTGGGTTTACCATTTTTGGTCAATCTTCTTGCTTTGTGAACCCCGTCTAATTCATAGACCCACTCTAGTGGATACTCGTGATGGTATCTGTAGACCAGGTATTCATCCATCTTCTTGTTCCGCGATGGATTATCTTGAAGAGAGAACTTTATACCACCTTTTGTTCCTTGCTGAAGAGCACCCACAACTTGCTTATTCTGTCTTGAAACGTGCACATATGAGGAGTTGACATGTGGTCGTAGGAGGTCTATAGAGCCAGGTTCGAACGCCTTGCTCAGTTCCCTGCTCCAAACAATCTTGTCAGCTACACTCGTGCCTGTAGGGAAGGCCAGGCGTGTGTACTCTGTCTTTGGTGCTAGCGGACGTCGTCCACCCTGTTGTTCACCACGCTTTAGTTTCCTTCTCTGGTTTTTACTTAACACGGTCATAAACCCATCACTGGGTGGTGGGGTGACAGTGTCACTGGTCATGGTGGCGGGGAGCCCTGATGGCCCGGCAGCTGCCTCCTCCATTACTGCTTCTTCAGGTGACATTAATTTGAAATAATATCGTCCGATACCTGGTTAATACCATTTATAACAATGTGATGATTAATAACATGACAAATGGCAGGGCAAGCAGCAAGCCTTACCAGTCATCAGCGCCAACAGTCATAAACCTGCTCTGAGGGGAAGAGCACTCTCAGTGGGTTGAGAGTGCTCAGACGACTTTGATAAACACTTGGATATTCCACTTGGTTGGTTGGGACTCGCAGAGGGTAGCCCTCAGTGACTTATTCTCCTATGTGTGGACAGAAGGTCCCCCTAAGACAGCCTAACCCTGCTACAAGGGTGAACAGATGCCCAAGTCAAGTGGCCCCCCAGATTTTACAGGTAACCGCATGGGCCTCTGGACCGTTCCACTTGACCTGTTGAAATGGCGAAATGAGAAGAATAAGAGAAAGTGGGGAAGATAAGTCTTATAACTAGGAATGTACAGGTGCTCTGTACAAAGCTGGCATCATTGTAGTGTTGGCGGCTGTCAACCTCCCACCAGGGAAGGGATAGGGGGGACCGTTGGGTCAGCGCTCTAACCGCAAGGGTCAGAGGTCCGTGGGGGACAGATTACGATCCCACAACTCTCCTTACTGTTTGTTGCCTGAAGCTGTAGATGCCCTGTGGTTCTTGCTAGAGTCTTACAGTGAGTCCCAGGTACACTGTACAGGTGATGCTGTGTTATTAGCACCAGCAATGCATTAAATACAAATGTTTGGAAGGCTTCCCCTAAGGGAGCGGAGGGGGCAGGCTAGCCTGCCTCCAAGCCTCAGGCGCCACTCATTAGTTCACTCTAGGGTTCCTTTGATACTAGGGGATGGTGGTGATGGGGCTATGTGGCCCAAATAGGGAGGTTATATGTGGGGAATGATATGGAAGCTGTATGCGGGGGAACTCAGTACATGTGGTGGGGAAGAATGGGAGGGAATGTGTTGGAGGCACAAAGGATGTGCATGAATAGGAATGGTGTGTTGGTTGAGATGCACAGACTATGTGTGACCTTCATTAATAAAGCTAAAATTAAAAGAAAATTCATAATAAAAAATGAAATTATAGTTAACAACACAGTTTGATCAATAGTTGATAAAAAAAATTAAATTTATAAGACTGTGTGTTATTAATTATAATTTTATTTTTAATATTAAATTCAACTGTCAAAAATTTGGAATTGCTATTGGGTAACTCTCTTTCCCTTGTTTTAAGCAATCTATATATGAAATTCTATGAAACAAAACTATTAAGTAAAATTTTGCCTCTCAATGTTACATGTTTCCGTTATGTTGATGAAGTGTTTGCCTTATGGCCTATGAACAGAAACCTGGACATATTTTTGTTAGAATTAAATAATC
>NC_091175.1:35584865-35632365 GCF_040958095.1 Procambarus clarkii
CCTGAGGATTTTGTAGGTTGTGATCATGTCTACCCTTACTCATCTGTCTTCCAGTGTCGTAAGGTGCATTTCCCGCAGTCTTTCCTCGTAACTCATGCCTCTTAGTTCTGGGACTAGTCTAGTGGCATACCTTTGGACTTTTTCCAGCTTCGTCTTGTGCTTGACTTGGTACGGGCTCCATGCTGGGGGCCGCATACTCCAGGATTGGTCTTTCATATGTGGTGTACAAGATTCTGAATGATTCCATACACAGGTTCCTGAATGCTGTTCTAATGTTAGCCAGCCTCGCATATGCCGCAGACGTTATTTTTTTTAAGTGGGCTTCTTGAGACAGGTTTGGTGTGATATCAACTCCTAGATCTTTCTCTCTGTCCGTTTCACTAAGTACTTCATCTCCTATTCTGTATCCTGTGTCTGGCCTCCTGTTTCCACGGCCTAGTTTCATTACTTTGCATTTACTGGGGTTGAACTTCAACAGCTATTTGTTGGACCATTCACTCAGTCTGTCTAGGTCATCTTGTAGCCTCCTACTATCATCCTCAGTTTCAATCCTCCTCATAATTTTTGCATTATCGGCAAACATTGAGAGAAACGATTCTATACCCTCTGGGAGATCATTTACATATATCAGAAACAGTATAGGTCCAAGGACTAATCCCTGCGGGACTCCACTCGTAACGTCTCGCCAATCTGAGACCTCACCCCTCACACTGACTCGTTGTCTCCTGTTGCTTAGGTACTCCTTTATCCAATGGAGTACCTTCCCTTTCACTCCAGCCTGCATCTCCAGCTTTTTCACTAGCCTCTTGTGTGGCATTGTATCAAAGGCTTTCTGACAATCCAAAAATATGCAGTCTGCCCACCCTTCTCTGTCTTGCAAATTTTTGTTGCCTGGTCGTAGAATTCAAGTAACCCTGTGAGGCAGGACCTGCCATCCCTGAACCCATGTTGATGCTGTGTTACAAAGTTCTTTCGCTCCAGATGCTCCACTAGCTTTCTTCGCACAATCTTCTCCATCAGCTTGCATGGTATGCTGGGTAGGGACACCGGCCTGTAATTCAGTGCCTCCTGTCTATCCTCTTTCTTGTATATCGGGACAACGTTAGCTGCTTTCCAAATTTCTGGCAGTTCCCCGGTTGCCAGTGATTTGTTATACACAATGGAGAGTGGTAGGCACAGTTCTTCTGCTCTTTCCTTTAGTATCCAAGGGGAGATTCCATCTGAGCCCATAGCCTTTGTCACATCCAACTCTATTAAACACTTCTTTACTTCCCCGTTGGTAATTTCCAACTCTTCCAGTGGTTCCTGGTTAGCTATTCCCTCTCTTATCTCTGGAATTTCTCCTTGCTCTAAGGTGAAGACCTCCTGGAATTTCTTATTCAGTTCCTCACACACTTCCTTTTCGTTTGTAGTGAATCCTTCTGCCCCTATCCTTAATTTCATAACCTGTTCCTTTACTGTTGTTTTTCTCCTGATGTGGCTATGCAGCAATTTAGGCTGAGTCTTTGCCTTTCTTGCGATATCATTTTCGTATTGTCTTTCTTCCTCTCTTCTCATCCTGACATATTCATTCCTGACATTCTGGTATCTTTCTCTGCTCTCCAGTGTCCTGTTATTTCTATCGTTTCTCCACGCCATTTTACTTTGCTACTTAGCTAGTCTACATCTCTGATTAAACCATGGGTTTCTCATCTTCATTTCACTGTTTTCCTTTTGGACTGGGACAAACTTGTTTGCTGCATCCTTGTGTGTGCGTCCTTGTGTGTGTGTACTCACCTAATTGTGCTTGCGGGGGTTGAGCTTTGGCTCTTTGGTCCCGACTCTCAACTGTCAATCAACTGGTGTACAGATTCCTGAGCTTACTGGCCTCTATCATATCTACATTTGAAACTGTGTATGGAGTCAGCCTCCACCACATTACTTCCTAGTGCATTCCATTTATTAACTACTCTGACACTGAAAAAATTCTTTCTAACGTCTCTGTGGCTCATCTGGGTACTAAGTTTTCACCTGTGTCCCCTTGTTCGTGTCCCACCCGTGCTGAAGAGTTTGTCTTTGTCCACCCTGTCAATTCCCCTGAGAATTTTGTAGGTGGTTATCATGTCTCCCCTTACTCTTCTGTTTTCCAGGGATGTGAGGTTCAGCTCCTTTAGCCTTTCCTCGTAGCTCAATCCTCTCAGTTCCGGAACGAGCCTGGTGGCATACCGCTGAATCTACTCTAACTTTGTCTTGTGTTTAACTAGGTATGGACTCCAGGCTGGAGCTGCATACTCCAGGATTGGTCTTACATAAGTGGTATACAGGGTTCTGAAAGATTCCTTACACAAGTTTCTGAAGGCAGTTCTTATGTTGGCCAGTCTAACATATGCCGCTGATGATATTCTTTTGATGTGGGCCTCTGGGGACAGGTTCGGTGTGATATCAACCCCCAGATCCTTCTCTATATTTGACTCTTGCAGGATTTCCCCTCCCAGATGATACCTTGTGTTCAGCCTCCTGCTCCCTTCGCCTAATTTCATCACCTTACACTTTCCCGAGTTGAACTTTAGCAGCCATTTTCTAGACCATTCCTCCAGTTTATCCAGGTCATCCTGTAGTCTCTGCCTATCTTCATCCGTCTTGATTCTTCTCATAATTTTTGCATCATCAGCAAACATCGAGAGGAATGAGTCTATACCCTCTGGAAGATCGTTCACATATATTAGAAACAGGATGAGTCCAAGTACTGAGCCCCGTGGGACTCCGCTGGTGACATCTCACCACTCTGATGTCTCCCCCCTCACCGTTACTCGCTGTTTCCTGTTGCTTAAGTACTCCCTTATCCACTGGAGCACCTTCCCTTTTACTCCTGCCTGTTGCTCCAACTTTTTTAACAGCCTTTAATGGGGTACTGTGTCAAAGGCTTTTTGGCAATCCAGGAAAATGCAGTCGGCCCACCCTTCTCTTTCCTGCCTAATTTTCGTTGCCTGGTCATAAAATTCTATTAAACCTGTGAGGCACGATTTACCATCTCTGAACCCATGTTGGTGGTGCGTTACAAAGTTATTTCCCTCCAGATGCACTACGAGCCTTTTCCTCACGCTCTTCCCCAGCACCTTGCATGGTATACAAGTTAAGGAAACTGGCCTGTAATTCAGTGCCTCTTGCCTGTCACCCTTTTTGTATAATGGGACCACGTCAGCTGTCTTCCAACTTTCTGGTAAGTCTCCTGTTTCCAGTGGCCTGTTATACACCATAGAGAATGGCACACTTAGTGCTTCTGCACCTTCCTTTAGTATCCATGGTGAGATTCTATCAGGCCCAACAGCCTTTGTCACATCCAGCTCCAGCAGACACCTTTTGACCTCATCACTGGTGAGGTCAAATTCCTCCAAGGTTGCTTGGTTTGCCGCCTCCTCATTTAGTGCAGGGGCTTCTCCTTGTTCTATTGTGAAGACCTCCTGGAATCTCTTGTTGAGTTCTTCACACACCTCCTTGTCATTCTCTGTGTATCTGTTCTCCCCTTTCCGCAACTTCATCACTTGTTCCTTCACTGCTGTTTTCCTCCTGATATGGCTGTGGAGCAGCTTTGGTTGGGTCTTGGCTTTACTCGCGATGTCATTTTCAAACTGTCTCTCTGCTTCCCTCCTCACTCTGATGTACTCATTTCTGACCCTCTGGTATTTCTCCCTGCTCTCTGGTGTTCTGTTATTTCTGTAGTTTCTCCATGTTCTTTTACTCAGTTGTTTCGCTACCTTACATTCCTGGTTGAACCATGGGTTTTTCTGTTGTTTTTCGTTTTTCTCCTTTTGGACGGGGATAAACCTGTCTGCAGCTTCCTGGCACTTTTGGGTGACAATATCCATCATGACCTGCACATTCTTGTCTCTAAGTTCTGTTTCCCATGGTATTCCCCTGAGGAAGTTCCTCATCTCGTCATATTTTCCTCTTCGGTAATTCAGTCTTTTCCCCTCCACTCTCATCCTTGGATAGGTTATCCCTACCTCCACTAAGTACTCAGAGGTCAGTACACTGTGGTCACTCATTCCTATGGGGGCTTCAACTTTGACTTCCCCTATTTCTGACTCATTCAGGGTGAATATCAAGTCGAGTCTAGCTGGTTCATCATTGCCTCTCATTCTTGTGGGTTCCTTGACATGCTGGCTCAGAAAATTCCTTGTTGCCACTTCCAAGAGTTTAGCTCGCCACGTATCTGCACCACCATGTGGGTCCCCATTCTCCCAGTCTATCTTTCCATGGTTGAAATCACTCATGATTAAGAGTCTTGAGCCATTCCTGCAGGCAACTGAAGCTGCTCTCTCTATTATATTAATGGTTGCCATGTTGTTCCTATCAAACTCCTGTCTAGGTCTTCTGTCATTTACGGGAGGGTTGTAAATGACTGCCACTATTGTCTTAGGTCCACCCATTGTTATAGTTCCTGTTATGTAATCTCTGAATCCGTCACAGCCAGGAATTTCCATCTCATCAAAACTCCAGTCCTTCCTTATCAGCAGGGCCACTCCTCCACCTCCTCTCCCTTCCCTCTCTTTCCTTACTATATAGTAGTCCTTTGGAAACACAGCATCTGTTACGACTCCTGACAATTTTGTTTCCGTTAGTCCTATTACATCAGGGTTTTCTTCTTGCACCCTTTCTGCCAGTTCACTTGCTTTATTGGTAATCCCATCAATGTTTGAGTACATTACCTTGAAGCTCACTTTCTTGTATCCAATTTCACCCACACTCCCTACAAGTGTAGGAGGTTGTTCTATGGTCATTGCTACTTGGGTAGGCTCCTCCTCCTGTGAGGTAGTTGCCAGGGGTTCAGGGGGAGGAGGAGTGGGGGTGGAGGGCTTAGGTCTTCCTCAGGCCTGCTTGGGGCAGGAAGAAGTCCTGGGGGTGAGGGAGCAGGGATTGCTTGGGGAGAGGGCACGCCCTCCTGCGGTGTAGTTGACAGGGGTTTGGAGGGAGGTGGAGTGGGGGATAGAGGGCTTTGGTCTTGCTCAGGCCTGCTTGAGGCAGGGAGAAGACCAGGGGCTGGGAAAGCAGGGGCTACTTGGGGTAAGGGGAGAGGGAGGATTTGGGTTTCATGATGGGCATTATGCAGGGCAAGGAAGGGTTTGTACTGGGGGATAGGGAGGGCCCTATTGGGTGGTGGGCTGGGGTGTTGCATTCCCCCCTAGGGTTCCTGGGTTGCTGGATTGGGGTTCCCCACTCCCCTCTGGGATTGCTGGGTTGGAGGCTGAGGTTCCCTGGCTCTCTTCCCTCTCCTTGCGCCTTTTCCTTGCATCTGCTGCCCTTACTATCTCGTCTCTGGTCATGTCCCTCTGAACATATACCTCTTTGTAGATCCTTGCATGCCTCAGTTTGCTCTTCCTTACTAGGATGTCCTCTTTGATGTCCTCGCTCTTGAATACTACCTTGATCAATCTCTTTTTGTCTCTGTTGTACTGGCCAATCCGGAAAAACTGTTCTATGTCTCGTTCAGCCCCTTCCATTCCTATCTCCTTTAATATCCCTGCCACTGCAGCTTTGTCTTTAGTCCTCGTTTCCTCCCTTGTGGAGCCCTCTTGTTCCTTGACACCTACCACTGCTACAGCTCTTTTCCTTTCAATTAGCTGGCTTGTGCATCTAGCTGCCTCCTGTGAGGTTACTGCTTTCATTACAACTTCCTTGACTGTGGACATTGCTCCTGGGCTCTTGAGCATTTCAGCAAAGGTTGGGCCAATTGTAGGTGTCCCAGCCATTGCTACATCTCCTGGCACCTGGGGGTTGGTCCCCTGGGCCAGAGTCTGATGGGGGCCTGTTTTTAGGCTTTTTATCTCCTCTTGTGCTGCACTTAGTTCTATCTGCAGCTTACATATAGTTTCCCTCAGGTCCTTCAATTCCCCACTGACTTCCTTCCATGCCTTAGCAATCATCTCCATGAATGACTCGTCCAGTCCCTCTCCTCCAGCTTCATTCTGTTGTTTTACCATCCCGCTTGACCTGTGTGTGTGTGTGTATGTGTGTGTGTGTGTGTGTGTGTGTGTGTGTGTGTGTGTGTGTGTGTGTGTGTGTGTGTGTGTGTGTGTGTGTGTGTCTGTATGTGCGTGTGTGTGTGTCCGTGTGTGTCTTTGTGTGCATGCGTGTGCGTGTGCGTGTGTGTACTCACCTAGTTGTGCTTGCGGGGGTTGAGCTCTGGCTCTTTGGTCCCGCCTCTCAACCGTCAATCAACAGGTGTACAGATTCCTGAGCCTATCGGGCTCTATCATATCTACACTTGATTCTGTGTATGGAGTCAGCCTCCACCACATCACTTCCTAATGCATTTCATTTGTCAACCACTCTGACACTAAAAAAGTTCTTTCTAATATCTCTGTGATACTGTCTCTGTCAGAGGTGTGTGTGTGTGTGTGTGTGTGTGTGTGTGTGTGTGTGTGTGTGTGTGTGTGTGTGTGTGTGTGTGTGTGTGTGTGTGTGTGTGTGTGTGTGTGTATGTGTGTGTGTGTGTGTGTGTGTGTGTGTGTGTGTGTGTGTGTGTGTGTGTGTGTGTGTGTGTGTGTGTGTGTGTGTGTGTGTGTGTGTTTATTGTGGGGGTGGCACGGTGGGGGGGGTTAACTGGTGGAGGGATGGAGGGAGAGGGAGTGAAAGGGAGAGGAGGAGTGAAGGGGAGTGAAAGGGAGGGAGAGTGAGAAGTAGGCAGAGAGGAAGAGAGGAAGGAGAGCAATCAGGTGGGTGAGGTATGGAGGGTCAGTCCCTGGGGTGAGAGGTGAGGTTGGCGGTAGGCTGGTTTGTGCGTGCGTGTGTGTGTGTGTGTGTGTGTGTGTGTGTGTGTTTACACTGGCGTGTTATGGTGAGGAGGGGGGGGGGGCTAGGTCTAGTCAGTGGCGGTGTAATGTAACACACAGGTGAGAGAAACTAGTACCAAGCTGAGGCTCTTGAGCTTCTTTTTCGTATTTTAATTAACTTATGTTCAAAGCTAATTACTATATAAAAAACACTGTACACCTTGTATGACTGACTTTGAGAGGCACTCACCTCCGAGTAAGCATCACACAGCACAATTAGGTGATTTATGAAGCGATGTCCGCCTTAATTGTTGACGTCCCCGCCAGAGGTCCTCCCTCGTGGTGGTCCAAGCTCTTCCCGTCTCAGGCCTCTGGTGCCACCGTCTTGCCACAATCTCGTTCTTTTTCAATTTTTTTTCTTATCCAACGTTATAGGAATTCACTATGTTGCGTTATCACTGCGTTGCTGTACCCTTCATATGACCAAAAACTATGTTTTGGGCTCACTGGTACGTAAATATCCTGAGAATATTGAAGTAATTCGCGGACCGCCGTCCTACCCATGTCGTTCCCTGACCGCCGTCCTAAGCCGTCCGTGTGTGTGTGTGTGTGTGTGTGTGTGTGTGTGTGTGTGTGTGTGTGTGTGTGTGTGTGTGTGTGTACTTACCTAATTGTACTTACCTAATTGTGCTTGCGGGGGTTGAGCTCTGGCTCTTTGGTCCCGCCTCTCAACCGTCAATCAACTGGTGTGTGTGCGCGTGTGTGTGTGTGTATGTGTGTGTGAGTGTGTGTGTGTGTGTGTGTGCACTCACCTAGTTGTGTTTGTGGGGGTTGAGCTCTGGCTCTTTGGTCCTGCCTGTGTGTGTGTGTGTGTGTGTGTGTGTGTGTGTGTGTGTGTGTGTGTGTGTGTGTGTGTGTACTCACCTAGTTGTACTCACCTAGTTGTGCTTGCGGGGGTTGAGCTCTGGCTCTTTGGTCCCGCCTCTCAACCGTCAATCAACAGGTGTACTGATTCCTGAGCCTATTGGACTCTATCATATCTACACTTGAAACTGTGTATGGAGTCAGCCTCCACCACATCACTTCCTAATGCATTCCATTTGTCAACCACTCTGACACTAAAAAAGTTCTTTCTAATATCTCTGTGGCTCATTTGGGCGTTCAGTTTCCACCTGTGTCCCCTTGTGCATGTGCACCTTGTATTAAATAGCCTGTCTTTATCTACCCTACCAATTCCCTTGAGAATCTTGAATGTGGTAATCATGTCCCCCCTAACTCTTCTGTCTTCCATTGCTAAATTGTGTGTGTGTGTGTGTGTGTGTGTGTGTGTGTGTGTGTGTGTGTGTGTGTGTGTGTGTGTGTGTGTGTGTGTGTGTGTGTGTGTGTGTGTGTGTGCACGTGTTTATGGGGTGACATGATAGAGGTGTACAAGTGGAAGAATGAATATAACAACTGGGATATTAATAGGGTATTAAAAGTATCAACACAAGACAGAACCCGAAACAATGGGAATAATTTGGATAAGTTTAGATTTAGGAAACACTTGAGTAAATACTGGTTCGGTAACAGGGTAGTTGATTTTGTAGAAATAAGTACTGCGTAACGTGATGGCGTTGGGGTCCCTTGATTATTTCAAGCGTGGATTGGACACTGGACATCATATACCAATTGTTTCGTGTTCTGTCTTGTGTTGTTACTTTTAATACCACATTAATATCCCCTTAGTTGTGTCCATTCATCCACTTCTAAACCTTTGTCATGTCACCCGTAACTCTTCGCCTATCAAGTGAATGCTATTTAAACTTTGTTAATCTCACTTCATATGACAGGTTTTTAATTTATGGTATTAACTTTGTCGTCCAATGCCGGACACATTCACGCGAATTTACCTATATAAATAAAAATGGAAATGTTCGTTTGTTTAAAATCGCTAATCTCCGAGAGTTCTTCACCGATTGATTTGAAAGTTTCACACAATGTTCCGTTCGTCTCCGGCCAGATTTTTATATACATACTATATAAATATGTCACGTCTGTAACGGTAAAAAAACAATCTTTTTCTGAAAAACTGTGTTTTTCATGTGATTTTCATGTGAGGGAAATCTTCGAAATCTCTTTACCGCTTGCTTTGAAATTTTGAAACAACGTTGCATTCGAATAGGCACGTCTTTTTATGTATCTACTATATACATGCCTCACCTGTGACAGTAAAAAACATGAATTTTTTGAAAAACAGCGCCATCTGTTGGATGTAAGAGCAAAACACGATGTAATCTCCGAAAGTTTTTCACCGATTGCTTTGAAATTTTGACACAACGTTGCACTTGAATAGGCGCAACTTTTTATATTCCTATTATATAGACGCCACCCCTGTGACAGGTAAAGACAGCCATTTTTGAAAAACAGCGCTTTCTGTTGCACATAATAGCAACATTCACGCTGTACTAAATATATCACGAATTCCATTTCAGTGTTTCCGATTGTATGGATAAATTTTATTTTCGCAGATTTCGATTAATTTTATTTTTTATTTAATTATTTTGTGTGACATTATGTTGGAACTGAACTGTGTTGTTTGCCATACCATTCATTTTGGAAGTATAAATATAGATGCCACACCTGTGACAGGTAAAACTATGCTTTTATTGACAAACAGCGCCATCTGTTGCATGTAAGAGCAACACACACATGGTATCTATATAAATAAAAATGGAAATGTTTGTTTGTTCAAAATTGCTAATCTCCGAAAGTTCTTCACCAATTGCCTTGAAATTTTCACACACCGTTCCATTCACACCCGAGCGGGTTTTTACATACATACTTAATACATGTCACGTGTGTGATGGGAAAAAAACATGCTTCTTTTGAAAAGCTGTGTTTTTCGGGTGTTTTTCAATTGAGGGAAATCTTCGAAACCTCTTTACCGATTGCTTTGAAATCTTGACACAACATTGCATTCGAATAGGCGAGTGTTTTCATATACTTACTATATACATGCCTCACGTGTGACAGGAAGAAACTTTTTTTTAACAGTGCCCTCTGTTAGACATATGAGCAACACATGCTGTAATCTCTGAAAGTTCTTCACCGATTGCCTTGATATTTTGACACGACGTTCCATTCGAATACGTGTGTGTTTTGATATACTATTTAGATGCCACACCTGTAACAGGTAAAAACATGCATTTTTTGAAAAACAGCGCCATCTGTTGCACGTAAGAGCAACATACGATATACAAGATGTGTTACGATTCAGTTTCAATGTTTCCGATTGCATTGATATATGTAAATTTCATAAATTTTGATTTCTTTTCATTTTGATTAAATTATTTTGTGTAACATTATGTTGGAATTGTGCTGTTTTGTTTACCATACTGTTCATTTTGTGGGAATAGCTTATTTCTTTCGTTTTTCATAGGTTTTCATTCCCCTTTTTTTTAACTGTTCTTATTTTTCAGTGCAATTGGTGGATAAATTGAGCTGTGTCGATTGATCGGCGTTTGAATTGAAATATTTCGTTAGTATTTTTTGTTTTTGTTTTGAAAACAAGAAAATGGAGAACACTTTAATTTCACAGCTGCAAATGTGCAACAAACAGCTATGAATCTACCGGCTACAACAAAGTTAACTGCTTTATTCACGTTATATTAAAATTTCGCATTACTCATGAGAGTTTCTCATGAGTAGGTTGGCCGTTTTTCTGGTTTTATAGTAAATCGTCAGTTGTATCTTCTGATTTTTGTCTGTAGGGATAACGTTTCTACTGACAATATCTTTCAGGACCCTTTCCTCCGTTTTATGAGCTGTGGAAAAGAAGTTCCTGTAAAATAGTCTAATAGGGGGTATAGGTGTTGTGTTAGTTGTCTCTTCAGAGGTTACTCTTAACAGGTACGCCTTAACCCTCTCCACCACCTGCTCAGACCCTTAAAAGAGATGGTAATTTCGGAGTATTTAAATACACCAAAGATCACTACCTCCCAAGAGCACTAGAGCAAGTGAGGGGTCATTTAGACGTTAATTTCACTTGCTCTAGTGCTCTTGGGAGGTGGTGATCTTTGGTGTATTTAAATACTCCAAAATTACCATCTCTTTTAAGGGTCTGAGCAGGTGGTGGAGAGGGTTAAGGCGTACCTGTTATGCCAGTTGCTGGAAGGCTTCTGTGCTGGCTAGGGTTCGAGTCTCCTGGTGGGAAAGTGTTCTAAAGTTGTATACTTCACTCTCGTGTTTAGGAGAGTTGTGCCTTATATATATATATATATATATATATATATATATATATATATATATATATATATATATATATATATATATATATATATATATATATATAATTTCACAATGCTTGTGGGTATACAATATTTTTTCTTGTTCCACTGTCTGTGAAGATATAGAGATTGTCTGATTGCCGACTCCAGAACACGCAACATGTAATTGTCCATGTGAGAAGTAATCCGTGTCTAGATCTAAACCGCACAATTCTAAAGATTGGCCCTAAGCTTTGTTGATGGTGATTGCAAACACCAATCGAATTGGGAGTTACAATCTCTTAAATTGAAATGGCAAATCCGTTGGAATCATAGGAATGTGAGGAATGACGACATCTTCACCTTTGAAAGATGCTTTCAAGATTGTTGCTTCTACGACATTGCTGAATAATTTTTTACTTCAAGCAGCGTGCCGTTGCTAAGCTTTGGCAGGTTGATATTTCGTAACATGATAATTGACACGCTGATTTTTAATGCAGTTCGTGCGGGCGGTGGTGGTATCTCTGGCAGATCGAGTGAATTAAACAATTCTGTTGAATAATTAACCGTTTCATCTGTTTCCACCACAGTGTCGACGAACTTGTATGTAACTGCCATGTTTCCATTCCCAATTTCCAGAAATTTTGTGAGAATATCTCAGTTGATGAGTCGTTTTGCAGTTGGACACGCATATTTGTAGTTAATTCTAACATCATTACGTGGTGCCACAAAGTAGAGTATTTCAGGCAAGCATTTATTTCATCCGCTGGTGTCGATCGAGGAATTGGAGGTAATGTTTGCATGAAATCTCCTGCAAGCAATATTAATGCGTTCCCAAATGGTCTGATGTTTCCACGCAAATCTTGCAATGATCGATCAAGAGCCTCGAGCGATAATAATAAGTATAATAATAAACAATAATGATAAACTATAAGTTTACATTTCTGCAATACTTTTCCCATGCCGGATGCTTTGGAAATGTTGCACGTGGGAGTTTCAATGAATTGCACGTTTAATGGCAATTTCAAAGCTGAAATAGCAGTTCTTCCACCTGGTAGCACCTATTCTGGGCGATGCAAGAGCTAAGGTTATGCAATTTTGGAATCGAAGGGGAGTCGCCTGTGGGCTGCCGAGCGGTGTGGACGTGTCGTTTGTCCACTCTGGCAATTTTGGGGTGATTGACGTTTTCGCCTGAAGGGGGTGTGGGTGTCTCTACCCTCCCTGCTGTTCCTGGTGGTGGGGACGTGGCGTGTTTTGTGATGGGCGGCCTTATTCCCGCTGTCGTGCGGTTAAACTCCATCGGATTGGAGTTTACTGGCCGTGCTGGTTACCCGCTGGTGGACGTGGTATTGAGTGACATGCTTCGTGTCCCGGTTGGGGACGTATATGGCATTGAGCTGGTAACTGCTCACCGTGTTATTGTCAAGTTTGTGGGTGAGGCGGTGTACCGTGCTTTCTTACGGAGGTACGAGGGACGTACTTTGCAGCTACAGGACGGCACCAGGTCTGTGACCATTTCAGACCGTAGTAGTGCTGTGACGTATGTCAGTGTTCATGGCGCCCCCATGGAGTTTCCTGAGACTCTCCTCCGGCGATTCTTCCAGAGGTACGGCTCCGTCATCAGTGTGCGGATGAACTCACTGTCGTCTGGCACGTATTCGGGTGTGAATTCTCTGGTTTTGTCCTTTCTCTTCTCGTCGTTGTCCATTCTTCAATGGAACGTTCGAGGTTATTACGCCAATTTCCTCGAACTCCAACTTCTGATTTCGCGGTTTTCGCCCCTTTCTGTCTGTCTCCAGGAGCCGATGCTTGGTGCTCGTCCTGGTCGTTTTGTGGCTATTCCTTTCTCTCCCCCCTCCAAGCCGTTGCTGGGGCTTCTAATTCTTCTGCTCTTTTGATTCGTGCTGATGTTACCTTTGTTCCTTTACTTTTTCCTTCGCCTCTCCATTGTTCTGCTGCTCGTATCTTTGTGGGGAAATGGTACACAGTTTGTTCCATTTATCTCCCCCGAGTGTCCCGCTTTCTCTTCCTGATTTGAAACACCTCCTAGACTCCTTGCCGGAGCCTGTGCTCCTGCTGGGTGACTTCAATTGTCGTCATTCTCTTTGGGGTGACGTTCTGACGAATACCCGGGGTCTCCTTCTTGAGCCGTTTCTCCTCTCTTCTTCCCTGTCTCTTCTGAATTCTGGTGAGCCCACTCATTTGGACTCTCGGACTCGCACCCTTTCTTGTCTTGATCTTTCTATCTGCTCTTCTTCTCTTTATTTAGATTTCACGTGGCAGGTTCTAGATGACCTCCATGGAAGTGATCATTTCCCCATCCTTGTTTCCTTTTTCTCTTTTCGCCCTTCCCTCTCTTTCCCTAGGTGGCAGTTTGCTAAGGCGGACTGGACCCTATTTACCCTCAGTGCTACTCTCTCTGACCTCTCCCTTCTGCCTCTCTCTCGCGCTCTCCTCCTTTTTCATGCACTGTCTTCAACGCTGCCCTCCGCTCTATCCCTCGCTCTTCCTCTCGGGGTCCACGCAAGTGCGTTCCCTGGTGGAATGCGGACTGTGCTCGGGCTGTCCGCTGTAAGCGTGCAGCCTGGAAGAGGCACCGCCGTAGGCAGACGACCGATTCTATTCTTTTCTTTTGGAAAGCGAGTTCGGTGGCCCGTAGGGCCATCCGTACGGCTAAACGTGAATGTTGGGCATCTTATGTCTCAACAATTACGTCCGAAACTCCTCTGGCCCAGATCTGGAAGCGTATCCGCAAGATAGCGGGTAAATTCGTTCCCGATGTTTCACCGGTCCTTCACCTCCATGAAACTCTTGTAGCGGACCCGTTGCAAGTCGCTTCCGTACTGGATTCCCACTTTTCTTCTGTTAGCTCTGGTCTTCATCTTCCCCAATCTTTTCTTCTTCGTAAACCTGTCCTTGAGTCTCGTCCTTTAGATTTCTGCACTCGTCTTCGAATTCACTATAATGATCCCTTCTCTTTCTCTGAACTTCCTTCTGCCCTGGCCCTCTGCGGTTCTACGGCGGCGGGCTCCGATGGTATTCATTATGAGATGCTTCGCCATCTCCCTCCGAGCACGTCTCAGTATTTACTGAGTCTGTATAATCGGATCTGGGAGTCGTCGTCAGTCCCTGAGGACTGGCTCGATGCCGTTGTCCTCCCTGTTCGCAAACCGGGGTCTCTGGGTACTTCCCCTGAGGACTTTCGCCCTATTGCTCTCACAAGTTGTGTCTGCAAACTCTTTGAACGTATGGTTAACGTTCGTCTGATGTTGTTCCTGGAACACCATCACCTCCTCTCCCCTTCTCAATTTGGTTTCCGCAAGTGCCGCAGCACGACAGATGTCCTGGTGAACTTGGAGGTCTATATTTGTACAGCTTTTGCTGCGAAGACCTCCGTTGTTGCCGTCCTTTTTGACCTGGAAAAGGCTTACGACACCACTTGGCGATATCATATTCTATCTCAACTTCATTCTTTTGGCCTTCGTGGTCATCTCCCTCTCTTTCTCTGCAGCTTCCTCTCCCGTCGTTCCTTTCGGGTGCGCCTTGGTACCGCGCTCTCTGCCTCTTTTCAGCAATACGAAGGTGTGCCCCAGGGCAGTGTTCTGAGCACTACTCTTTTTCTGGTTGCCCTCAATGGTCTTCTTTCCTCTCTTCCTGCTGGTGTCTTCGCTCTCTATGTCGATGATCTTACCCTTTGCTGTCAGGGTGATGATTCGCCTCTCCTTCAGCGCCGGCTTCAACTTGCAATTGATGCCATGTCGTCTTGGGCCACCGATCATGGCTTCAAGTTCTCTACTTCTAAGACTTGTGCCATGACTTTTACGCGGAAACGGGTTGTTCTTCGTCCCTCTTTGTCACTTTATGGTCATCCCCTTGAATACAAAGATTCCGCAAAGCTTTTGGGGTTATTCCTTGACACTCGTTTGTCTTGGTCTCCCCATATCTCTTACCTCTGTGTTGAGTGCTCTAAGGCCCTTACCCTCCTCCGGGTCTTGTCCCATACTTCTTGGGGGGCAGATAGGCGCACTCTCCTTGCTTTACATTCCTCTCTTGTCCTGTCTAAGCTCGATTATGGTTGCCCTGCTTACTCGTCTGCTTCTCCTTCTACTCTTCACCGTCTTGATGCTTTGCACCATACTGGGTTGCGCCTCAGTTCTGGTGCCTTTCGTTCGACTCCCGTCCTTAGCTTGTATGTTGACACTGGCTTCCTGTCTCTCCAGGACCGCCATGATCGCTACTGTCTTCGAGATCTTGCGCGGTCCTTACAACATCCTTCCTCTCGCCTCTGTCGTGCTTTAACTTTTACCCCTCCTGCGGTTCCTGTTCCTCTTCACCACCTCCCTCTTTCTGTCCGGTTATCTCGCCTCCAGGATTCTCTTTCCGTTCGTATTTCTAATGTTTCTCCTCATGTTGTTCCTTCTTTGCCCCCGTGGAGAGTCCCTCTTCCGCAGTTTTGTACTTCCTTGACCCGTATCACTAAAGCTTTTACCCCTCTTACAGTTCTAAAACGCCTTTTCCTTGAGCACTTTTCTTCTCACTCCCGCTCCGTTTCTGTCTTCACCGATGGGTCTAAGTCGGCGGACGGTGTTGGCTACTCTGTTGTTTTTCCTGATCGCACTTATATGTGTCACTTACCTCCGGAGACTAGCATCTTTACAGCGGAACTTTATGCTATTCTCTATGCTCTTCGTCTCCTGCTTTCTCGTTGTCAGTCTTCCTTTGTAGTTGTTGTTGACTCTTGTAGTGCCCTCATGGCTCTCGGGTCATTTAATCCGGTTCATCCAGTAGTTGTCGAGATCCAGCATTGGCTGTTTCTTGTTCACAGTAAATTTAAGTCGGTTGAGTTTTGTTGGGTTCCCAGCCATATTGGTGTGTCTTTAAATGAGCGTGCGGATGCTGCCTCCAAGGAAGCTGTCCGCTCTTGTCCCATCTCTCGTAAAGGCATCCCGTATTCCGACTTTTACCCGGTTATCCTTTCCTCAGTCCTTACCCATTGGCAGGCTTCTTGGTTGTCTGTTACTGGTAACAAACTACGTACTCTTAAATGTTGTGTTTCCTCGTGGTCGTCCTCCTTCCACCGTAACCGGCGGTGGGAAACAGCTCTGGCGAGGTTGCGTATTGGCCATACTCGCTTAACCCATGGTCACTTGATGGAGCGCTGCCCTGCTCCTTATTGTCCTAGTTGCATTGTCCCTCTTACGGTCGTGCATGTCCTTCTTGAATGTCCTGACTTCCAGGACGAGCGTGTGTCATGCTTTCCGACCGCCCCTCGCGGTCGCCTGTCCCTCAATAGAATTCTTGGTGACTCGGATACTTTTGATATCGTTCGCCTTATGCGTTTTTGTTCTCGTATTGGCATCCTTGGTGATATTTAGCGCCCTCTGATTATTTTGCGCATTTGATGGTGCTACATAGCCTTCCCGGTTTGGTGCCTTCTTTTGATAATTACTTACTTACTTACATCGTGTGTTGCTCTTACTTCCAACAGATGGCGCTGTTTTTCAAAAAAAGCATGTTTTTTACTGTCATAGGTGAGGCATGTACATAGTAGATATATAAAATGACGCGCCTATTCGAATACAACGTTGTTTCAAAATTTCAAAGCAATCGGTAAAGAGGTTTCGAAGATTTCCCTCACATGAAAATCAGAGTTTTCAGAAAAACCTTTTTTTTACCGTTACAGACGTGACATCTATATAGAATGTATATACAAATCTGGCCGGAGGTGAATGGAACATTATATGAAAATTTCGAAACAAGCGGTGAAGAACTTTCGGAGATTAGCGATTTTGAAGAAACGAACATTTCCATTTATATATATATATATATATATATATATATATATATATATATATATATATATATATATATATATATATATATATATATATATATATATATATATATATATATGTGTGTGTGTGTATATCACGAAAATAAACACGTGATTAAAAATGTGACAATGTCAGACCACGGAGGAAAAATGAAACAGGAATTTCCTTAAGTACTTTTGTATATTAATACATCTTCAGAAGGAGTGAGCAACGCGAGCATGATATATATATCTTCAGAAGCTCCTTCTGAAGATATATATATATATATATATATATATATATATATATATATATATATATATATATATATATATATATATATATATATATATATATATATATATATATATATATATGTGTGCATTCCGAGAGTAGCATATGGTGAGTGTGAGATAACTTCGGATTACGTGGTGACTGTAGGCCTCAGTCATTCTCTTAATTGGTCATCTCTCCCTCCGTGTTATTACTCGTGTTTACCACCTTTTGTCCCTAGGATATTTCTCACATTATCGGCAGATCATCATTGTGGTACCCTGGTACTTTGGTTTGTCTTCGGGTCAAAGCACCCTATCATCTGCAATCCGACCGAAGGAGGATAAGAGGGCCATAGTTCCTCAAGCACGGACTAAGTTACTGAGTTGGGACCTCAGCAGCAGTTCTCGTCACCAGTTGACACCCGCACCCCTACACGTCGGTCAGAGATGATGATATTTACTTAGGTAGGGAATTAGCTTTCTTTTTACATTCGCTACTTCTTTTTACTTTCGCTAATTCTGTAAGTATCATATTCATTTAGTGGGAAACCCTTGCTTATGTCCTATAAAGACTCAGCAAGGTATGCCTACATTCTTGGACTACCTAATTCTCTTTTGGAGCAATTAAATGTTTCATTTGTTTTAGAAACTCAGTTTCACTTATTTAGTAGGATTTTCTTGCCCTTGTTCTCTTACATTGAGTACCGGGTACAAGATTTCCAGCGATTTTGATTGACTAATCATTTACCATCTTAAAATTAACGTTAATTGTTAAAGATTAAAATTCCACAGGATAGTTACCAGTTGCCACGTTGTCCTGTTTCTGACATTTACCATATCACAACTATATTCGTGTACATTTATTTGCTATCTTTCACAATGTTTCGTCTCCAAGCTTTTCGTAACGATCAAGCAGGTGAAATAAGGACTTTATGTCGTGCCAAGAGTACTGAATTACAAACTCTTGCACACGAGTATCAACTAGATGTTCCCCATGGAGCCAACAAAAATGAACTGCATAACTTAATTATGGATTACCTCTTAGATGAAGGGAAAATTGACTCTGAAACTCACGAAACTTATTCCATTGCACATAAACATGACTTGGCAACTATGAAACTCAAACTTGAACTCGCTAAGCTCGAAAGGGTGCAACAGAAAGAAGCTATCCACATGAGAGAACGAGAGGCTGCCCTGGCAAAAGAAGCTCTACAACTGAGGGAAAGAGAAGCTGCAATAAGGAAAGAAGAACAAGAAAGAAAGGCGGCCCTAAGGGAAAGAGAAGCTGCAATCAGGAAAGAAGAACAGGAACGTGAAGTCGCCCTCAAGGAACGTGAGACTACAATACTCCGTGAGCGTGAGCGAGTACAGCTAGAAGCAAAACATCGTCATCTGGAGATGCAACGCGAGCATGATAAAAGGCAAGCGGATATGGCTATAGAATGTCGTCAACGAGAACTCACGTTGGAAACTACACACCACACTCAACGCCAACAAGCTACCGCTAGTCTTCCAGTAAGTTTCAATGTCTCCCATGCAAGTAAGTTAATGCCACCATTCGTTGAGACAGAGATTGATGTCTTTTTTACCACCTTTGAGACCCTAACTAATAAACTTAGCTGGCCTGCTGATCAATGGTCTACCCTTCTCAGAGTGAATCTTACAGGTGGAGCTGCAGTTACTCTCAGTATCTTAGCGTCTGAGAATGACTACCAGTCCCTGAAGCAAGCAGTTTTGGACGCCTACCTTCTCTCCACCGAGAGCTACAGACGAAAATTCCGTGACCATCTTAAGGCAAGTACCACCACCTTTCTAGAATTTGCCAATACCAAGAAAAGATATTTCATGAAATGGCTGGAAGCAGCACATGTCTCTACATTTGCAGAACTCATCAACCTCATGCTAGTTGAGGAATTCTTGAGACGTGTTCCCCCTTCCGTCCGTTTATATCTAGCAGATAAAGAAGAAACCGACTACATCAAATGTGCTAAGTCGGCTGACTCCTACAGCCTCATCCACCGGCTGACACCAGAACCACCTTCCAGTAAGAAGTCCTGGTACAGTTACGATAAAGTGAGTACAGATCAATCAAGCTCACAATTGTATTGTAAGTATTGCAAACTCTATGGACATACCATAGATAGATGTGTGAAGGCTCAATACAAGAGCAATGAATCTACTAAACCCAAACAGACTCCTCCTAAGTCCGGTAAGCCTGTGATGAATGTTGGTGTTCATGGTAATGATCTTTCTTCAGTAAACACCTGTATCATGGAACTGTCTCTACCAACGGTACAGATTCGGAGGGACGTTTCAAATTGAAGATCTTGAAGGACACAGCGGCTCTTCAGTCTATTATATTGAAATCAGCTGTGCCTAACATCACCTACACCGGAGAAACCGTCCTTATCACTGACCTCACTGCTACTACTCCGTATCCACTCGCCAGAGTCCCCCAGGATTGTCCCTTCGTGACCGATGAAGTCCAAGTCGCCATCAGGGAAAAGCCTTTTCCCATGCCTGGAGTACAACTTCTCCTGGGCAACGACTTGGCAGAAGATCTGCAACCGTCCAACCTGATCATCACAGACAAACCCCAGGTGTGTAACTCTGCAATGGATAATCCCATCTTTGAATATGTTACAGCAGAGGTTCAAGAAAGTGATCAAGTTTCTCCTTCTGTTTTGGTGACCACCCGTGCACAAGCTGCACGACCACAACCAGCTGACTCTATTGCTACCGCGGTCCCTCAAAACCTTCAGAATCTACCTCCAAATCTTACCAAGTTGGAGTTCCGTAAGTTACAGATGGAAGATCAATCATTAACACCATTATTCTTCCAGGCTGAGACTCAACCTGACAGTATCCCTGGGTTCTTCCTAGAGAATGAGTTGCTCTACAGCAGATACAGACCCAGCAAGCTGAAGGAGGATGACGATTGGGCCAATGTCGAACAACTAGTGATTCCCACCAGCATACGGCCCGATATTCTACACCTGGCCCACGGAGCTCTTTCTCACTATGGTTTCAACAAAACCTACCACGGAATCAGACAAGACTGGCCAGATATGGTAAAAGACGTTAAAAAGTACGTGCAACAGTGTCATATATGTCAGACGGCAGGTAAACCTAACATCTCTATTCCCCAGGCTCCACTAAAACCCATCCAGGTGCCTGCGGAACCTTTCCACAGACTCATCATAGACTGTGTTGGTCCTTTACCCCGGACCAGTTCTGGCAACGCATATATATTAACTATCATGTGTCCTACCACCAGGTTCCCCATAGCAGTTCCAGTAAAGAACATTACGGCTGCTACTGTGGTGAAACACCTATTGAAGATCTTCACCCAGTATGGATTTCCAAGAGAGGTTCAAAGCGACTGTGGCACCAACTTCACCAGTGATCTCTTCAAGAAGACACTGGAGGAGTTCAACATCACACAGGTACTGTCCAGCCCCTATCATCCTGCTTCACAGGGTTCTCTTGAACGTAGTCATCAGATTATTAAAGCACTCCTAAAGAAATTCTGCAATGACACCTTGAAGGACTGGGACAAACAACTTGATCTCATTATGTGCATTTTCAGAAGTCTCCTCAATGAGTCTCTAGGAGTATCTCCTTATGAGATGCTCTACGGACGTAAGTGCCGTACTCCTCTCAAAGCTTTCAAAAACTCTCTACGTAATGCCACCTTCAGTGACCCTCAGAATGTGCCTCAGTTTCTTCAAAACTTAAAACACATTCTAGAGAGAGTACGTAAATTTGCTAATGACAACCTATTGAAAACCCAGGAGAGGATGAAGACTCATTTTGACCAAAGCAGCAAATTAGGAAATTTAAACCAGGAGACTTCGTGTTGGCGTATTTTCCCATCCCAGGTTCTCCATTGCAAAACAAGTTTTCAGGACCCTACCGTATCAAGGAGTGCAGGAACAACCACAACTACGTTCTTGAGACTCCAGATAGGCGGTGGAAGACCCAGTTGTGCCACGTCAACCTCCTGAAGCAGTATCAAGGTATTCCCCGCAATGTGTTGCTAGCAGTCTCCACATTTAAAGGTCCATACCTCCCCAGTGAAACCTTCCCTGCTTCTCCCGAAACCATTAACACTGAGGCGGTGCTTTCCAAATCAGAAATCCTACCTGATCTTCATCCCAATTTACAGGACTATAATAGTGCTCCTTTGCCATGTTCAAATACTATTCTCGCCTCGCCAGATATCACGAAGCCTTTCATCCTCCATGTCGCCGCCAGTGGTACCGGCATCGGGGGTGTCCTGATGCAACAACGAGGCGAAGAGACTCGACCTGTTAGCTACTACAGCTACAAGGAACTACAGCACGACCGAAAGGGAGCCACAATCCATCGACCTCCATATATATAAATTATATATATATATATATATATATATATATATATATATATATATATATATATATATATATATATATATATATATATATATATATATATATATATATATATATGAATGAAAACTCACACCCCAGAAGTGACTCGAACCCATACTCCCAGAAGCAACGCAACTGGTAACTACAGGGCGCCTTAATCCGCTTGACCATCACGGCCGTCAAAAGGAAGTGATAGCCGAGGCTATTTGAGCCACTTCCCCGACGGCAACTCGGATGGTAATCTTGGGCATAGCATTTCACCAAATCACCTCATTCTTTGGGGCACACGTGAGGAACACAAATGCGAACAAGCCTGAATGGTCCCCAGGACTATATGCGAATGAAAACTCACACCCCAGAAGTGACTCGAACCCATACTCCCAGAAGCAACGCAACTGGTAACTACAGGGCGCCTTAATCCGCTTGACCATCACGGCCGTCAAAAGGAAGTGATAGCCGAGGCTATTTGAGCCACTTCCCCGACGGCAACTCGGATGGTAATCTTGGGCATAGCATTTCACCAAATCACCTCATTCTTTGGGGCACACGTGAGGAACACAAATGCGAACAAGCCTGAATGGTCCCCAGGACTATATGCGAATGAAAACTCACACCCCAGAAGTGACTCGAACCCATACTCCCAGAAGCAACGCAACTGGTAACTACAGGGCGCCTTAATCCGCTTGACCATCACGGCCGTCAAAAGGAAGTGATAGCCGAGGCTATTTGAGCCACTTCCCCGACGGCAACTCGGATGGTAATCTTGGGCATAGCGTTTCACCAAATCACCTCATTCTTTGGGGCACACGTGAGGAACACAAATGCGAACAAGCCTGAATGGTCCCCAGGACTATATGCGAATGAAAACTCACACCCCAGAAGTGACTCTGGGGTATATATATATATATATATATATATATATATATATTATTAAATATGACCGAAAAAGTAAGATTAATAATTCTAACACGAATTTTCTCAATCTTTCGTACATTACGCTTCACTGTTGGAGGTAAATCAAAAATCAATTCTCCAAAATTCATTTTTATTTCTAGTCTGACGCGACACGGGCGCGTTTCGTAAAACTTATTACATTTTCAAAGACTTTAGTTCACAAATACACAACTGATTAGAACTTACGTATCTCCGATTTTATATCTACATTTGAGTGAGGTGGGAGGGGTGATGTGGCATTAACACAAGACAGAACAAGAGGGGATATTAATAGGGTATTAAAAGTATCAACACAAGACAGAACACGAAACAATAGGTATTGAATGGAAGTGATTGTAGAAAGCCTATTGGTCCATATTTCTTGATGCTTCTATATTGGAACGGAGTCTTGAAGTGGGTAGAATATAGTTGTGCATTAATTGGCTGTTGATTGCTGGTGTTGACTTCTTGATGTGTAGTGCCTCGCAGACGTCAAGCCGCCTGCTATCGCTGTATCTATCGATGATTTCTGTGTTGTTTACTAGGATTTCTCTGGCGATGGTTTGGTTGTGGGAAGAGATTATATGTTCCTTAATGGAGCCCTGTAGCATATGCATCGTTAAACGCCTAGAAAGAGATGTTGTTGTCTTGCCTATATACTGGGTTTTTTGGAGCTTACAGTCCCCAAGAGGGCATTTGAAGGCATAGACGACGTTGGTCTCTTTTAAAGCGTTCTGCTTTGTGTCTGAAGAGTTTCTCATGAGTAGGCTGGCCGTTTTTCTGGTTTTATAGTAAATCGTCAGTTGTATCCTCTGATTTTTGTCTGTAGGGATAACGTTTCTATTAACAATATCTTTCAGGACCCTTTCCTCCGTTTTATGAGCTGTGGAAAAGAAGTTCCTGTAAAATAGTCTAATAGGGGGTTGTGTTAGTTGTGTTAGTTGTGTGTTGTGTTAGTTGTCTCTTCAGAGGTTGCATGGCGTTTCACTTTCCTTCTTATGATGTCTTCGACGAAACCAATGGAGAAGCCGTTGTTGAGTAGGACCTGCCTTACCCTACAGAGTTCTTCGTCGACTTGCTTCCATTCTGAGCTGTGGCTGAGAGCTCGGTCGACATATGCGTTTACAACACTCCTCTTGTACCTGTCTGGGCAGTCGCTGTTGGCATTTAGGCACATTCCTATGCTCTTTTCCTTAGTGTAGACTGCCGTGTGGAAACCTCCTCTCTTTTCCATGACTGTTACATCTAGAAAGGGCAGCTTCCCATCCTTTTCCATCTCGGAAGTGAAACGCAGCACGGAACTCTGCTCAAATGCCTCCTTCAGCTCCTGCAGATGTCTGACATCAGGTACCTGTGTAAAAATGTCGTCAACATACCTGCAGTATATGGCCTGTTTCAAGTTCATGTCGACTAAGGCCAGATTTGCCTAATAAGCCAAGTTTTCCTGAATTAATATATTTTCTCGAATTTTTTTCTTATGAAATGATAAAGCTACCCATTTCATTATGTATGAGGTCAATTTTGTTTTATTGGAGTTAAAATTAACGTAGATATATGACCGAACCTAACCAAACCTACCTAACCTAACCTAACGTCACTTTATAGGTTAGGTTGGGTTAGGTAGCAGGAAATGTTAGGTTTGGTCAGGTTAGGTAGGTTAGGTAGTGGAAAAAACATTGATTCATGAAAACTTGGCTTATTAGGCAAATCGGGCCTTGCATAGTAGGCTGAGAAGTGCGTTCTGGCTACTAGGTACGACATATATATATATATATATATATATATATATATATATATATATATATATATATATATATATATATATATATATATATATATATATATATGTCGTACCTAATAGCCAGAACGCACTTCTCAGCCTACTATTCAAGGCCCGATTTGCCTAATAAGCCAAGTTTTCATGAATTAATGTTTTTTCGTCTACCTAACCTAACCTAGCTTTTTTTGGCTACCTAACCTAACCTTACCTATAAATATAGGTTAGGTTAGGTTAGGTAGGGTTGGTTAGGTTCGGTCATATATCTACGTTAATTTTAACTCCAATAAAAAAAAATTGACCTCATACATAGAGAAAAGGGTTGCTTTATCATTTCATAAGAAAAAAATTATAGTAAATATATTAATTCAGGAAAACTTGGCTTATTAGGCAAATCGGGCCTTGAATAGTAGGCTGAGAAGTGAGTTCTGGCTACTAGGTACGACATATATATATATATATATATATATATATTTATATATATATATATATATATATATATATATATATATATATATATATATATATATATATATATATATATATATATATATATATATGCACATTGTTTGAAAGCCTGACAGTCGGGTATTAACCACTGAGTACCGGAATATATATAATTAATTAAATCATGGAAGGTAGCCTCAGGTTCAAGAGAACTAGAGCAAGGAATTGTAGTGATTTACATTGTGCGCAGGTGAGAACCCCAATGGCCACAGGAGTACCTGGATAACCAGGTATCCGTGGTTCTATTTGCAGATAGAACTCACTCAGCATTATCACTTGCCTCTCTTTGACACCTGCCGCTCTATCTCCTGCTCTCTTGGGGACAGAAAGTCGCGTAGTGAGTCCCCAAAGGTCCTGCCAGGTCCCTGTGTTTTTTGGGGCTGGTGTTCGCAGGGGGTAAGCACCGACTTTATCAAGAGGTAAATTGAGTAACGAACCAACAATAAAGTGAGTAGTGACGGAGTGTCACAGGCAGAGCTCAACGAGGCTCTGCCCTTCCTTCCCTGTAACAGTTAGGAACTTCATCTGAGATGTTTTCTTTCTCACAAGCATTTTTATCTCACATATCAACTTTCCCACTGGCATATTCGTCTCAGTTGCTACCTGCCTCACTATATTTTTATCTTGCACGTTATCTCTGTCTCTTGCATCTTTATATCACATGTTCGCTTTGCTACAAGAATCACTCTTTCCTATGAATCTTCTTAATCGATGTTTGAATAAATATTACCATTAACTTGCGGCAGTGTTGTCGGTGGAAGTGAAGGACGCCAATGTGACGGAGAAGGCGCTCCACTGCGGTTACAACTCCTGTAATGCAGAGAGTGTTGGCCACTCCAACAGCAGCTACTCCGGCGGGAGTGAAGGTTCGGTCCCCTCTAATTTATACATCTTGGCCACCATCTTCCTGATCGCCTCTCTCCTCGCCCCAGTCATCATCGTCATCTTCGTCGATCCCCTCAGCAGGTAAAAAGAGTGAGGAATCAGTGACTGATTTTCGAATGTGTCCTCTATATGAATATTAGTTTACTAATCTCTCATTGCTGATTTCAAGATGCTGTAGATATTTCTGAGATTTACTAATTCTGGAAGATTGTGGATGATATCATATCATTTTCTTTTACTTGACAGATTCATTAACATTGACGAGAGTCGCAGCAGAAGCAAGAGCAGCTTGCAGCTTCTGGCAGCCACATTCAACCACTTACGCCATCCATACCAGCTGCTGCTCATCCCTATATCTGCAGTTGTTGGCTTCAACACTGGGATCCTCATGGCAGACTACACTGCCGTGAGCATTATCTCTCAATGTTTGTCTGAATTTAACTAGGTGTTTTTACTTAACAGAGTTAAGTAAATGGAAGTTAAGTAATGGAAGAAAATGTAGAATAGAACCAATGAAGAGCAGAGGTGCCATAGGCACAATCAGAGAACACTGTATAAACATCAGAGGTCCGCGGTTGTTCAATGTCCTCCCAGCAAGCATAAGAAATATTGCCGGAACAACCGTGGACATTTTCAAGAGGAAACTAGATTTATTCCTCCAAGGAGTGCCGGACCAACCGGGCTGTGGTGGGTATGTGGGCCTGCGGGCCGCTCCAAGCAACAGCCTGGTGGACCAAACTCTCACAAGTCGAGCCTGGCCTCGGGCCGGGCTTGGGGAGTAGAAGAACTCCCAGAACCCCATCAACCAGGTATCAACCAGAGTTCTCACAGCCGAGCATCAGCAGCTGGGTCTTTCGTACCACATGTGGTCTTTCGTACCACATGTGGTCTTTCGTACCACATGTGGTCTTTTGTACCACATGTGGTCTTTCGTACCACATGTAGTCGTTCGTACCACATGTTGTCTTTCATACCACATGTGGACAAGGAATCAAACCCTTCTGTTTTAAGCCACATTAGCTTTAGAGACAGTGGAGGGACTTAGTCTCTATTACTTCCACACCTTTATTCCATTTGTTGCATTAACTAAACACATTGCTTCTGATATTATTGTGATACATCTTTTTGTCTAGCTTCAATGATTTGGCATCTCATTTGTTCAAATTAAATTAAATTAAATCATCTACTAAAGTCTGTATATACTAATCCATTCTTAAATAGTGCACATGTCTGCAAAACATTCCATTCACTTTTAGCGTCACCAGGTGATATTATTTACATCAGTCAGTCCTCTTAGCGCGGCTGTCTCGTGCAGGTGACATTATTTACATCAGTCAGTCCTCTTAGCTCGGCTGTCTCGTGAGGGGACATTATTTACATCAGTCAGTCCTCTTAGCTCGGCTGTCTCGTGAAGGGACATTATTTGCATCAGTCTGTCCTCTTAGCTCGGCTGTCTCGTGAAGGGACATTATTTACATCAGTCAGTCCTCTTAGCTGGGCTGTCTCGTGAGGGGACATTATTTTCATCAGTCTGTGTCCTCTTAGCTCGGCTGTCTCGTGAGGGGATATTATTTACATCAGTCTGTCCTCTTAGCTCGGCTGTCTCGTGAGGGGATATTATTTACATCAATCTGTCCTCTTAACTCGGCTGTCTCGTGAGGGGATATTATTTACATCAGTCAGTCCTCTTAGCTCGGCTGTCTCGTGTCTAAGTATGAGTTTTCTTTTGTCCTATTTTATATGTGTTGAGATTCGTTTGTCAATCGTCCTTTCACGCTGCAACAACCTGCAATAGCATGCGAGTTAGTATCTTTGTATGAATGTAAGAACATCAATGTTATGTACTCTCACAACCCAATATACCTTCTTGTATATAAATAAATAAATACATAAATAACAGCGCCAAGACTGGTGTTGGCCACACTGCAAGAGGTCACCAAGCTGAGCCACAACAACAAACCCCACAAGGAAGAGCACACGCCCAGGTCCACTATAAGGTCAGGTGGAGAGGGAAGTGAGGTGACGGGTGTGGGGATGGCACTGTCATGGCCTCAGGTGAGCACACCAGAGGCAAGACTCTGGACAACCTTCGCCTCTATGAGCATACATGGATCTCCCAGTCACTGGATCGCTAGTTCCTCTACTGAATAAAGACAATTTAGAGTTTAACTAATGAGTCCTCATACAAAGCTTAAGGATTCAGGTAAATGGGCTCGATCCCTTGAGGTTATCTTGAGATGATTTTGGGGTTTAGCGTCCCCGCGGCCCAGTCCACGACCATGCCTCCTTTTTGTTACACCCCCCCCCCCCTGGAAGCAGCCGTTTAACTTCATGGTACCTATTTACTGCTAGGTGAACAGGTGCATCAGGGTGAAAGAAACTTTGCTCATTTGTTACCGCCTCCGCCGGGGATCGAACCCGGAACCTTAGGACTACGAATTCCGAGCTGTATCCACTCAGCCGTCAGGCTCTCTGAGGAAACCTAATGCATTTGAAGAAGCAAAAAATTAAAATGAAGCAGAGCGAAATAACAAGGCAGAAATCAAGGAAAATGACGGAAAATCACGTTTACAAACAAGATCATATTTATTCAACAAACTTACTGACTAATACACCATAATGGATGCTACGTTACGTTATTTGAGAGTGGCACGGCAACAGCCATGCAACACCAGGAGCAGAACCACCACTGCAACTCCAGGAGCAGAACCACCACTGCAACTCCAGGAGCAGAACCACCACTGCAACTCCAGGAGCAGAACCACCACTGCAACTCCAGGAGCAGAACCACCACTGCAACTCCAGGAGCAGAACCACCACTGCAACTCCAGGAGCAGAACCACTGCTGCAACAACAGGAGCAGAACCACTGCTGCAACAACAGGAGCAGAACCACTGCTGCAACAACAGGAGCAGCTGGAGGCGTTCCCATCACTCTTGTAAACACAAGACCTTAGGCTAAGTAAACACTCGGGGTGGACGGTCGAGCAACAATCTCGCGCCAGGCAGGTAGGCGTTCAATCCCAGACCATCGAAGTGGTTGGGCACCATTCCTTCCCCCCCCCCCCCCCCCGTCCCATCCCCAATCATTATCCTGACCCCTTTCAAGTGCTATTGTCGGAAGTTTTCGACACCCAAAGTACTAATTCCTGGCACAGCAAGATAAATACGTTGTGTCAGGAAATTCAATTTACTAATAATATTAAATTTAGTAAGGGAATGCCAAAACTTTCCTAGAATTCAAGGCTGGCAGTTGCGTCAGCCACCACACACTACGTGGTCGTTAGCGTCTATAGCATCTCCCTTCACAACTGTGTCTCACTAGAAACATAGACATTGGTGAGCTCTGCTCAAGACATAGAAGATACTCTGGCTAATAGCTAACTAAAGGGGAATTGGAGGGAAAACTGAATTACCTACTCCCACCATCAATGATGTGGACTCGTCCTCTGTTGAGGGTTGAATTGAAGCTCCTGGTCCCGGCTCACGACTTGCTGTAGGGAACACCCCCACACACACTGATGCTCTTCCCAGGACCTCAAACAACGCCCAAAAACGCGTCTTCTCCATGCTGCTTCCCACTGCAGGCTCCGTGCTCCTCCACAACCTCTTGAAGGGTTAGAGTTGGTCTCCTGGCCGTCGCCTCCTCCTCACAACTACGTCTGCAGTCGTTCGTATTCCCAGCTAGTTTGTTATTCTCCTTCCTCACGGTGAACTGGCCCAGCTGCTACGTCATCACCCAACTGGTGAAACTATACAGTCGTTCCTGACGTCACTGCCCAGGCTTCACTCTTGCTAAGCACCTGTCACTGGAGCACTTGTTGCTCGTTTCCCGTAAATTCCTTCTTCTGTCCGCTTCACGAAGTTCTGGAAGGCCTCACAGGATGCTTGCAGACCACTGGTGATGTGTATGTCCACCGGAGAGGGGCAAAAACTTCTGTTGCACGTCCACCCTTGACGACGTATCGTATCTAACTCCTTGGCGCCACGGCGCGCGCCGCCTGGACCCCCCTTCACTCGTGACATCATACTTGCCAGGGGCGTTTCTCATTGGCTCCCGTTACTACGTCATCGTTCTTGACCAATCTGGTGCCACTGACGTCATAACGTCTTGGCGGGAAAACGTAGGGGCCGGCGCCATCTTGGCGTCCAGAAGCGCCTAAGCCACTGGCCAAAACACATTTCTTTAACTAATTTCTCACCAACACGAGAACACCTCACGCTCCCACATATGTCAAATTGTAGTCTGGAAGGCAGAGAACGTTCGGGTAAAGTAGATATGACTCTTACAGCTGGCGTGGGAGAAATATAAGGGTAGAACACCGTCACATACCCCTCCCCTTAAAATAGGAGCCATATCAGTTTAGTGTACTCGATACAGGCCATCCGCTATCACGTCAACCCGTTCTCGCATATTTAATAAGTCACTATTGACTTATTAGTTGCGTGCATAGGTGACATACTAAACATAATAGTTTCCCTTGAAAAGCTTCATAGAAATCACCGACCTTACCTAACCTACTTAGTATGTTAAAATAAGCATCTTATAGCTTCGTAATTACAATTGTTACTTAACCTATTATAGGTATAGGTTAGGTAATAATTGTAATTACGAAGCAATAAGATGCTTATCTTAACATACTAAGTAGGTTAGGTAAGGTCGGTGTTTTCTATGAAGCTTTTCAAGGGAAACTATTATGTTAAGTATGTCACCTATGCACATATTTAATAAGTCAATATTGACTTATTAAATTTGCGAGAACGGGTTGACCACGTTGTGCTTCCCTCTGATGTGCTTAATTTCCAACCAGTATTCTTGTAGTAGTAATGCCCACCTCGTCAGCCTTTGGTTGAAGTTTCTCATCTTGTACAAGAAGGTCAGAGGGTTGTGAGCTGTAAAAACAAGAACAGGCCTCGCCCCTCCTTCCACGTACACGTCGAAGTGCATTAGGGCCATTACTAGAGCCAAAGCCCCCTTTCGACGGTACTATAGGTACGCAGGTACTTCACGAATTTCTTGGAGTAAAATGCGACAGGCCTATGTACCTTGCTCCTTTCCTGGGCCAACATGGCTCCTATCCCTACATCACTGGCATCTATGTACAGAATGAACCTGGTTGTAAAATCTGGAGATATCAACACTGGGGCCTCTGTCAACAGGTTCTTCGTCTTCTCGAAGGATTCCTGGCAGGCAACTCCCCACTTCCATCGTGTATTCTTAGAGAGTAACTCTGTCAGAGTATGCGCTATCGTGGAATAGTTCTTACAAAAACCACGATAGTATCCAATCATCCCAAGATACCTCAGCAATTCCTTCTGTGTCCTGGGTATTGGGTACTCTCTAATAGCTGATACCTTGTGGTCCACAGGGGTCACCTCTTCTTGACCGATGACGAAGCCCAGGTATTCTAGATGGGCCTTCCCAAACTCACTCTTGGCTAGGTTCACGGTCAGGTTAGCATCTTCCAGCCTCCTGAACAGCTCCCTGAGTCGCTCTAGGTGTGCCTCTCAATCGTCGGAGTACACTACTATATCGTCAATGTATACAGTGCAGCCTTCGGCTCCTCTCAGCAACTCGTTCATCATACGTTGAAAACAACTCCCGCTGTTCTTCATCCCGAAGGGCAACACTTTATACTGATACAGTCCATCTGGTGTTACAAAAGCTGATATCTATATAGCCTCGGGAGTTAACGAGATTTGGTAATACCCCTTGAGCAGGTCGACCTTGGACACATATCTGGCACTACCCACCTGATGGATGCAATCACTTACCCTGGGCATGGGGTGGGAATCTGCCACAGTGATAGAGTTCACTTTCCTGAAGTCCGTGCAAAAGTGGTATGTGCCGTCGCTTTTCTTAACCAGCAAACACGAGGAACTCCACTCGCTGTTGCTAGGCTCGGCAAGGTCATTCTTGAGAAGATATTCTACCTCCTTCCTCATCAATTCCCGCTTCTTAGGGCAGACCCTATAAGCACTCTGTTTAATGGGCCTGGCGTCCCTCACCTCTACCTCGTGCGTCACACTCTTGTGGCGTCGGGGCACGTCGGTAAAAAAGAGATGCATTCTCTCTTAACAGGTCCGTCAGATCCGCTCTCTGTCTTCCTTCCAGGTGTTGAAGCTTGTTTTCGATATTCTCCAAACTCTCCGCATTGGAGAGATGGGTGCCGTCCGCCCTGGACCATTTTCCTTCCTCTGCTGGAATCTCTTGATTCACCTGCACGCATAAGACCACTTTCTGCTGTAGTTCTCGTGGCATTGTTCCGTCCTGCACGGCGGCTCCTCCTTCTTCAGGAAAGAAAGGCTTCAGACGGTCAATATGACACACCCGTGTCTTGCGGGGTCTGTCCGGCTTGCTGACTTCATTGCTTTCTGGACCCAACCGTCGTAGCACCTTGTACGGTCCCTCAAATCGTGACTCGGTCACACGGCTCTTCCCTGGCCGCAACACCATAACTGGGACCCAACCTGGAACTCTCTTGGCGTAGCTTTCTTGTCATACCACTCTGACATCTTTTGTTGCGCCTCTTTCAAATGCTTTCCTGATAGTTCTTTCGCCAATGCGAGACGCTCCTTAAATTTCTGTACATATTCATTGACCGTTTTCACGGTCACTCCTGGCGCCCATTGCTCTTTCAGCATGGATAGAGGACTCCGTACCTCATGTCCATATACCAGTTGGAACGGTGAGAAACCCAGCGACTCCCCTACAGCGTTCCTTATAGCAAACAATGCAGGGTAAACTGCCTCATCCCACTCAGCTCCTTGTTCTGCACAGAATACTCTCAGAATGGTTTTCAGTGTGGAGTGAAACCTTTCGATCGCCCCTTGCAACTGCGGTCGGTAGGGCGACGACCGAATCTGAGTTACTCCCCAATTCGACATGGTCTGTCTAAACCACTTGGACTGGAATACGCTCCCACAGTCAGTCTGGATTTCCCTGGGCATTCCCACCCAAGTGAAAAAACGCTGCAACTGCCCGGCTACTTCTTTTGACGTCAAGCGTCGCATCGGGACTGCGTCTGGGAACCTTGTCGCCGCACACATGATGGTCATCAGGTAGGTATTTCCCTTTTTCGTCCGTGGCAACGGTCCTACCCCATCGACCAACAGACGCTCAAACGCTGGCTCAAATGCAGGAACAGGGACTAACGGGGCCTTTGGTATCGTTGGTACACTCTTTCCTGCCCTCTGGCAAGGTAAGCAAGTCTTACAGTGACGCCTCACATCGGCGTCCATACCCGGCCAGTAGAAATGGTCCCTGATCTTGTGTAGAGTCTTGGTCACTCCCAGGTGACCTGCAGAGTCCACAGAGTGCGACAGATCCAGCACTGCCGCTCTGCACCTGGCCGGCAACACTACCTGGTGTCTCATATCTAGTGATTCCTCTCTGGCCTCCATTGTCTCATCAGCATCCCATCCTGCAGATAAAAATGTGTGGCTCTCTCAGGACCAGCACGTCCTCCTTTGGCCTCCCGAATCAACTCTGGGAACTCCACCTGCTGTAACTCCCCCAGACGAGCGCGGTCCACCCCAAGAGAACTGGCAAGGGTCAACTGTAGCTCACCATCCAGGTTGCCTTCCCCCTCCACTTGTTCTCCGAGTTCCACGAAGAGGTGATCGACTACCAGGCTCTCAGACGTCTCTTCTTCAGCCCCATCAGATCCACTCACTTCATGCTCGTTGCACTGCCTTGGGATCACAGGGCTTACAGGGAACGCCACCTCGGCGATTCCTTTCCCGTTCCCACAGGCGTCTAATACTCCGCCTTTTTCTCTGTAGTGCTCCAAGCACTCCTCGCCCTTCACGAGGTTAGGGAGGACACATCCTCCACAGGCGTTATTCCCAAGGATGACTTGCGCCTTGATCTTGGGCATTAAGGCGCAGACCCCTACCACTAGGGTCTGACAGCCATAATCAGAATCCAACGTTACCTTGTGCAGGGGCGTCCTCACTGGGCCTCCCACAGTGGTCACAACAGCCATCCCCACACTGGTATTGTCATAACCCTCGGGGAACAGGGTTCTACTCACCAGGGTAAAATCATCCCCGGTGCCTCTCAATATATTCACAGGAATTGGGTCTGCCTCCCCCATCCTTACCGTCCCCTCACACACGAACGGATGAATTCTCGTCTCCAAACTTGGTACGGGCTCACCCCGTACGTTCTCGGCCACTTGGTCCTCCATCCGAACGAAAGCAACGTTCCCCCGCTGCTTAGGGCGTTTGCAATCCCGCGCGAAGTGTCCATATGCTCCACAGTTGTAGCAGCGGACCCTTCCTGGCGGTGACCTTCCACCACCGCTCGCCCTGGCAACGCCTCCAGAGGCCATCGCTCCGTGGGTCTTCCACGCGCCTTCCGTCGTCTCCCTCGTAGCGTCCCTCGGCACAACAAGAGATCCAGCACTCTCAGCTAGGGACTTCTTGACTAGTTACACAGAACTTTTCGGACCCCTACCGTCTCCACTCGAGAGGTGGGACTTGGGAGAACTCGTTCCTGTCCTCCATCAGTCTGTCTTCCTAAAACTACTCCCATAGCCAGAGTATACTGGCGGTCGGTGCGGTCCCTCTCTGCGTGGTCGCAAGGCTTCATCCAACATGTCAGTTCTGTCAGCAGCAGCCCTCAGGTCTTTTATGTCCGCCTCCTTGACTCTAATCCTGATCTCAGGAGAGAGCACGGACATAAATTTTTCCATGACAATTAGCCGTTTGATGTCCTCAGTTGACTTAGCTCCTTCAGCTTCCAACCACTTCAGAAATTTTCTTTCCATGTCCCTCGCCGTCTCTGCATAAGATTTACCTGGCGAACAGGTACATTCTCGGAACCTTTTCCTGTAACTCTCTGGAGTCAGCTTAAACGAGTGAAGCACTGCTCTCTTCACTGCATCATAATTGGTGCATTCCTTGAGGTCAAGCATGATGTAAGCCTCGCAAGCAAAAACCTGTGAGCCGAACCTGGACCAGCTCCACCCACTCTGCTCTTGGCCACTTCTTCAAGGTAGCTACTCTCTCGAAATGGTCAAAGAAGCCCTCAGCTTCATTAAGCACAAAGACCGGCAAATCACGCTCTCGCACCCGGCGGTCTTCCTGCTGTGGTGGTGCGGGTGGGGCTAGCCCTAGTTCAGCCCACTTCAGCTCAACCTCCCTGTTAGCTTCAATCTCTTGCTGCTTCAGCTTGGCTTCCAGCTCGCGCTCCTTCCGTCTCAGCTGTGCTTCATGCTCACGCTCTTCCCGTCTCAGCTGTGCCTCTCGTTCTTCACGCTTCAGCTGTGCTTCTCGTTCTTCACGCTTCAGCTGTGCTTCTCGTTCTTCACGTTTCAGCTGTACTTCTCGTTCTTCACGCTTCAGCTGTGGTTCTTCACGCTTCAGCTGTGCTTCTCGTTCTTCACGCTTCAGCTGTGCTTCTCGTTCTTCACGCTTCAGCTGTGGTTCTTCACGCTTCAGCTGTGCTTCTCGTTCTTCACGCTTCAGCTGTGGTTCTTCACGCTTCAGCTGTGCTTCTCGTTCTTCACGCTTCAGCTGTGCTTCTCGTTCTTCCCTACGCAGCTGTGCCTCCAGCTGCAGCTTCATCATCTCCAGCTTGATGCTGCAGCTGGATCCCCTACTGCTTCCACCAATGCTTAAATTCTCCCCTGCACTGGCAGGTGTCTGTGGCCGTTCCTCCCTCAAAGCCTCATCTCGGGCCCTGAGCTGTGCCACTATCTCAAGCCTCCTTTCTCCCACGTTGGAGGATCTCAACTGGACCCCAAAGTGGTCAGCTATTAACTGCAGCTGCGCCTTGGTGCAATCCTCCAGCACCTGTTCGTCCCTGGTGTCAATAAACCTTGCTACCTTCTCGTCCTCCATACTCGTGCTATGAATGAATACCTGTTACCTGTACCTAATACCTTTGGCCACTATCAAGCACCACAATCGTAACCGTAATCGTTGCCCTGGCGAGGTCGCCAATGTCGGGGAGTCTCTCTCTGTAGCTAGTCACCACCAAATATTAGTAGTGAAAAGCGTTACTTACTGTAGCCCCCACGGGTCTTCACTCAATCCTCACGGTGCCACTGTTCATCCGGAGAGTCTCTCAGTCTGTCTCCGGCCGGCCTCGTACCCTAAGACGAGTGAGAACACGATCACTTCACTTGATCATGTGCCCGCTCCGACAGAGGGCTCTACTGCTCAATAAAGGTCGCCAGCTGGTGTTTCCCATGTCCAGTAACACCTCAATGGAAATAGTAATAATGTAGTAGTAGTGGCCCCAAGAGAAAACTAATCAATTCGGTAACAGGTAAGTGTATGTTTAAATCATTCTCTCTCTCAGAGTCTCAATAGTAACAAAGTAATGGAGGGATAACACAAACACGAAGGAGGTTTTGTAGTTTACTTAAAAGATTAAAGAATCATAACTCTGGATCAACAACATGGCGAAGGAATAAATGAGCGGCATTCACTCCGTACTCTTCTCAATTCTGGAGCACTCCGGATTGGCAACACTCCCAGCTGTCACGCTTTCCCACGGTCCAAATGCAGTGTTATCGAACGTTTGGCAACTCACGAGATGCCACGCCCACTCACTCTCCTCACTGTACTCACACTGCTCACTATACTCTCGCTATACTCACACTATTTGGCGTGAGGTGCCTGTTATTCCTTCAAGATCACAGTATATCACTACACTGGCATAAACACAGTTAACCACTAGACATATGAATACACTAATTAATAACTCCAGTATATATAGATCACTCTATTAATATTCACAATAACTAGGTAACTCTGGGCACACAGCCTTACACTATTAAATTGTACATTTATATATATATATATATATATATATATATATATATATATATATATATATATATATATATATATATATATATATATATATATATATATATATATATATATATATATATATCCTCTGGCACAAACCTATAATGTAAATGACACGTAAATATAAATGTCCTTGTCACAGTAATCTCTTCATCAAGTCACAGGTGCAATCACACACCATATATATATCTCGTGAGAGCTCTATACCATCTCCCTTCACAAATGTGTCTCACTAGAAACATAGACATTGGTGAGCCCTGCTCAAGACATAGAAGATACTCTGGCTAATAGCTAACTAAAGGGAAATTGGAGGGAAAACTGAATTACCTACTTCCACCATCAATGATGTGGACTCGTCCTCTGTTGAGGGTTGAATTGAAGCTCCTGGTCCCGGCTCACGACTTTCTGTAGGGAATACCCCCACACACACTGATGCTCTTCCGAGGACTTCAACCAACGCCCAAAAACGCGTCTTCTTCGTGCTGCTTCCACTGCAGGCTCCGTGCTCCTCCACAACCTCTTGAAGGGTTGGAGTCGGTCTCCTGGCCATCGCCTCCTCCTCACAACTACGTCTGCAGTCCTTAATCACGGCTGCAGTCGTTCGTATTCCCAGCTAGTTTGTTCTTCTTCTTCCTCACGGTGAACTGGCCCAGCCGCTATGTCATCACTCAACTGGTGAAACTGTACAGTCGTCCATGACGTCATTGCCCAGGCTCCACTCTTGCTAAGCACCTGTCACTGGAGCACTTGTTGCTCGTTTCCCGTCAATTCCTTCTTCTGTCCGGTTCACGGAGTTCAGGAAGACCTCACAGGATGCTTGCAGACCACTGGTGATGCATATGTCCACCGGAGCGGGGCAAAAACTGTCAGACTGACAGGACCTCCTATCGCATGTCCGCCCTTGACGACATGTCGTATTTAACTTCTTGGCGGCACAGGGCGCGCCGCCTGGACCCCCCTTCACTCGTGACGTCATACTTGCCAGGGGCGTTTCCCATTGGCTACCTGTACTACGTCACCGTTCTTGACCAATCTGGTGCCACTGACGTCATAACGTCTTGGCGGGAAAACGTAGGGCCCGGCGCCATCTTTGCGTCTAAAAGGGCCTCAGCCACTGGCCAAAACCTCTCTTCTTTAGCTAATTTCTCGCCAACGCGAGAACACCTCATGCTCCCACATATGTCAAATTGTTCTCTGGAAGGCAGAGAACGTTCGGTTAAAGTAGATATATATATATATATATATATATATATATATATATATATATATATATATGTCGTACCTAATAGCCAGAACGCACTTCTCTGCCTACTATGCAAGGCCCGATTTGCCTAATAAGCCAAGTTTTCATGAATTAATTGTTTTTCGACTACCTAACCTACCTAACCAAACCTAACCTAACTTTTTCGGCTACCTAACCTAACCTAACCTATAGAGATAGGTTAGGTTAGGTTAGGTAGGGTTGGTTAGGTTCGGTCATATATCTACGTTAATTTTATCTCAAATAAAAACAAATTGACCTCATACATAATGAAATCGGAAGCTTTATCATTTCACAAGAAAAAAATTTGAGATAATATATTAATTCAGGAAAAGTTGGCTTATTAGGCAAATCGGGCCTTGTATAGTAGGCTGAGAAGTGCGTTCTGGCTACTAGGTACGACATATATATATATATATATATATATATATATATATATATATATATATATGTCGCGTCAGACTAGAAATAAAAATGAATTTTGGAGAATTGATTTTTTATTTACCTCCAACAGTGAAAAGAAATGTACGAAAGATTGAGAAAATTCGTGTTAGAATTATTAATCTTACTTTTTCGGTCATATTTAATAATATATGTCTACAGGAAAGACTGCTACCAAAATATACTAATATATATATATATATATATATGTCGTACCTAGTAGCCAGAACGTCGTACTCGGCCTACTATGCAAGGCCCAATTTGCCTAATAAGCCAAGTTTTCATGAATTAATATATTTTCTCTAATTTTTTTCTGATGAAATGATAAAGCTACCCATTTCTTTATATACGAGGTCAATTTTTTTTTATTGGAGTTAAAATTAACGTAGATATATGACAGAACCTAACCAACCCTACCTAACCTAACCTATCTTTATAGGTTAGGTTAGGTTAGGTAGCCGAAAAAGTTAGGTTAGGTTAGGTTAGGTAGGTTAGGTAGTCGAAAAACAATTAATTCATGAAAACTTGGCTTATTAGGCAAATCGGGCCTTGCATAGTAGGCTGAGAAGTGCGTTCTGGCTACCAGGTACGATATATATATATATATATATATATATATATATACATATATATATATATATATATATATATATATATATATATATATATATATATATATATATATATATATATATATATATATATGCAAACAAGCCTGAATGGTCCCCAGGACTATATACAACTGAAAACTCACACCCCAGAAGTGACTCGAACCCATACTGCCAGGAGCAACGCAACTGGTATGTACAGGGACGCCTTAATCCGCTTGACCATCACGACCGGACAAAAAGGAAGTGATAGCCTAAGCTATTTGAACCACTTCCCCACCGGCACTCGGATAGTAATCTTGGGCATAGCATTTTATCAAATTACCTCATTCTTTGGGGCAACACGTGACGAACACAAACGTTCCTCTCACGTGTTGCCCCAAAGAATGAGGTGATTTGATAAAATGCTATGCCCAAGATTACTATCCGAGTGCCGGCGGGGAAGTGGTTCAAATAGCTTAGGCTATCACTTCCTTTTTTGTCCGGTCGTGATGGTCAAGCGGATTAAGGCGTCCCTGTACATACCAGTTGCGTTGCTCCTGGCAGTATGGGTTCGAGTCACTTCTGGGGTGTGAGTTTTCAGTTATATATATATATATATATATATATGTCGTACCTGGTAGCCAGAACGATATATATATATATATATATATATATATATATATATATATATATATATATATATATATATATATATATATATATATATATATATATATATATATATATATATATATTAGTATATTTTGGTAGCAGTCTTTCCTGTAGACATATATTATTAAATATGACCGAAAAAGTAAGATTATTAATTCTAACACGAATTTTCTCAATCTTTCGTACATTTCTTTTCACTGTTGGAGGTAAATCAAATATCAATTCTCCAAAATTAATTTTTTTTTCTAGTCTGACGCGACACGAGCACGTTTCGTAAAACTTATTACATTTTCAAAGACTTTAGTTCACAAATACACAACTGAATAGAACTTACGCATCTCCGATTTTATATCTACATTTGAGTGAGGTGGAAGGGGTGATGTGGCATTAACACAAGACAGAACAAGATGTGGCATTAATAGGGTATTAATTTCATCAACACAAGACAGAACAAGAAGTGGTATTAATAGGGTATTAATTTCATCAACACAAGACAGAACACGAAACAATGGATATTGAATAGAAGTGTTTGTAGAAAGCCTATTGGTCCATATTTCTTGATGCTTCTATATTGGAGCGGAGTCTTGAGGTGGGTAGAATATAGTTGTGCAATAATTTGCTGTTGATTGCTGGTGTTGACTTCTTGATGTGTAGTGCCTCGCAAAGTCAAGCCGCCTGCTATCGCTGTATCTATCGATGATTTCTGTGTTGTTTACTAGGATTTCTCTGGCGATGGTTTGGTTGTGGGAAGAGATTATATGTTCCTTAATGGAGCCCTGTTGCTTATGCATCGTTAAACGCCTAGAAAGAGATGTTGTTGTCTTGCCTATATACTGGGTTTTTTGGAGCTTACAGTCCCCAAGAGGGCATTTGAAGGTATGTTCACGACATTTTTACACAGGTACCTGATGTCAGACATCTGCAGGAGCTGAAGGAAGCATTTGAGCAGAGTTCCGTGCTGCGTTTCACTTACGAGATGGAAAAGAAGCTGCCCTTTCTAGATGTAACAGTCATGGAAAAGGGCGGAGGTTTCCACACTGCAGTCTACACTAAGGAAACAAACATAGGAATGTGCCTAAATGCCAACAGCGACTGCCCAGACAGGTACAAGAGGAGTGTTGTTAACGCATATGTCGACCGTGCTCTCAGCCACAGCTCAGAATGGAAGCAAGTCGACGAAGAACTCTGTAGGGTAAGGCAGGTCCTAGTCAATAACGGCTTCTCCAATGTTTTCGTCGAAGACATCATAAGAAGAAAAGTGAAAAGCCATGCAACCTCTGAAGAGACAACTAACACAACACCTATACCCCCTATTAGACTATTTTACAGAAACTTCTTTTCCACAGCTCAAAAAACGGAGGAAAGGGTCCTGAAAGATATTGTTAATAGAAACGTTATCCCTACAGACAAAAATCAGAGGATACAACTGACGATGTACTATAAAACCAGAAAAACGGCCAGCCTACTCATGAGAAACTCTCCAGACACAAAACAGAACGCTTTAAAAGAGACTAACGTCGTCTATGCCTTCAAATGCCCTCTTGGGGACTGTAAGCTCCAAAAAACCCAGTATATAGGCAAGACAACAACATCTCTTTCTAGGCGTTTAACGATGCATAAGCAACAGGGCTCCATTAAGGAACATATAATCTCTTCCCACAACCAAACCATCGCCAGAGAAATCCTAGTAAACAACACAGATATCATCGATAGATACAGCGATAGCAGGCGGCTTGACGTTTGCGAGGCACTACACATCAAGAAGTCAACACCAGCAATCAACAGCCAATTATTGCACAACTATATTCTACCCACCTCAAGACTCCGCTCCAATATAGAAGCATCAAGAAATATGGACCAATAGGCTTTCTACAAACACTTCTATTCAATATCCATTGTTTCTTGTTCTGTCTTGTGTTGATGAAATTAATACCCTATTAATACCACTTCTTGTTCTGTCTTGTGTTGATGAAATTAATACCCTATTAATGCCACATCTTGTTCTGTCTTGTGTTAATGCCACATCACCCCTTCCACCTCACTCAAATGTAGATATAAAATCGGAAATGCGTAAGTTCTATTCAGTTGTGTATTTGTGAACTAAAGTCTTTGAAAATGTAATAAGTTTTACGAAACGCGCTCGTGTCGCGTCAGACTGGAAATAGGGGTGAATTTTGGAGAATTGATTTTTGATTTACCTCCAACAGTGAAACGAAATGTACGAAAGATTGAGAGGGTTCGTGTTAGAATTATTAATCTTACTTTTTCGGTCATATTTAATAATATATGTCTACAGGAAAGACTGCTACCAAAATATACTAATATATATATATATATATATATATATATATATATATATATATATATGTCGTACCTAGTAGCCAGAACGCACTTCTCGGCCTACTATGCAAGGCCCGATTTGCCTAATAAGCCAAGTTTTCCTGAATTATTATATTTTCTCAATTTTTTTTCTTATGAGATGATAAAGCTACCCATTTCATTATGTATGAGGTCAATATTTTTTTATTGGAGTTAAAATTAACGTAGATATATGACCAAACCTAACCAACCATACCTAACCTAACCTAACCTATCTTTTTAGGTTAGGTTAGGTTAGGTTAGGTAGCCGAAAAAGTTAGGTTAGGTTTGGTTAGGTAGGTTAGGGAGTCGAAAAACAATTAATTCATGAAAACTTGGCTTATTAGGCAATTCGGGCCTTATATTCTGTATTTATTATTTTCTGGTTTAGGGCTTCTATCCCTCTAACTATTTTCTTAGCATCAGGGCTTAATTGGAATAGGAGTTCTCCAAAACTCATTTTCGTACTTTTAAGGTGAAGAAAAGAAGTGATTTACTATAGAGTGTATTACACTTATTTGTATAATTTGCACGACGTTTCGAACCTCCATGGTTCATTCTCAAGTGAACAAATCTTACAATACTAGTTGATTTTATACCCGCATTAGGTCAGGTGATAATACAATGAAGGTGAAAAACATGGGGGGATACATAAGGGATAAACATAGGGGCTGCAGAAGGCTTATTGGCCCATACGCGGCATCTCCTATCTAAACACAATATATATATATATATATATATATATATATATATATATATATATATATATATATATATATAAATATATATATATATATATATATATATATATATATATATTGTACATAGTAGCCAGAACGTCGTACTTGGCCTACTATGCAAGGCCCGATTTGCCTAATAAGCCAAGTTTTCCAGAATTTATATATTTTTCCATTTTTTTCTAATGAAATGATAAATCTGTCCATCTCATTATGTATAAGTTAATTTGCTTAAATTTTAGTTAAAACTGACGTAGATATATAACCGAACCTAACCAACCCTACCTAACCTAACCTAACCCATCTTAACCTAACCTAAACTAACAAAAGTAGTCACTGTGGAGTAGTGGTAAGACACTCGCCTGGCGTTCCGCGAGCGCTTTGTCATGGGTTCGTATCCTGGTCGTGGAGGATTTAATGGGCGCAAATCCTTAACTGTGGCCTCTGTTTAACTCGACAATAAAATGTGTACTTGGTTGTAACAACGATTTTTCGCGGCGGGAATCGTATTCCAGGGACCTGGCCGAAATGCTACGCGTTCTAGTGGCTGTACAAGTATGTAAGAACTCTTGTATTTATCTAAAAAAAAATAAGTCAATAAATTATGGTCTTAATATAAAATAATAATATTCATTCAAATAAACTATTTGGAAAAAATTATTGAAAAAAAACACTCTGCCTATTAGGCAAATCAGACCTTGTATCGTAGGCCGAGGAGTGCATTCTGGCTACTAGGTACCACACACACACACACACACACACACACACACACACACACACACACACACACACACACACACACACACACACACACACATATATATATATATATATATATATATATATATATATATATATATATATATATATATATATATATATATATATATATATATATATCCTGTTGTCTCTTGTTGCTTAGGTACTCCTGTATCCAACGGAGTACCTTCCCTTTCACTCCAGCCTGCATATCCAGCTTTTTTTTTCACTGACCTCTTGTGTGGCACTGTATCAAAGGCTTTCTGACAATCCAAAAATATGCAGTCTGCCCACCCTTCTCTTTCTTGCCTTATTTTTGTTGCCTGGTCGTAGAATTCAAGTAACCCTGTAAGGCAGGACCTGCCATCCCTGAATCCATGTTGATGCTGTGTTACAAAGTTCTTTCGCTCCAGGTGCTCCACTAGCTTTCTTCACACAATCTTCTCCATCAGCTTGCATGGTATGCAGGTTAGGGACACTGGCCTGTAATTCAGTGCCTCCTGTCTATCCCCTTTCTTGTATATCGGGACTACGTTAGCTGCTTTCCAAATTTCTGGCAGTTCCCCTGTTGCCAGAGATTTGTTATACACTATGGAGCGTGATAGACACAGTTCTTCTGCTCCTTCCTTTAGTATCCAAGGGGAGATTCCATCTGGCCCTGTAGCCTTTGTCACATCCAACTCTAGTAAACACTTCCTTACTTACCCGCTGGTAATCTCAAACTCTTCCAGTGGTTCCTGGTTAGCTATTCCCTCTCTTATCTCTGGGATTTCTAAGGTGAAGACCTCTTGGATTTTCTTATTCAGTTCCTCACACACTTCCTTGTCGTTTGTAGTGAATCCTTCTGCCCTATCCTTAATTTCATAACCTGTTCCTTTACTGTTGTTTTTTCTCCTTATGTGGCTATGCAGCAATTTAGGCTGAGTCTTTGCCTTTCTTGCGATGTCATTTTCGTATTGTCTTTCTGCCTCTCTTCTCATCCTGACATATTCATTCCTGGCATTCTGGTATCTTTCTCTGCTCTCCAGTGTCCTGTTTTTTCTATAATTTCTCCATGCCCTGTTACTTTGCTGCTTATCTAGCCTATATATCTGATTAAACCATGGGTTTCTCATTTTCATTTCACTGTTATCCTTTTGGGCTGGGACAAACTTGTCTGCTGCGTCCTTGCACTTTTGCGTCATGTAGTCCATCATATCTTGGGCCGTCTTTTCCCTGTGTGTGTGTGTGTGCGTGTGTGTGCGTGCGTGTGTGTGTGTGTGTGTGTGTGTGTGTGTGTGTGCGTGCGTGTGTGTGTGTGTGTGTGTGTGTGTGTGTGTGTGTGTGTGTGTGTGTGTGTGTGTGTGTGTGTGTGTGTGTGTGTAAATCACGAAAGTTAACACGAGATGAAAAATTTAACAGTGTCAGACCACGGAGGAAGAATTGAAACAGGAATTTCCTTAAGTACTTTCATATTTAATACCTTTCTTACCCTTTTATAAATGTATTATCGCCTTCATCAGAGCAAAGTAGAATGGAGGTAGAAATATTGTTGATCAGACCGTCTTACTCGCCATGGTAGATTACCTGACCATCAAGAAAAGGTGAAGGAAAGGAAATGTAAAAAAGAAGGTAATTGCAGAAGGCCCATTGGCCCGTTCGAGGCAGCTGGAAGATGTATAAAAGTGCTATACAGGGTTAAATGGATGCTATATTGTATAGACGTGCTATATTGAGGCTTATATGGGGATCCAACTTGTACATACCAGGGCTCACATAAAGGGTGTTGTTACAGTGTTTGATTAGAGCAGACTCGATCACATTTCGTTCAACAAAACCCTTACTTTTGACAATTCATTTTGCCCCTTTGTAGTCGATAGAATGATTGCACAAACTGGAATACAAATACAATGCACTGGAGTGCTGAGCTGTATGAATAGCATATGAATGTTGCTTTAAACACGAGGAAAGAGATTTGCCAGTCTAAGCTGACTCAAGTAGCAGGCCCAGACAGTTGCAGTGAGAGGGTATTTTAGCCGGAGCTCCTGAGTGTAGTTATATTATCATAGCAATATGGAAGTTGTAGTGAAGGACCTGGTGACTCTAGTGGGAGCCCTGAGGACAGAGTTGGACTCTCTATGGGAGGAGATACGACAGCTGAAAACACATCGAGAAGAAACGAAGGAGGAAACCAGTAGTAAAAAGACCTCGTCTTGGAAAGTTGTAAAGGACAGGGGCCTTAAGAAGGCTTTGATAAAGCCGCCTACAGACGCCCTAAGAACTTTTAATTCATTTGCCGTATTGGAGAACGAGTGAAATTCTATACTTTAAAAATCCGTCTTTGTTTTCTTTGAAAATGTCTAAGTGAACAAGTTCTTCCCCGCTCCCTATCCTCCAACAGTGTACTTAAATTAGCTGACCGACCGTTTGATGAGATTTCCCGCTTAATGCTTGAGAAAAATATTGATTTACTTAAATTAGAAGTACGTGAATGTTTTAAGGTATTGAACAGCCGTAGGTATTCATTTCTTCAAGCTGTACCTTTGGAATGGACCCACCCGATGATGGATGACTGTTACTCCGCTATGATATCTGCTTGCAGGGATGTTAGTACAAAGCTTGATTCAAAACTGAATAAACTTATTCATCAAAGTGATTGGAACAAACACACCAACAATGACTTCGTTATTAATCTCTCTAGAAAACAAATAGATAATGATATGATGACTGCTCTTGGTTACGGTCTGAGTTTTTCCATATCGAATATGGATGTGAATTATGTAGATATTGCCAAACGTTTTAGCAATTTGGAGAAATATAGTGAGATTTCCGCTGATGACATCAATATTTGCAAGGGTATGGTGTACGGGTCTTTACTTCAGGGTACTGTTCCTAATTGTCCAGACAGGTTTATTCGGGCGCTCAGAACCCTCAAAAAAGATAACTCTCTACATATCACTAAGGGTGATAAGTCCAATGCTGTTATGATCATGGACAAGGATGACTATATCCAAAAAATGAACCCGTTATTGGATGACAGAGACACTTTCTTACCAGTTAATAGTGACCCTATTGAAAAAGTTCTTACTCACTTTAACAAAACTCTTAAAACCTTGCTCAAGAACGATAAAGAGTTGATTTCTAAGTTTTTAAGTCGTTCCCCTTCTCTACCATATCTATATGGTCATATTAAAACTCACAAACCCAATAATCCTGCAAGACCTATTATCAGTTCTGTAGGATCTGTGGCATATAGACTGTCCAAATCTTGTCCCAGGTAGTAGGCTCCATTTCCAACTCACACATAACAAACAACTTGGACTTGGTTAACAAGTTTTCGGGTTTGAAATTAAATTATGATTTTCAACTTGTGAGTTTTTATGTGACGCCTGTGTTCACTAGAGTGCCTGTTGATGACCTGTTGGCATTCTTACAGGATCTACTCCCTAAGTATAATATAACTTTACCTACTAACACCGTTGATGAACTAAAAAAATTGTGCATTAAAGATAATTTTTTCAGCTTTAATGATTCCTTTTATAAGCAAACATTTGGCATGGCGAAGGGTAACCCCCTCTCCCCTGTTTTGAGCAATTTGTACATGGAGTGTTTTGAAACAAATATCCTAGCCAGGATTTTACCCTCGAATTTTATTTGGTATAGGTACGTTGATGATATTTTATGCCTGTGGCCGATCAACCACGACCAAACTGATTTTCTCCTTCAACTTAAATAACTGGTTCCGTCAATAAAATTCACAATTGACAATGAAATGAATGGTGTTCTGCCTTTTTAAGACATCATTATTCATAGAATCGGTAGGAGTTTCAAATTCAGTGTGTATAAGAAACCTACCAATGTGTGCTCGTATGTTCATTTTTACTCAAATAATCCTATTCAGGTTAAGCAGGCAGTTTTTTCTGGTATGTATCACAGAGCCCTGAGATTTTGCAAGTCGGAATTTTTTGATGAAGAAATAACGAATATATTTGAAACTGGGAAAAAGTTAAATACCCAAAATCGGCATTGGATATTGCGTTTGGTCAATAAAAACGGACGTTCTACAAACAAGCTCCCAAGTCTAAACCAGAACTGAAAAAATCGTTGGTATTACCATATTCTGATAGTCTATTACATCTTGCCCCAGCCGTGAAAAACGTTTATATTAACCCAGTGTTCAAAAATGATAATACACTTATGTCCATGTTAATTAATAACTCGCCATCGTCTGCAGCAGGTTGTGTGTACTCCATCCCTTATAATGAGTGTGCATGTGTTT
>NC_091175.1:35634865-35647365 GCF_040958095.1 Procambarus clarkii
AGCTAAGGTTAGGTTAGGTAGCCAAAAAAAGCTAGGTTAGGTTAGGTTACGTAGGTTAGGTAGACGAAAAAACATTAATTCATGAAAACTTGGCTTATTAGGCAAATTGGGCCTTGAATAGTAGGCTGAGAAGTGCGTTCTGGCTATTAGGTACGACATATATATATATATATATATATATATATATATATATATATATATATATATATATATATATATATATTATATATATATGTCGTACCTAGTAGCCAGAACGCACTTCTCAGCCTACTATGCAAGGCCCGATTTGCCTAATAAGCCAAGTTTTCATGAATTAATTGTTTTTCGACTACCTAACCTACCTAACCTAACCTAACCTAACTTTTTCGGCTACCTAACCTAACCTAACCTATAAAGATAGGTTAGGTTAGGTTAGGTAGGGTTGGTTAGGTTCGGTCATATATCTACGTTAATTTTAACTCCAATAAAAAAAAATTTACCTCATACATAATGAAATAGGTTACTTCATCATTTCATAAGAAAAAATTCAGAGAAAATATATTAATTCAGGAAAACTTGGCTTATTAGGCAATTCGGGCCTTGCTTAGTAAGCTGAGAAGTGCGTTCTGGCTACTAGGTACGACATATATATATATATATATATATATATATATATATATATATATATATATATATATATATATATATATGTATATATATATATATATATATATATATATATATATATATATATATATATATATATATATATATATATATATATATATATGTCGTACCTAGTAGCCAGAACTCACTTCTCAGCCTACTATTCAAGGCCCGATTTGCCTAATAAGCCAAGTTTTCCTGAATTAATAAATTTACTATAATTTTTTTCTTATGAAATGATAAAGCTACCCTTTTCACTATGTATGAGGTCAATTTTTTTTTATTGGAGTTAAAATTAACGTAGATATATGACCGAACCTAACCAACCCTACCTAACCTAACCTAACCTATATATATAGGTAAGGTTAGGTTAGGTAGCCAAAAAAAGCTAGGTTAGGTTAGGTTAGGTAGGTTAGGTAGACGAAAAAACATTAATTCATGAAAACTTGGCTTATTAGGCAAATCGGGCCTTGCATAGTAGGCTGAGAAGTGAGTTCTGGCTACTAGGTACGACATATATATATATATATATATATATATATATATATATATATATATATATATATATATATACATATATATATATATATATATATGTCGTACCTAATAGCCAGAACGCACTTCTCAGCCTACTATTCAAGGCCCGATTTGCCTAATAAGCCAAGTTTTCATGAATTAATGTTTTTTCGTCTACCTAACCTACCTAACCTAACCTAACCTAGCTTTTTTTGGCTACCTAACCTAACCTTACCTATAAATATAGGTTAGGTTAGGTTAGGTAGGGTTGGTTAGGTTCGGTCATATATCTACGTTAATTTTAACTCCAATAAAAAAAAATTTACCTCATACATAGAGAAAAGGGTTGCTTTATCATTTCATAAGAAAAAAATTATAGTAAATATATTAATTCAGGAAAACTTGGCTTATTAGGCAAATCGGGCCTTGAATAGTAGGCTGAGAAGTGAGTTCTGGCTACTAGGTACGACATATATATATATATATATATATATATATATATATATATATATGTCGTACCTAGTAGCCAGAACTCACTTCTCAGCCTACTATTCAAGGCCCGATTTGCCTAATAAGCCAAGTTTTCCTGAATTAATATATTTACTATAATTTTTTTCTTATGAAATGATAAAGCAACCCTTTTCTCTATGTATGAGGTCAATTTTTTTTTATTGGAGTTAAAATTAACGTAGATATATGACCGAACCTAACCAACCCTACCTAACCTAACCTAACCTATATTTATAGGTAAGGTTAGGTTAGGTAGCCAAAAAAAGCTAGGTTAGGTTAGGTTAGGTAGGTTAGGTAGACGAAAAAACATTAATTCATGAAAACTTGGCTTATTAGGCAAATCGGGCCTTGAATAGTAGGCTGAGAAGTGCGTTCTGGCTATTAGGTACGACATATATATATATATATATATATATATATATATGTCGTACCTAGTAGCCAGAACGCACTTCTCTGCCTACTATGGAAGGCCCGATTTGCCTAATAAGCCAAGTTTTCATGAATTAATATATTTTCTCTAATTTTTGTCTTATGAAATGATAAAGCTACCCATTTCATTATGTTTAAGGTCAATTTTTTTTTTATTGGAGTTAAAATTAATGTAGATATATGACCGAACCTAACCAACCCTACCTAACCTAACCTAACCTATCTTTATGGGTTAGGTTAGGTTAGGTAACCGAAAAAGTTAGGTTAGGTTAGGTTAGGTAGGTTAGGTAGTCGAAAAATAATTAATTCATGAAAACTTGCCTTATTAGGCAAATCGGGCCTTGCATAGTAGGCTGAGAAGTACGTTCTGGCTACTAGGTACGACATATATATATATATATATATATATATATATATATATATATATATATATATATATATATATATATATATATATATATATATATATATATATATATATGTTGTACCTAGTAGCCAGAACGTCGTACTCGGCCTGCTATGCATGGCCCGATTTGCCTAATAAGCCACGTTTTCCTGAATTAATATATTTTCTCTAATGTTTTTCTTATGAAATGATAAAGCTACCCATTTCATTATGTATGAGGTCAATTTTTTTTTATTGAAGTTAAAATTAACGTAGATATATGACCGAACTTAACCAACCCTACCTAACCTAACCTAACCTATCTCTATAGGTTAGGTTAGGTTAGGTAGCCGAAAAAGTTAGGTTAGGTTACGTTAGGTAGGTTAGGTAGTCGAAAAACAATTAATTCACAAAAACTTGGCTTATTAGGCAAATCGGGCCTTGCATAGTATGCTGACAAGTGCGTTCTGGCTACTAGGTACGACATATATATATATATATATATATATATATATATATATATATATATATATATATATATATATATATATATATATATATATATATATATATATATATATATGTCGTACCTAGTAGCCAGAACGCACTTCTCAGCCTACTATGCAAGGCCCGATTTGCCTAATAAGCCTAGTTTTCATGAATTAATTGATTTTCGACTACCTAACCTAACCTAACCTAACTTTTTTGGCTACCTAACCTAACCTAACCTATAAAGATAGGTTAGGTTAGGTTAGGTAGGGTTGGTTAGGTTCGGTCATATATCTACGTTAATTTTAACTCCAATAAAAAAAAATTTACCTCATACATAATGAAATAGGTTACTTCATCATTTCATAAGAAAAAATTCAGAGAAAATATATTAATTCAGGAAAACTTGGCTTATTAGGCAATTCGGGCCTTGCTTAGTAAGCTGAGAAGTGCGTTCTGGCTACTAGGTACGACATATATATATATATATATATATATATATATATATATATATATATATATATATATATATATATATATGTATATATATATATATATATATATATATATATATATATATATATATATATATATATATATATATATATATATATATATATATATATATATATATGTCGTACCTAGTAGCCAGAACTCACTTCTCAGCCTACTATTCAAGGCCCGATTTGCCTAATAAGCCAAGTTTTCCTGAATTAATAAATTTACTATAATTTTTTTCTTATGAAATGATAAAGCTACCCTTTTCACTATGTATGAGGTCAATTTTTTTTTATTGGAGTTAAAATTAACGTAGATATATGACCGAACCTAACCAACCCTACCTAACCTAACCTAACCTATATATATAGGTAAGGTTAGGTTAGGTAGCCAAAAAAAGCTAGGTTAGGTTAGGTTAGGTAGGTTAGGTAGACGAAAAAACATTAATTCATGAAAACTTGGCTTATTAGGCAAATCGGGCCTTGCATAGTAGGCTGAGAAGTGAGTTCTGGCTACTAGGTACGACATATATATATATATATATATATATATATATATATATATATATATATATATATATATATATATACATATATATATATATATATATATATATATATATATATATATATATATATATATATATATATATATATATATATATATATATATATATATATATATATATATATATGTCGTACCTAGTAGCCAGAACGTCGTACTCGGCCTGCTATGCATGGCCCGATTTGCCTAATAAGCCACGTTTTCCTGAATTAATATATTTTCTCTAATGTTTTTCTTATGAAATGATAAAGCTACCCATTTCATTATGTATGAGGTCAATTTTTTTTTATTGAAGTTAAAATTAACGTAGATATATGACCGAACTTAACCAACCCTACCTAACCTAACCTAACCTATCTCTATAGGTTAGGTTAGGTTAGGTAGCCGAAAAAGTTAGGTTAGGTTACGTTAGGTAGGTTAGGTAGTCGAAAAACAATTAATTCACAAAAACTTGGCTTATTAGTCAAATCGGGCCTTGCATAGTATGCTGACAAGTGCGTTCTGGCTACTAGGTACGACATATATATATATATATATATATATATATATATATATATATATATATATATATATATATATATATATATATATATATATATATATATATATATATATATATATATATATATATATATATATATATATATATATGTCGTACCTAGTAGCCAGAACGCACTTCTCAGCCTACTATGCAAGGCCCGATTTGCCTAATAAGCCTAGTTTTCATGAATTAATTGATTTTCGACTACCTAACCTACCTAACCTAACCTAACCTAACTTTTTCGGCTACCTAACCTAACCTAACCTATAAAGATAGGTTAGGTTAGGTTAGGTAGGGTTGGTTAGGTTCGGTCATATATCTACGTTAATTTTAACTCCAATAAAAATAAATTGACCTTATACATAATGAAATGGGTAGCTTTATCATTTCATAAGAAAAAAATTTGAGAAAATATATTAATTCTTGAAAACTTGGCTTATTATGCAAATCAAGCCTTGCATAGTAGGCTGAGAAGTGCGTTCTTGCTACTAGGTACGACATATATATATGTAGTACCTAGTAGCCAGAACGCACTTCTCAGCCTACTATGCAAGGCCCGATTTGCCTAATAAGCCAAGTTTTCCTGAATTAATATATTTTCTCTAATTTTTTCCTTATGAAATGATAAAGCTACCCATTTCATTATGTATGAGGTCAATTTTTTTCTATTGGAGTTAAAATTATAGTAGATATACGACCGAACCTAACCAACCCTACCTAACCTAACCTAATGTATCTTTATAGGTTAGGTTCAGTTAGGTAGCCGAAAAAGTTAGGTTAGGTTAGGTTAGGTATGTTAGGTAGTCGAAAAACAATTAATTCATGAAAACTTGGCTTATTAGGCAAATCGGGCCTTGCATAGTAGGCTGAGAAGTGCGTTCTGGCTACTAGGTACGACATATATATATATATATATATATATATATATATATATATATATATATATATATATATATATATATATATATATATATATATATATATATATATATATATATACTAGTATATTTTGGTAGCAGTCTTTCCTGTAGACATATACTATTAAATGTGACCGAAAAAAATAAGATTAATAATTCTAACACGAATTTTCTCAATACTTCTTATATTTCTTTTCACTGTTGATGGTAATTGAGAAAACAATTCTCCAAAATTCATTTTTATTTCTAGTCTGACGCGACACTTGAACGCGTTTCGTAATAACTTATTATATTTTCAAAGACTTTTAGTTTACACACACACAAATATAACCTGCAAACACTAAACAGAGTTCTTACTATGCTATGATATAAACAGCTTTCATTTTATTTTATACCCGCATTTTGGGTGAGGTGATATGTTACAACAGTTTTGGATGAGGAGAACAAAACTTTCAACACCGGACAGAACACAAAACAATGGGTATTAATTGGGTAAATTGAAGGTAAGAATGAAAGTAACTGGTTCACCTCACTTTTGGTTCACCTCATCCAAAACTGTTGTAACATATCACCTCACCCAAAATGCGGGTATAAAATAGAATGAAAGCTGTTTAAATCATAGCATAATAAGAACTCTGTTTAGTGTTTGCAGGTTATAGTTTCACAGATAAAGGAGCAAATCAAGAAGAAAATATTCTCAACTATCAAAAGTCGCCACAGAGCCATAGTAGCGGAAGGAAGATCCACTGCGATATGGTACGAACAAGTCACTGGTTACTCCTCTTTCAAGCCTGGCAAAAAGATATCCAGAGACATTGCAGTAGCCATACACAGACTCAGACTTGGGTACAAGTGCTGCTGGGAGGTAATGAACCCAATAGTTAAAGACTGTCACATCTGTGAAACTGAGGCAGAGGCACCGCTATTGCCCTACTTACTGGAATGTGAAGCTACTGAACCCCTGCGCATCAAACTCAACATTAATCCAACGACAGCAGCTGCATTCGATGCACATTCCACCGCAACTACAATGATTAGAAAAGCTGTTGAGGAATGGGACTCATTAGTGAGCATTCTAAATCTACATCCGCCACCAAGATAATGTTAATAAAACGAGATTAAAACCAGTGCAATAAAACAGAAGCGACAAATAAGCAGGGAAAAAGGAGAAGTCCTCTCCTCCATTTTAAACTTAGACCTAAATATCACAGGAAAAAGGTTATTATGTATAACCAAACTCAATTACGGGCTCACCATAGCCCGTGCTACATGGACACTCCGTCCTGAATAGCTAAATCTTTAACAACAACAACAACAGGTTATAGTTGTGAGTGTGTAAACTAAAAGATTTTGAAAATGTAATAAGTTATTATGAAATGCGTTCAAGTATCGTGTCAGACTAGAAATAAAAATGAATCTTGGAGAATTGATTTTTCAATTACAATCAAATATAATTGATGGAGTGGCCTACACAGCGGAGCTGATCGGAACCTGCCAGCTAGAGGCTGGATTGTGGTTGAAGGCCTCCACGCCGGAGCACCCAGTGGAACTGTGATTTTGCTGGCCTGTGGCCAGGGTAGATTCGCCAAGAGAATCATAGAGGATTCATCGTGGGCCGGAGAAGAGAACCAGGGCTACCCAAAGTGTGCACCGTGGAGCATCCTGTGTCATCGGAGGAAGACAAGCTTGTACATAATCGTGTAGTAATAACCCCTGTGTGCAACTGTTATATATTTATTTATGGTGGTGGTGATTATGTATATAAATCAGAACATTTTTTTTTTTTTGAGATATATACAAGAGTTGTTACATTCTTGTACAGCCACTAGTACGCGTAGCGTTTCGGGCAAGTCCTTAATCCTATAGTCCCTGGAATACGATCCCCTGCCGCGAAGAATTGTTTTTTCATCCAAGTACACATTTTACTGTTGCGTTAAACAGAGGCTACAGTTAAGGAATTGCGCCCAGTAAATCCTCCCCGGCCAGGATATGAACCCATGACATAGCGCTCGCGGAACGCCAGGCGAGTGTCTTACCACTACACCACGGAGACTGCAAATGAATTTGCAGATGAATTTGCAAATTGCAAATGAATCTGAATTTGTTTCCCTCCCCCTTTAATTTACCTTGCGTTATGGAACACACCCCCTTGAAAGCCTCTACTAACCTGGGGCCGGATACCCAAACTCTAATAACACCAAAGAAGAACCCGGTTGCGTCCAAATAGGGCCGTAACATAATTGGCATCCCTAGCGGGATCCGACCCCTTGTCAAGTATGTTTGACAGGGGGTAGTGATGTAGCGCAATTCCCTTTAAATAATTCCCCCCGTTTATAATTATTTGGACGCTGTACATCCTGTGCGGTGCTCGCTGTGATTAAGTGCAATATTGGCGTAGTATAGTGCTTGGTGTGTTAAGTACTAAAGTGAAGCGGTGTGTTAAGTGCTCGTGCACCACTTAAGTGACAATGGCAGAAAAAGTGACCATCGACGATCTGGACGACATTCAGGCCTTTCTGAACAAGGAGGACTGTCTAGCCAGATTGAAATATCTGGGGAGACAAGAACTGGTGTTAGTGAGTGCCTTTCTGGAGATCAAAATACGTGCAAGTGATTCCCGTGTTGAGATCTTGTCAAAGGTTCACAAACACTTGAAGGCCAGGGAGAAACAGGAAGGCGAGGCACATAGTATAAAGGAAAGTGAGGAGATAGCTTCCACTGAAAAGGAAGATAAGGGCAGTGATGTCGAAAGTGATGAGAGTGAACTGAATATAAGTTTACTTACTGTGAAAATGCGTGAACTAGAGATCCACCGTAAAATAGAATGGAAAAAGCTAGAAATCGCTAGAGAGAGAGAAGATAAGAAATTGGAAATGGAAAGAGACAAGGAATGGAAAGAGGGAGACAAGAAAAAGAGATAGAAATAAAGCGTTTAGAATTAGAAGAAAAGGAAAAAGAAAGACAAGAGAGGAAAGAAGAGCGAGAAAGAGAAGAGAAACGAGAAAGAGAAGAGCGAGAAAGAGAAACGAGAAAGATAAGAGCGAGAGAGAGAAGAGAAGGAAAAGGAGAAACAACATGAGCTAGAAGTATTGCGATATGGTGGTCGGAGGCAAACAATGGAAACAAGCAGTTTCGATCCGGTAAGGAACATCAAAATGGTCCCGAAGTTTAACGAGAAGGAAGTGTCAAAGTTCTTCGCAGCCTTCGGGAAGGTTGCGGCCTCTTTGGAATGGCCAAAGGAGAATTGGGCCATCATGATACAGTCCGTCTTGATTGGGAAGGCCCAAATGGCCTATTCCACGTTGTCCCCTGATGACTCCTGCGATTACGACAAGGTGAAGAAGGTAGTGCTCATGGCTTACCAGTTGGTGCCTGAGGCTTACAGGCAGAAGTTCAGGAACCTGAAAAAGACCTCGGAGCACACGTTCACCGAATTCGCGACCATCAAGGAACGACTTTTCCAGGAGTGGTGTGCTTCTCGGAAGTTGGAGACCAAAGAAGACCTCGAGCAGCTCATACTGTTGGAGGACATCAAAGACTGCCTGGCAGGGGATCTAAAGACGTACCTAGAAGAACAACAAGTAGAGACCTTAAGTGCAGCAGCCACGATGGCTTAAGAATACAGCTTAACGCATAGGTCTTCCACTAAGTATGTCCCGAGGAATTACCCACGTCTGTTTTGCAAGCCTCGTCAAGACGAAGAGAGACCCGTCCCACAAAGCGCTATGAAGACTCCCCCAAGTAACCCTCGAAGGACTAGTCCTAACAGTCCAAAACACCGTAGTCCGAGGAGGAATATGGTGTGTTGGACTTGTGAGCAGAAAGGGCATGTAGCTGCTTTGTGCCGAGGCAGAAGAGGTAGCGGCCCACATAGGGAGGTGATGTTGATGAGCTGTGTGACACCACCAGTAGGAAGCCAGTTTATGACTTGTCAGGAAGGACCAAGATCGTTTGCCCCTCACACTTCAGGCGGGTATGTATCGAGTGATCATACTGGTAGATCAGTTGTAGTGCTCAGAGATAGTGGAGCAGCCCAGTCCTTGTTCGTGAGAGACTCGTTACCCGAGGGAGTGAGTATAGATGGGAGACAAAAGGTTGTCCTGATTGGGTTTCCTAGGACGCGGTACGTTGCCCCCTTAGTGTCGGTACATCTAGACTCGCCTGACTTCAGCGGCACATGTGCGTTGGCAGTAGTTGATACCTTGCCTATAGCTGGGATTGACGTGATACTAGCCAACGACTTGGTGACAGGTTGGGACTACAAATATCTCAAGGTTGTGGACGAGTCAGCCAGAACAGAAAGGTCCGAGGTAACAGCTGGAAATGGTAATATCCAGGTACAGGCAGACGGACTACTTAACATGTTTAATTCTTCCTCTACCCGACAGATTGACAGCATTCTAGCAGAGTCTCCTGATTCTTCTCCCGACAAGAAGCATGAGGTTATGGTGGCAGAAGCGACTGAGCGAGAAGAGAGGCTTCGTGTACAAGCACCCACGGATACCCAAGAGTCTGGAGTGAAGGCGGATGAGTACTTGTGGTATGGCAAAGTACAATGTATACTGAACCGGCCAGAGATTCCCCAGACGTCAGAGGTATGTGATGTATGTGCGAAGGTTCTAGTGCCATCTTCGGTCCAAACCAGGCTAATGGATATAGCCGGCTATGGACATTACAGGCTCATGAAACTTATCCCTAAGTTAACCAAATGTTTCTTAGCGGTATTTTTTGTTCTCGTGTGTGTTCTCAGTAAGGACCAGTAGACGACCCGACAGATGATGGCTCCCATGAACATCATAAAGAGATCCCAGGGATTGGAGACGTGCACTGTGAGTGTTGCTGTCGAAGAAGGGACCTGGAAGGTGATGGTGGATACAGGAGGCATAGGAAATAATATTATGAGTAACTGTTTCCGACAGGTTGACACCCCCCGCATGATTGCTGAGCCATGGATTCAGCGTTATGCGGAACGTTGGTCGACATGACGGTGGGAGAGCAGACACCATCTTCGATGTACAAGCAGCTCTGTTGGGACTAGGTGTGGGCCTAGTAGACGGTTATGCTGTAAGTACCAAATTAATAACAATCGCTGTTACTCTAAATTATCAGACCCCTGTATTCCAGGTTCCCGTCTCCCTGAAGGACTACCGGACCGGTACAAGAAATGCCGTCTGTGACCAGCTATCAACGGTGCCACGACACAGGGAGGTGTCGATTCACCCCAGATCGCGTCTGTACCGATCTTTACTCGAGGCACATGAGATGGTTATGCCCCTGATTAACATCTCAGTGAAGGTGTGGGAGGTCACATCAGGCAGGTCATTGCCTACCATCTTCAAGTTTCCTTTGTGCCAGAGTTTCCCATTAGGACAGTTTTGCGGACAAGACATCCTCGCCACTCCAGTTCATAGTTTATGTGAGTCCGATTGGAGTTGTACCCACATATTAATTTGGTTTGTCTTCTCTTTTATAGAAACCCAAACCAAATTCTTTTTGGTGGGGAGGTGTTACGGACCCGAGTCCATCGTCGGAGCACAGAGCAGTGACGACAACGCCATCTGTGAGTCCACTCCCGAAACCCACTCCAAATGGACAACGCCATCTAGTGAGGACGGGATATACCGGCCACAGCTGCTGGATTCCCGTCTTAATCAGCTCATAACATAGCCGCTGCTGACCTCTGGTGAGGTGGCGCTTAGACAGCAATGCCATCTATGGAATGAAGAGGTGGACGTTTGTGTCTAAGCCTGTAAGTGAGGTTCCCTAGAGGGTCCCAGTACTAATGACGTGTCTGATTACAGAGTCGACCTGGGACTGCTGTATTGGACGATGGATCAGTCTACCCATGGCAGCCAAGGTCTCTTCATGAGTTTACTCTGAAGAAGCTGTGAGTCACCCCCGGACGAACTGTTGAGAGTATTAGCCTGCCTGTGACGTGGCAGTATCAGGAATTGCCTTATCCTGGGCTGGCTGGTGGAAGAGACTAGCCACTGTGGTGCTTAGTGAGGAGAGTGATCAGCGGATCACACGAGGCTCCTGCCTAGGGCTCGCAACCCTAGTATCGGTCGTGGAGTGGCCTACACAGCGGAGCTGATCGGAACCTGCCAGCTAGAGGCTGGATTGTGGTTGAAGGCCTCCACGCCGGAGCACCCAGTGGAACTGTGATTTGGCTGGCCTGTGGCCAGGGTAGATTCGCCAAGAGAATCATAGAGGATTCATCATGGGCCGGAGAAGAGAACCAGGGCTACCCAAAGCGTGAACCATGGAGCATCCTGTGTCTTCGGAAGAAGACAAGCTTGTACATAATCGTGTAGTAATAACCCCTGTGTGCAACTGTTATATATTTATTTATGGTGGTGGTGATTATATATATAAATCAGAACATTTGTTTCTCTCCCCCTTTAATTTACCTTGCGTTACGGAACACACCCCTTGAAAGCCTCTACTAACCTGGGGCCGGATACCCAAACTCTAATAACACCAGAGAAGAACCCGGTTGCGTCCCAATAGGGCCGTAACAATATATATATATATATATATATATATATATATATATATATATATATATATATATATATATATATATATATATATATGACTTGATGAAATAAACGTATAAATGACCCCTCACTTGCTCTAGTGCTCTTGGGAGGTGGTGATCTTTGGTGTATTTAAATACTCCGAAATTACCATCTCTTTTAAGGGTCTGAGCAGGTGGTGGAGCGGGTTAAGGCGTACCTGTTATGCCAGTTGCTGGAAGGCTTCTGTGCTGGCTAGGGTTCGAGTCTCCTGGTGGAAAAGTGTTCTAAAGTTATATATATATATATATATATATATATATATATATATATATATATATATATATATATATATATATATATATATATATATACATATATATATATATATATATATATATATATATATATATATATATATATATATATATATATACATATATATATATATATATATATATATATATATATATATATATATATATATA